>NC_132794.1:62276888-62576888 GCF_048418805.1 Vulpes vulpes
TACCAACAGATTGCTTCTCTTGATAATTATGAAGTCCACTGTTCACACTAGAGGCCCAACAGATCATTTTACTAATTGTGGGATATGGTGAAAGCAAATAAACATTGTACCTTGATTTCTCTTTATATAAAACAATAAAAAGCTAAGAAGAAAGCATAGAATGTTAGAGATGAAATGACATCTAGAAACATCTCGTCAGCTGTCTTACTAATAGATTATAAAAACTGAGGCCCAAAGAAGTTGTATGTCTCCAAGAGCACGTGATGAGTAACAGGTCAAGACATGTAAAACTTCAACAAAATCTCCCTGCCTTTATTTTCTCTTTTGTCTCTTCATAGAAGGTTACGCCAGTTTTATTCAGTGGCTTTGTTTTGGTTTCCTCTACCACATTTTTCTCTCTTGTTTTCTCTACTCTGGTTCATACCTTTTTTTTTCTTCTATGGAATCTCAAAAGTACATCACATCATGTGTACTTGCGTGTGTACTGTTGGCATGCGTCAAGATAAAAGAGTATTAGCTTTGGCATCAAACAGTCATCAGTTCAAATCCAAACTCATCTAATTAGCTCCATTTCCTCACCTGAAAAATGGAGATAGGTATTAGAATTGTGTAATATCAAGTGAAACAATGTATGGAAAGCTCTTACCATGGTTCCTGTTCCTGTCACACAATAAGTTATCAATAAATGATAAATATTTTTAAAATAAATAGTAGCTTTCCTTAAAACCAGCTCCCGGGAAGAAAGAAGAAAAAAAAAAAACCAGCTCCCAGGATGATTTCTCTTTAGCTATCCTGTGAGAGGTAATGGCTGTCAAATCAGCCCCAAGAGATGTTGACCCATCTTTGCAGTGGTCTACGTTCTTTCAGGGCAATCCAGAGAAATATTTCAGCATCTTCCTATGGCTACATTTTACAAGGACTCTTTTAAGTCTTAACATTTCAAAAGAGTGAGCCAGTAGGCTTTGCCCAGTCACACTGTACGGGTTGGCCACTGTGTCAGTTGGGTCCTCAGGAAGAAGATGCCAACAAGGCAGTTAGAGGAATTTATTGGCAATCATACCAGCGGGAAATCAAAAGGGAAAGGAATCCGGAGAAACACTGAGATTGTAACGTTGCGTAACGCTGAGAAAGTCCCGAGCAGTCTGATGGAGTCCACGAAGATTGCTCGTTGAGGGTCTTGTGTTGGGCAGAAGTGATAAAGGTAGTAATGTCCCTGTTGTGGCCAATCATTCCTGGGAGTTCCCCTGGGAAGGCAGGCCTCAGGAAGACTGCAGCAGAGGCGCTGCCCCTGGAAGCTGACCGCTAACTCCCCGCACAGGCTGTCCCTTGAGGGGAGATAGAGATGTCCCACCACGGCTTCTGCAACACCTCATTGCTACTTCCTACAAAACCGGAAAAAACAGAGTTTGCAGAGGAGTTGCTGGGACCTTAGCCGATCTCAACGGTCTGATCAGTATTTGAAAAATTGCCATTCTTGATTCCTGGCATTCCACATTCAAGTAAACCTACACAGGTTATTAAGGAGAATGAATCCCCTTCCTCCATTTTATGAGCTGTGATGCACACTGGTATAGTCTCCATCTGAATTTCTTCAAGTCACTGTGTCCAGTATTCTGGTGTTCGTGGGACATTGTGATAGTCCCTGTCTACTGGATCGGTGAATGATCCAGTGTCTCTGTGGCCACATGGGTTTGGAAGGCCACCATGTCCTCATCTTTTTGGGGCGTTCCCTTATGAATGCCTCCAGCCCCAGGAGCTCTAACCTCTGCCCTGTACTGGGGATGCATGTCCATAGGACTAGAAAGAACCTTTCTGTCTTTTTTCTTTTCCTCTTAAATCAGTTATTCCAGAAGACAACCTGAAAGGGTTTTCCTGTTCCCTTTGGCCTAGACCTCCAGTCTTTTCCAAGAACTGGTACAGGGTACTGCTGCATGCTGCCAGGTTCTCCTTCCTCACTCTTGATGGTCTGCTCCACCAGACCGAGTCTTGGCTAAAGTCTCCAGGCTCTCTGAGACTGTAAACACAATGCCCCAGGTCCCACAATGCCCCCTTCAAAGCCTGTGAAAATGCTTGCAACCTGAAAAAATATTATGGAGCTAAAATATTTTTAAAAAACTGCAAAAATGGGGGTGCCTGGGTGGCTTAGTCCATTAAGCATCCAAATCTTGATCTCAGCTCAGGGTCTCGAGATGGAGCCTCATGTTGGACTCCACCTCAGCAGAGTCTGCTTAAGATTTGCTCTCTCTGGGGCACCTGGGTTGAATGTCTTTCTTCAGCTTAGGTTATGATCTCAGGGTCCTGGGATTTAGTCCTGCATCCAGCTCGCTCCCCAGTGAGGAGTCTGCTTCTCCCTCTCCCTCTGCCCCTCTGCTGCTCATGCTCTCTCTCTCAAAAAAAAAAATAAATAAATCTTAAAAAAAAGAAAAGATTTGCTCTCTCCTCTCCCTTTGTCCCTCCCCCCCTGCAGTGCACTCTCTCACACTCTTTCTAAATAAATAAACCGCAAAAATGAAAATAGTTTTAAAAATCATAAAAGTTATCTCAAAATTTCATAGCAAAATTATGTTTTAATGTGGGATTTGAGCTCATTTTAATGTATTTGTTTTGGGGGCTTTGGGTTTTTTAACAAGGTTTTGTTTTTAAGCAATCTCTACACCCAACGCAGAGCTCAAACCCACAGCCCTACGATCAAGGGTCGCGTGTTCTACCAACTGAGCCAGGCAGGTGCCCCCCAACATATTTGATATAATGGAGACTAAGACTTCCAAAGGTCAGGGATCCCTGGGTGGCTCAGCGGTTTGGCGCCTGCCTTTGGCCCAGGGCGCGATCCTGGAGTCCTGGGATCGAGTCCCACGTCGGGCTCTCGGCATGGAACCTGCTTTTCCCTCCTCCTGTGTCTCTGCCTCTCTCTCTCTCTCTCTCTATGTCTATCATAAATGAATAAATCTTTTTAAAAAAAAGACTTCCGAAGGTCATAAGACCATTCTGGGTTTCTTCAATTCCACAGTCTCTTCAGTTACCACTTTTTCTTTTCTGTTTCTTGATTGGCTCCTTGGGAGAAAACAGAGCACTTGTCTTCCACTCTGGAGCGAAGTCCACTCTGTATCTGAAGATCGAGCGCCTCGGCCGTGAGGACGCCCAGGGCCAGCACAGACTGTTTAGAAGCTCTGAACAGACGCCTCCCATCCCACCCCACTCCCCCACCGCCCCGCCACCCCCACTCCCATGCAGGGTCCCTAGTAGCCCTCTGAGATTTTCTGCTTTCTCCCATCTCCTTGGCTGTCAGCAGCCCTGTTTGCCCTCAAGCCCGAGTCTTTTCTCCTCTACGGTTGGTCTTTGACGGCCGAGGTGGCTGCCCGGTGTGGGGAGCAGGCTGCGGCAGGGCCTCTGCTCAGCCAGCAGGAGGGACCACCTTGACCTGAGCTAGGACCCAGCCATTTGCCGTGGTGGCTTTTCTCCATCTTCTGAGCGCTCCCAGTGACCACCCTCGCAGCTCAGAGCAACTGGATGATGCCTCAAAGCAGCACAGTGACGAGGCTGCCGCCCGGGCCTTATAGGGCCTCACGGCGGCGTCTCGGGCATTTGGACGCCGGCCTCGTGGGGGCCGCCCCACTCGAAAGTTGCGGGCTGCAGGCTCCTCTTCCCGGACACCTCCACCCTGTCGGTCTGCGGGCCACCGCCTCCTGATTCCAGGCCTCCCCGGGGCCATTGCACCTCCTCCTCATTAAAGGGGCAGGGCTGTTTGCAGAGCCGGGCCTGAGTTATTGATGAGCGCTGATAGTGCGAGGAGCTGGATCTCACCCCGGGCTGGCAGAGATTAATTAGCTTGATTCCCAAGCATAATTCCTAATTAGGCCCAAGAAGAAAAGAAAGCACACAATGGAACCATTCTTCCCCAAGAACCACCTTCCTTTCTGTCCCAGGGTGGAGGGGGAGAAGCAGGAAACTGAGGGAGAAGCAGGTAAACACGTCCTAGCGCTCCCTCCATGCTTCCTGCCTCGTCCAGACCTGCCACCAGCTCGCGAGCACAAACAGGGCTGAGGAGGCGCTGCCTTCCTGCGCTGATCTCCTGTGAAAATGTGTGATTTTTTTTTTTCCGCTTTGCTCCCCGCCTAATGATGCACAGGAAGGCACAATTAAGCAGGCGGCTTTGAAGTGCCTGCTCCAGACTTGCTCATCCTCTGGGGACTGAGGATGCCAGCAGATGGGAATTGAGCTCTGTTGGGCTCTGGGAGAAAGGCTGGCTAGGGAAGGGGGGTAATCTCCCTGAGACCCGAGTAGAGATAGAGGAAGAACCATTTCCTGCAGCTGGGAAGCAGGAGACCTCTTGCTCTATTACTGGCATTTTCTAGAACTTTCCAGCAGGACTGACAGCCCAAATGGCTCTTCACTGGCAATGGGGAGGGCAATGTGAGGGAGGAAGGACCCATGACTTAGCCCCCCTTGGATCTGACCAAGCAACCATTCAGAGCTTCAGTTTCCTCTTCTGGAAGATGGGGATAAATAATAAAGGCACCAGCTCACAGGATTAGAAGGATTAACTGAGGAACTCCGAGGTGCATGGCACATAGGAGGCACTTCCAGAACCCCCCTAAATGAAAGCAACCCAAGGGAGCAGCAAATCAAAAACCGCTGACTTGCACACCTGTTCTTTCTCCACTGGCACACAGTTAATAGGCCTGAGGGTGCACCCGGCACATGCTTCCCCTGCCATTGCTGAGATCGCAGTGGGAAGACAGGCAAAGGGGGTTTGCAGACAGGGTGGCCAGGGGAAGACCGTAGACTCGGTACAGAAAGACAAGGACCCTGGCTTGGGGTGACTGCCAGGGTGGGGATGCAAGGAAGCCGCACCTGAGTCTGGCCAGGAAAGGAGGGGAGACGTCACGGCGAGCTGGTGATGAGCTCGGAACGGTTAGTAACAAACCTGAGTCCCCGTGTCCTGCGGCAGGTGGAGCTACGCCACAGCCACACTGAAATGTGGCCTCCATCAACTCTTCAAGGCCCTATTCAACGTGTGACCGTGGTTTGTCCAGCTATGGGACACTTGGGGAAATCTGAACACGGGCTGGGCACTTGCTACTATTAAGAAAATACTAGTTTCTATTTTTAGACATGATATTGTGCTTGTTTTTCTACAAGTCCTTGTCTTTTACAGATGCGTGGTGAAGTGTTTACGGAGGGAATGACACGGTGCCTGGAATTAGTGCCAGTGTCATCCAGTGGTGGGGAGTAGGGGTGGGGTGGAGGGGGGAGTTTGGGTGAAACAAGCTTGGCTGGAGTTGATGGTTGTTATGTGGGGTTTAATTATGCTCTTTGCTTTTGTGATGTTTGAAATTTTTCATGAGAAGTTGAAAGAGAGGAGAAAAGCTGGAAGGCAGGAAAGGAGGGAGGAGGGAGAGAAGAAAGGAAAGAAGGAGAAAGATTGTGCTCAACTGTCCCTTCTGAAAGCTTCCCTGCTTCCCGCAGGGGCGTGGGGCGTGGGGGGGCGGGGGGGCAGACTGTGCTCTGCTCAGCCAGAGCAGTGAAGTTCATGTGAAGACAGGAGAGACATCCAGGGAACAGCCCCAAGCTAGGTAGTCCCTCTGGGGACCAGCCTACAACACGGAGAGACAGCAGAACAGGGTGGCGTGGAGGAGCATAGCTCAGGTGGTGGACATGACATCGGGCGGTGAGGGGTCAAGGAACCAAGAGGGAGGTATTAGAAGGGAGAAGATTAATACGGCCAAGGAGGAAGCAATGGGAGCCAACTTCCCTACGTAGGGCAGGGTGGCAGGGCCCTTGAGATTGGGTCGAGGAGAGGCTGATCCAGGATTAGAGTGATTTTTCTGAAGAAGGAGAGCCTGTCACACCTCCAGGTACCCACCAGGTGGTATCTGGAGAGACCTGTACCACTCATGGAGGGTCTCTTTCCCTACCAGCCAACATGCGGCCCTGGTCCAGGTGTTGGACCTGCCACCCCCAAGGGCAGAGCTTTTCCCACAAGCCTTACTCATGATTGATGGGCCACCCCTGAGTCCTTGAGTGATGGAAGCTTTCCCATTTCCCTCAGAGTCCTGCAGAGGTTTCCAGCAGGACCGAGAACTCAGTGGCACTGACCCTCTCCCAGAGGAAGGGCTATATCCTATAGCAACCTGCATGGGGGAAAGAACGTGCAGGGGGTGACATGTCCAGATTTGCCTAGGGAGACTGCTAATGGAGAGGAGAGCATCTGCCAACCAGTTTGGGGAAAAATGGATTTTGCAACAACCTGGATGATGTTAAGCGCTTGAGGGGCCGGGAAGGCCAAATGTTTAATATTTGGGAAAGAGGCTGTCTAAACAAAGTAATTAGGAGGCTCCTTTGTAGTGATATGAAAGAGATGAATTGGGTTTATCCAACATCAAAGGACAGGAGACACAATGGGGAATGAGGCTCATGACAGCGTGGGCAGGGCTGGGGTGGAGACCCAGCAGTCCCTGCCGTGGGGGGAGGACAGTTCTCAATAGCCTGTGTTTTGAGGATCACTTTGAAGCCCCCCCCAAAACCATCTCCCACTCATTTCATGCTCTTCCTAAAACCTAGCTTTCAGACTCAGATTTAACCTCACCAAAGCCACCTCTTCAAAAGCACCATTTACCCCCCAACCAGGAGAGACACAGGAGCCCACCCTCCACTGTTCGCCCTTGGGAAGGGAGCACTCACGACTGCTTCCTTCTTGATAAACTGAGAAGAGGGCCTCGGGCCCAAAAGGGGGGATGCAGGCAAGCAAGCTGGTGCTATGTAGTTCCAAAGAAGTGGTGAGAATCCTGCTTCTGGCTCCACTGATGGGGTCACCCTGGCCGGGCGGGTCACTGAGCTTCTCTAAGCATAAAAACTGCCTTGCTTGGGAGACAGAAATGACAGCCCCTAAATCACAGGGGTGTGGTGTAGGGGGAGAAGGCAGTTGGAGAAAAGGAAGCAGGGAGCGGATTACAGGCTGCCCTGGGCATCTGACGCCCTCCTGGGCCGGGGGCGGGGTCCCGGGGCTGGCACCCACCGCACAGAGCTGCAGCCCCAAAGCAGGATGACTGCTCAGGCTCATTTAACCCCAAAATTCACTGATCCTACATCACAAGCTCACATTCTTGAAGCATTTATGGATGAAATGATTTGATATCTGGGATTTATTTTTTTAATATTCGAGGGGAAAAAAAGGTGCAGAGTAGATAAATCCAGAATGTCAGAATATTGGCAATTGCTGAAACCAGATGAATAGACATGAAGGTCTGTTGAGGCGCGCTCCCTTACTTTTGCATACGGCTGACACTGTCCATAATAAAAAGTTTAAGTCGCGAAAAGGAATTTCAGTCCCCTGTGGCTCCAGCCCCTGCTGGGGGGCGACTCTGGGCTGGTGGGGCTCCCTGCCCTTCCCTCCCGCCTCCAAGTGTTCTGCATCTCCCCAAGTGGCAGGTGCCATGCTGGGCACGTTGAGAAATGGAGATGGTCACAGCACAGAGCAGCAGGAAAGGCTGAGAAATGAATGAGCAATGAATGAGCACAGCAAGCACCCGCTCCCCTCCCAGGAGGGGACCCAAGGCTCTGGGACCTGAGGAGGGAGCAGTTAGTTCAGGAGAGAGGGTGGCAGGCAGGACCAACCCTGGGCCAACCTCTCCCTCCTAACTGGAGGCCCAGCGGAAGTGCAAGGAAGACAAAGCCCTTTTAGGAAAGAGGTGACTCAGGCAGCAAGAGGCCCCAAGCTGTTGAAAAGTGAACTTGTGGGGGCAGCCCCAGTGGCCCAGCGGTTTAGTGCCACCTTCGGCCCGGGGTGTGATCCTGGAGACCCGGGATCGAATCCCACGTCGGGCTCCCTGCATGGAGCCTGCTTCTCCCTCTGCCTGTGCCTCTGCCTCTCTCGGTGAGTCTCTCATGAATAAATAAATGAAATCTTTCGAATAAAAAGAAAGCAAGCCCTTGCATTTCTTATCGTGCCCCGCTTCTCCGCACCTGGGAGGGGAGGTTTCCGGGCCCAGCAGAGCCGCCCAGGCCTTCCCTCAGCCCCCACCCCGCGTGGCCGTGTCAGGAGACTGAGTGACATGCGGCCAGATGACTGTCGCTGGGGCCCTCCGTGCCCCTACCTGGGGGTGTCCTGGCCGTGGGCCCCCCTCCATCTCCCAGCCACGCTTCCCAGGCCCATGAGACACCTAAACTGCTGAGCACAGGCTTCGATCTTGTTCCTGCTTAAAACAGAAATCACTCCTCTTAGGTTTGCTTAGCGAAGGAGGCGGGGGCGACGGTGGGCAGGGGTGCAGGTGGAGACTTCAGTGACTGGGACCAACTGATGGTATTAGACTATTCGCACTAACTAAATACAGTAGATTCATTTTTCAAAACTTTAAATGGGTCTCATCTTCCTCCAGAGGCTGAAAGGCGGGGGGAAAGCAAGGTGGGGGGGCTCTGAATGTCAAGCTCTCCCCACACCGCACCTGCTGCATCGCGGCCCGTCACCCAGACCCGCAGGCACAC
The DNA here is from genome assembly GCF_048418805.1 of Vulpes vulpes. Classification (NCBI taxonomy): domain Eukaryota; kingdom Metazoa; phylum Chordata; class Mammalia; order Carnivora; family Canidae; genus Vulpes; species Vulpes vulpes. The sequence continues at coordinate 62,285,370 of NC_132794.1, forward strand.
GGGAGGCGGCCCGGGCCAGGGATGTGGCCTGGACACACGGGCTCTGGGGAAGGCACGGGCTCCTCCTCCGAGGGCAAAGCGAGAGGAGACCAGGAAGCTCAGAGCACCGGAGAGGGGATGGTATGGGGATGGGGTGTTCCACTTACTTTACTGGGGGAGTTACCCAGAAGTGCCCTGTTCCCATCGAGGGTCTCCATCCCAAGCCTCCTGCTAGGAGACCAAACCCTGGCCTTAGACTTGATGGGCCCCCCAGCCCGCAAGTGATTACTCCTCCTGAGGGATTGGAGACCAGCAAATGCAAAACTTCCAACTACCCAGTTGGTTCCAACAGCAGGTAGGCCATTGCTTTCTAGAAAGCCCTCACAAAGAGGAGGACCCAGCTAGGGCCGAGGCGGGGTGCAACACCAGGACTCCCGGGGAATCCTTCACTTACTGGCTTGCCTCTGACAGGAGTGGCTGCTGGTGATGCTGGAGTGATATCCAAAAGGGGATCCCCTGTTGCCAAGGAACTGAGAAAGTTCTGGGGGGAAATATGTCCCCATTGGCATCCTTGACCAGGATTGCACCCCAACATATCTCTTGACCAAGAAGCAGGATGATCCCCTACTCACCAGGAAACGAGAGAGGGGAGTTATGCCATCCTAAGCACACATCTGGGTGTTTGGTCATGTTTGTAAGAGTGTGTGTGTGAGAGAGACAGAGCGAGAGAGTGGGGGGGGGGGGGGTGGCTAAGGGCAAGCTAGCATCTGAATTTTTTTTTTTTAGCATCTGAATCTGGATGTGAGGACCTTTACTCCTACTGAAAAGGCCCCATCCCTCAAAGAATGTACATCCACAAGGGGAGAAAACCAGAGAAAACGCCTGTAAAATAAGGGATGGTTTGGGCAGTAATTTATATGAGTGCTTAGAGCCGAGCCCAACACTCCATGAACAGTAGGTAACATCATTTGAAGATGCCGAGGGAAGTTGTTAAGATGAAAGGCTCCAGAGTCAGGGGTCTGGATTTGAATCCTGACTCGGCTCGGGACCTGGGACTTCATCTTTTTTTCTGTTCGACTTTTTCTTTACAGTAAATTTAGATTTACGGAAGGGTTGCAACCACGGTACAGAAAGTTCCCTTGTCTCCTTTACTCTGCTCTGTCTCATGTTAATAAATTTCGTAACCACATAGCCATGGTAGATTTATTAAAACTAAGAAATTAACAGTGGAACTTTACTAGTAACTAAATGGCAGACTTTATTCGGGTTCCATCATTTTCCCCACCTAGTTCCTTTTTCTGTTCCGTGATCCAAAAACTATGATAATGGCTTGATTTTACTGTGTGTCCAGCCTATGATCATTTCTCAATCTTTCCTTGTTTGCTCATGATTATGACACTTTGAAGAGTACCGGGCAGGTATTTTGTAGAATGTACCTAGATTGAGACTTTTCTGGCATTTTCTCTGATTAGCCTGGAGTTAGGGATTAGGAGGAAAAATACCAGGGAGGCGAAGCCCCTCACCACATCACGTGAGGGGTGCCTGCATCAACCTGGGGCATCCCTGGTGATGTGGCCTTGGCCACCTGGGGAAAGTGGTGTCTGTCAGCTTCTCCTCTGCAGTTACCATTTCTCTGTTCCACGTTCTATGACTTCGAAGCCAGTCACTAAATCCAGTCCACATTCCAGGACAGGGCAATTAAGCCACACCTCTTAGGGATGCCTGGTGGCTCAGTGGTTGAGCGTCTGCCTTTGGCCCAGGGCGTGATCCTGGAGTCCCAGGATCGAGTCCCACATCAGGCTCCCTGTATGCAGCCTGTTTCTCCCTCTGCCTGTGTCTCTGCCTCTCTGTCTCTCATGAATAAATGAAATATTAAAAAAAAAAAAGCCACACCTCTTAGAGGGGAGAATCTTCACATTTATATTTGGAATTCTTCTGTAAGGAAGATCTGTCCCGTGTCCCTCCCTCTACTCAATCCTTTTAAACCTCAGCTTCTCGGGGATCCCTGGGTGGCTCAGGGGTTGAGCGCCTGCCTTCGGCCCAGGGTGGAATCCTGGAGACCAAGGATTGAGTCCTGCATCGGGCTCCCTGCATGGAGCCTGCTTCTCCCTCTGCCTGTGTCTCTGACTCTCTCTCTGTGTCTCTCATGAATAAATAAATTAAATCTTTAAAATAAATAAATCAACCTTAGCCTCTCATCTGTGAAGTGGGGGTAATAGCTGGCCTCCACCACGAGGGTTGACGAAGATTGCTGGAAGGCTTTCATGGTGTGTTAGAAAGCACTGAGCACCAGCAAAGGCTAAATCTGAGGATCAGGAGTGATCAAAAAACACCTGGAACCTCCTGCAGGAGTCACCTCTAGGGCCACTGTGAGGCTGTCAGGTGTTGGTCTCGGCCAGACCCAGGGAGCGAAGGCCTTGAGAGGTGTTAAGCCTGGTTCCTGTGCTCCAGTGGACCCTGCAGAAGAAAAGGGAGGTCTGGGGGCAGCGTGCCGAAAGCCCACTGGAGGCAACACCTTGCAGGCCGAGAGGGAGGCAGTCAGGTGGAGAGGCCCACAGAGAGGCTCGCCTGACATGCAGCGTGTGCACTGGTTGGGGGGATGATGAACAGGTGGTGGGTGGGGATCACTGATACTGGAGACCAGTCTCAGAGGGGAGCACAACACAACGTGAGCTTTCTCCCTTCTCTGAATGGCTCAACTAATCTAAACAAAGAACGCTAGACTAGGAGTCTAGTTACTCTGATCTTGCATTCCAGATTCTTCTGCCAACTGGCTGTGTGACCCGGAGCAAATTACTTAACTTGTCTGGGCTTCCTATGCCATCGATGTAAATTGACAGAAAGTTGAGGAGAGACAAGGACTAGGCCCAGGCCTTAGAGACAAGGCCCTGACCTCCACTTCTCCCCCTGACATCCCACTTTTTCCTGACTCAGCCTAATTCCCTACCACACTACCAAGCAAATGCTGCAATCTTAGAGCTTATGAAAGAACTGGGCCCTGCCCGATGTTTCTCAGAGTCACAGTACTTGCTCTGCCTGTCTTTGCCCTGAGCTTCCTACACGCGCTCCCTCTGCTTCTCTGCACCCGCCTCTGTTCCCTCTGCTTGCTCCCAGCTGGAAGGGCCACATGGGCACCCTGCCCCTGGGGGGGGAGGGCAGCTTACACAGCCCTCAGGGGTACCCCTGATGAAGGGTAGGGTCTTTCTTTCTCCTCCTTGTTGATTTTTTTAAAAGGTTTTATTTATTCATGAGAGAGAGAGAGAAAGAGAGGCAGAGACACAGGCAGAGGGAGAAGCAGTCTCCATGCAGGGAGCCTGATGGGGGACTCGATTCCAGGAAGGGATCCCCTTCCTTGTTGATTTTTTGACGAAGACAAGCAAACGGGAAGGCTGTCAGGACTCACAGCCTTGGGGGGTGGGGGGGGTGAGCTTAGGGTTTCCTCCCAATTATTCATGATCCTGGACTGACCCAGAGCTGTTCTTTGCCCTTCAGGGAGGAAGCAAGGAGTCTGGGGATCCAGATCACAGGATGGGAGGTAGGGTGAGGGTGAAGGGGTTAATGGGTCATTTTTAACATTTCATTTATTTTTTTGAGATTTTATTTATTTATTCATGGGAGACACATAGAGAGGCAGAGACACAAGCAGAGGGAGAAGCAGGCTCCCCGCAGGGAGCCCAAGAAGGGGTCTCGATCCCAGGACTCTGAGATCATGCCCTGGGCCGAAGGCAGGCGCCCAACCGCTGAGCCACCCAGGTGCCCTGTCTGATTCATGTTTTAAACTGGCCCTCTCCTGCCTGGGCGGGCTTTCTAGACTGAAGCTGCCCCTGCTGGCGGCCGCCCCCAACCCTCCGGCTGTTTCCTCCACCCCCACTTTTCCTGGAGCCCCTGCCCTTGCACCGCCCAGCCTGAGGCCCTTGCACCTGGCCCAGCCACCTCCAACTCCCAGCCCTGGGGCGCCCCCTGCTGCTTAGAACCGCTGTGCCCGTTGGGCAGGGAGTTCGGTTTGGGGCTGGTTGAGTTGACAGTCAAGTGGACCTGAACTTCGTGGGAATCAGTCAAAAATAACCTCTTGCGGGGACGCCTGGGCGGCTCAGCAGTTGAGCATCTGCCTTCGGCTCAGGGCGTGATCCTGGCCCCCCCATTGGGATCCCCGCAGGGAGCCTCCTTCCCCTTCTCCTGCTCCGCCTGCTTGTGCTCCCTCTTCTCTCTCTCTCTCTTTCATTCTCCACGCCCCCCCCCCCCCCCGTCAAATAAATAAATAAAATTTTTTTAAGAAATTAAAAAATAACCTCTCAGTTGTCCACAGGCCAGAACTGTACTGGGGATTGGGGAAGACTCAGTAAGTCTCTGCTGGGTTAGGGGGTGGGGGTGTAGGGACACCACATCCTGTTGCCCCTGCCCATCTCCTGCCCGAAGCTCCCCACCCATCCCCCCTAGCACCCCCACCACCACCTGACCCACCTTTCAGCCAGCCCCTGGGCTCTGGGCCAGCCTCCAGGGAGACTCAAGCCCCCTGGGGGAGCCGTGCAAGCCAGGCCTCACCCGAGGTACCTGCCCTGCAGATCACACTAGGCTCCCCTTCCACTTCTCACTTGCCCTGGGGACTGTGCAGCAGCTAATGACAGGGTCCTAGACTTGTCCCCTTGTGCCTTACTCTCTGCCTGGATTCCACCAAGAACCAAGTCCGGTTTTCCATCTTTCAAGGGTCAGAGCCCATGCTCCCCAGCTCCCGGGCTCTGAGCTCCAGGGCCCCTCACACCAGGACCAGAGCCCATCTGCCCGAGGGGCTGGGTCGGCTGTGCCCAGGCCCAGCATCCTGGAGGGGCCCGCAGGAATCTTTTAACTTATTTTAAGATCAGAAGGAAGAAATAAACTTCTAGGCTTAAGAGAATACTTTGCTACACAATATGAGCACATGCATCTTCATACCAACGGTTGTAGAATCCCAACTCTAAACATTATTTTGATGTAGAAAATGTCCATGAAGGTAAAAGGGCCCAGGACCCCCTGAAGTCCTGATGCACCCTGGACACGCCATCACCTGGACAGCACTGAGGGCCTGTAGGGATCCAGGGCTGCCAAAGACCAGATTCCTTGAACGTGGCCGTGAGAGGCTTCTCTCTTGAGAGCCTCATGTGGATTCTTGGCTTTTTATTTTCTCTCTTAATAAAAATGTGTAATGTTTACATTGCCAGAGAACAAACAGAACCTTGGCTTGTGTTTCACATCTTAGGAAATGGTTCTTGTGTACTTTTGGCTGTTCCTTCATGTTCCTGGTAGTTATAGGTTCGACCCTCTTTGGGTGGAGGAACCGTATATCAGGACATGGGTGGGGGAGCCCACCCCTAAGCCACTCCAGTGCCCCCTCCCTCCATCGATCTATCTGGAATTCCACAGCTGGCCTTCCTCCAGATCCCAGACCTGCCCCCAGGCCGTCTCCCAGTCCAACCCTCTGCAGCTAATCTTCTTCCTACAGGCCGCCCTCCTCAGTGTCCTCACCCCTGGCCGTCGCAGGGGTTCCAGAAGCTTCTTCCCTATCTACTTTGTTATCTCCTCCAATGTTTTAGTCTGTTTGGGCTGCCATAACAAAGTACCCCAGACTGGGTGGCCAAACAACAGAAATTTATTTTCCCACAACTCTGGAGGCTGGAAGTTCAAAATCAATGTGCTGGTGAGTCCATTTCTTCAGAGGCGTCTTTCCCTGACTTGTCGCTGGCCCTCTTCTCTCTGTCTTCACAGGGCCACCCTTCTGTATGTGTGTGGCCTCTGATCTCCTCTTCTTAGAAGGGTGCCAGTCATTGAATTAGGGCCCATCCCAATGACCTCATTTTAGCGTAATTACCTCTATCTCCAAAATAGAGTCACATTTTGTGGTACTGGGGGGTTAGGTCTTCACCATATAAACTGGAGGGGATGACACAACTCAGCCCATAACACCCACCACCACTTCCATCTCCATGCATAGAAATGGTTGCCAGAACTACAGAACCTGAGCTTGTGAAGGGTGACAGTATGATAAGTGGGAGGCAGGAACCATGGCTCTTAACAGCGCTGCTGAGGCCTGCCCAGCATGGAGGCCCGGAGAGGGGACACTTGCCTGGGAAAGCAGGAGGTCCTCCTTGGATGGGTCCACTTGTCTAGCCCTTGGAAAGACTGCCTCTTGACTGTTGTGAAATAACCATTATCAATGAGATTTAGTGCCCCTTGATCTAAATTGATGGGTCTTCTTTTTATTCCAGTGTAAAAATGACAATAGAAAGGAGCAGCCCCCCACCTCCCAGGCCTACCCAGCCCCTGATGCCTCAACCTAGACATCACCTGCCTTCCCAACCCAAAGGTCAGATCCTTGTTCCAATAACTATTCAACTGCTAAAGCTCCAAATTCATGAATTGAATTTATGAAGAATCTCCTAGAGGATTGTTTTCACAGAGGAAACTTTTACAAACCTAGTCTATGCTTAGCCTGTCCTTGGGTAGAGCATTTTTGAAAAGATGCTAACTTCCAAGGGAAGCCCCATGCCCACCCCCAGGTTTTTTGGTCTCACTCATCTCATTGGTGCTTATTCAGAGTCAACTTTTTCAAAAGCTGAAGAGAAATAAAGTGGGGGAAGATTAACCTTTTCCAAAAAGAAGGGCACCGGGGTGGCTCAACTGTTGAGCATGGGCCTTCAGCTCAGGTCATGGTCCCGGGGTCCCAGGATCGAGTCCCACATTGGGCTCCCTGCATGGAGCCTGCTTCTCCCTCTGCCTGTGTCTCTGCCTCTCTCTGTGTCTCCCATGAATGAATAAATAAAGTCTTAAAAAAAACAAAAAACTTTTCCAAAACTAATTATTCCCAGTATTCCAAAGCCAAATGCAAATTAAACATACACATATATTTTAAGACAAAATACTGTTTGGCATTCCCCAAGTTGGTGAGCCTCTCCGTTACTACAGTTCCAGATCTCTGTTCCAAGCCCATCAATTCTGTGAGTAAAATAAGAAAGAGGATCACTTTTTAATCCTACCCATTCTGGCAGAGAGCCTTTCTGGCCCTCCCTTCACTGTGCCCACATCCCCTCCCCCGCATCCCCCCCCAGGGGGGTAGAAGCTGAGGGAGATGAGGGAGGGGGTCCCTAGGGCAGCTGTGTCATCTCCTTCAAAGCAAACCTCTCTGCTTAGATGTCCAGATGCTGAGCGGCTTTCGGAGGGACACTAAATCCCACCCTGATTGCCACTCAGCCCCGAGTCACTTGAACAGAATAACAGTGTCCCCTGAGCTGGCCTGGAGGCAGTTTCAATTCAGAGGGAGCTGGGCTCTTTGCTGCCTTGCCTCCCTTATCAAAAGGAAGCGCAGCCTCCTCTGCTGCACTTCCACGAAGTTCTCTTCCACGAAGTGCCTGGAACACACTGGAAGGCCTTCCGGGAACTTCTGCAAGAGACGCTCAGAGATCCTGCATCCGCGTCCCACGGCCTTAAGCACGGTGGCTCCCTGCTCCTCACCAACCCCAAGACCCTCAGGCAAACGCACACCCGGGACTGCGTTCAGCTCTGGCTTGTCCCACTCTACTCTGCGCACCTCGGGTCCCCGGAGGCTCCCTGTAAATGTCGCCCAGGCCCCCTGGGAGCCTCCAGCTGGTGTCCTGCCCACAAACAGGCCTTTCGGTGAGGCCAGCTTCGTGGGTTGCTGAAGAGACGCTGCAGGCCTGCCGCTCCCCACCTCAGCCTCTGGGCGCCGCCCAGGGCCTGTGTCTCTTCTGAGGGGAACCCCTGAGGAGTCAAAACAGTGCCCGACCTCCTTCAGGGCCCCCCCTAAGGGTCCCATGTGCCCCATGTGGCCGGGAAGACTCCCCTCCCCTTGTCCTGTCCTCCTGACCCTGGAGCCTCTACTTGTGCTCTGTGCCCCACAAAGACCCTTGTGAAAATCTTTTTTTTTTTTTAATCTTTTTTTTAAGTATTTTATTTATTTATTTATTTATTTATTTATTTATTTATTTATTTATTTATTCATAGAGATAGACAGAGAGAGAGAGAGAGAGAGAGACAGGCAGAGGGAGAAGCAGGCTCCATGCAGGGAGCCCAACGTGGGACTCGATCCCAGGACTCCAGGATCACACCCAGGCTGCAGGCGGCGCTAAACCACTGAGCCTCCCGGGCTGCCCCCCTTGTGAAAATCTAAGACGTAATTCCTGGGGCAGACAGGGGACAGGCCCCACGCTGTTCTTCCACTCCCCATGTCTTCTGTCTCTGTTCTCAGGCACCTCCACTCAAAACACACCCCTTATTGCTTCCTTCCTTCCTCACACACAACGGCCGATGGTACTAAGCCCACAGATGCAGCAGATGTAGCCCTGCCTGGAACCCCGGGTCGGCCTCAGCTGGGGCTCCCCTCACGTGCAGTTCTGTCTGGAGACCCTTCCCATCTCTGGTGGTCCTGATGCCCCAGGGCCCCCATCGTGGCACCCAACAATAAGTTGACACCAGCCTGGGTTCTTCATGGTTCTGATAGCAGAAGTAGGACAGGAATGACTGCCCCCCTACCTGCAAATGCCCTCCATGGAATCAGTATGCAAACTCTTGCCACTTCAGTGAGTCATGAATTCTTGAAGTAGGAGGAAGCTGGAAGTTGCCACTCAACAGTGACCCAGCACCCTCCACCAAGGCCCACCCTGCCTCTGCTGGCTGGTGGCCAACAAGGGAGACCCTGCTTGCAATGTGGCTCAGCCTCCTCTCAGATCATCAAAGAATGAGCGGCACTAACAGTCAAGAGCCCTTATGGAGTCCTATGATGGGCCTGGCACAGGGACAGGCACTCGGGGATGTGACAAAGGTGTTGCCAATGCCTCGGAGGGTACAGCCAGAGTCTACACCGCTTGTGGTGTGGCTATGCCTGACACCAGGAAAAAGAGTTCCTGAAAAGGTCAGCTTGTTGTTGACCTTCACCTCTTTGTGCCTCAGTTTCTCCACTCATAAACTGGGATAATAAGAATTCCTGTTGCATTTAAGAGTTAAATGCATATAGATCATTAATATTTCATATATTGCTTGAAACTGCACCTGGTACATGGTCGATGCTATGTAAGTGTTTCTATATTAGTCTATTAGTCAGGGTCCAGTCTGGAGAGAAACCCCTCGGTGATTTGAATAGGGAAAGTTTAACATAAAGACTTACCAACTGGGACACCCGCGTGGCTCAGCGGTTGAGCGCCTGCCTTCGGCCCAGGGCATGATCCCAGGGTCCCAGGATCAAGTCCCACGTCAGGCTCCCTGCATGGAGCCTGCTTCTCCCTCTGCCTGTGCCTCTGCCTCTCTCTCTCTATCTCTCTCTCTCTCTGTCTCTCAAGAATAAGTAAATAAAATCTTTAAAAAAAAAAAAAAGACTTACCAACTCTAACAGAGGATTACACTAGCGCTCAGCAGTATAGGCAGAGCAGGTGACAGGAAGAGTCAGGAGGCTGCAGGCTGAGACGACACACCCAGGGAAGGGCCACCCACCCAGACCTTGCCTGAGAGGACACAGCTGGGCCCACTGGGTGCCATGGAGGTCAGAGTGGTGTCAGCCGTGGAACTTGCTGGAAATGTGCCCTCTGGGATGCCGGGGAGAACTGTGCAGGAAGGTGTCAGCCAAGAGGGCACGGGTTCGTTGATGGTTCTGGGTGCTGTTGGCTGCCATGCACCGCTGGAAGCCCGCGGAGGCCGCAGCAGAGGCTGGGCCTGACCGAGCCACTGAGGCTGGTCCCGGGGCCGCGCGCGGGCACTCCAGAGCCAGACCCTTGCCTCCTCAGCGTCTCTCCGCTGCCCTCTACTCCCTAGAGCTTGGGTGCCAGCCGGGGGGGGGGGGGGGGTATATTTAAAAGGCCCATATTTAGTTTCACTGAGGAGGCAGAAAGGGTATTTTTGAATCTGCGAGGCGGGAATTCAACAGCTGGCACAGCTGGCTATTATTATTTTTATTATTTGCTGTGTTTTGTTGACATAAGCTCTTTAGGAAGCCAGGGTCAGAAAGCCACAAATCCTGGAAGAACTCTGAGCTTGACCATGCTGGCTTCTGGGGGTTCCAAGGCATGCACGATGGACAGTGCCCATCAGGGGCTGTGGGGAAACCCCGGCGGGGGTGGGGGCCCCGTGCCCCAAACACGGAGGCGAATGTTTGGGTAGGGCAACAGGCAAGGCCCAGCCGAGCCTCGGGGCTGTGGATGTTTCCCTAGGCCTCATCCATGAGTTCGGGGGGCTGCAGAGGATGCAAGGAACTGCAGGGGGTTGCTAAGGCAGACCTGGCATCAGGACTCAGCGACAGGGTCAGTCTCTGCTCTGCCAGAGGCAGCGAACAACGGGACTGGAGGTGGAGGTGTCACAGGGATGCCGTTAACCAAACTGGCAAGGCGGCCCCGAGGCCTGGAAGACCTGGTGAGTTTGCTGCTCAAGGGGCGGGGGGCAGGGGGGTTGGCGGGGGGCAGCCAGGGGTTTGGCTCACATTTCAGGGTATCCTGTGGCCACCAAAAGGCCCTCCTCAAAACAGACTAAGGTCCTTAGGAACTGTGCCTGGAACTTTCCTGGGATCCAAACCAGATGTCACTGCTCCACCATGCTCCATGCAGAGCATGGTCCACAGCCCACGACATCAGCAACCCCTGGGGGCTTGTTAGGAACGCAGAATCTCGCCCGCCCCAACAGTGACTCCTAACTCTGGACCTTCTAACCCCTGAGTGATTCGCGTCCACTGAGGGTCCAGAGCCCCACTCAGTTCCAGCTACATAACTTCCCAGTGCAAAACACGAAATGAGATTGTTCAAAGATGAACAGTTTCAAAAGGGCAGCAGGATTCTGGTGGGTTTTTTTTTTATTATGCTACAAAATACACAACAATACACATTGTGTAAATACACAATACAACATAACATTTGCTATTTTGACACTTTCTGGGTGTACACTTCAGCAGCATTGACTACATTCATATTGTACAATCACTGTCATCCATCTCCAGAGCTTTTCCATCTTCCCAAACTGAAACTCTGAACCCCTTAAATAATAACTCCCCGTTTCCCAGCTGCCAGCCCCTGGCAACACCCTCTATTCCCTGTGTCTCTGAATGTGACCTTTCTCCGTACTCATATGGGTACTCCCCGTACTCATATCCCTGGAAGCACACAGCATTTGTCCCTTTACCCCACTGAGCAGAATGTCCTCAAGGTTCATCCAATAGGACAACAGAGTGCTGGGCCGAGTGTGGGACCCTTCTGGGCACAGGGCTCACTGGCTCCACGAGTCGTATGCCCCGCCACTGCTCTACGGCAGTGAAAGAGGCCATGTTTTATAAAGTCACCAAGATTAAAAAAAGAAAGAAAGAAAGAAAGAAAGAAAAAAAAAGTCACCAAGATACCTCAATGTTTCTTAAATCAGAGGCCTTCAGATTTTTTCTTTTTTTTTCTTTTTCTTTTTCTTTTTCTTTTTCTTTTCTTTTCTTTTCTTTTCTTTTTTCTTTTCTTTTCTTTTCTTTTCTAAGCAGTTTTCAAAGCCAAAGATGAGAAACTGGGGAACATTTTCCAATTAGAACTATAGGGCAACGGGGAAGGCATTTTCAAGAGTGAAAATGTCAGCTTAGCCTGGAGTTTTCATTAGGGACCCTGAAGGGGAGAAGAAAGATGCCATCTCCAAGTCACAAGTCCCTGCACCCCCTCCCACAAGAGTCAGGCCCAAGCCCCCAGAGGGATGGTGTCAGGAAGGCAAGGAGCTTGTTGGTTTCCACCATCCTCCTGGCAGACACTATAATTTATCCTTGACAAGGAGCAGGACACAGTATCGGTGTGCACACATACCACCATGGGCAACATCACCAGATATGACCCTTCAGAGACATCTGAGTGGCTCAGTGGTTGAGCATCTGCCTTCAGCTCAGGTCGTGATCCTGGGGTCCTGGGATGGAGTCCTGCATCGGGCTCCCTGCATGGAGCCTGCTTCTCCCTCTGCCTGTGTCTCTGCCTCTCTCTCTGCGTCTCTTGTGAATAAATAAATAAATAAATAAATAAATAAATAAATAAATAAAATCTTTTTTAAAGATGTGACCCTCTGGATGTGTGGCCAAGGGCACCGAGTCCCAAGATTGCATTCCACTGACAAAACTGACCTAACCCCTCGCCTAGAACAATGTCATTTGCATGATTTCATATTATTTTCAAAGTCATCAACATATTACTATTTTCAATTACTGGTATAGCATTTTACTAACTCCTGTCCCAAGTGGCAGAAGCTTCACCATATCAGTCAAATGAAATCTGAATTTACATCTTCTGAACGAAACAGCTTGATTGCTTCGAGTGGGTGAAGAAGTTTAGGGAAGATAAATTTTGGCAGGAAAACTCCTTTGGGATTTTTAATGAAGACTCGAAAATGGTTTATCATTAGCTTATCAGTTACTATATTGAAATGAAAGATTTTTATGGTTCTGGAAGAGCCTGTTTATGCTCCACCACAGTGACATTTGTTTACTCCATCATTTGCTCAGCTGACTCTGCCCTCATAACTTCCACCAAAGTAAACGTCATCCCCAATTCTGCAAAATATCACACATCTCAAATTGCTGCATTTAAGTAAATCCTTGATATGTTATCCGGCTTTATCCCAGGCTTTTAAAATGCTTTCTAAAGAAACCTACTTGGACCTGTGGCAAGAGGCGACTCTGTTTTCTTTTTGAAGATAAGTCACAGAAATGTTGAGGCTGTGACTTCATTCCTTGCCTGAGTCCCCAGGATCCCCACCTCCCAAGTCTACCTCGTTTACTGGGCAATGATCCCCTCTGATCAGGGCCCAGGGCTGCAAGGGGAGGCTGCTCCGGAAACCTCCACCCCCGAGTAATTATAGCACAAACAGCCTGTCCAGCACCCGCTGCCCAGCATGTGACTCTGCTTGGCACAAGATGACGTTCACCGAGTGCGTCGGCCCTGTCTGAGTCAGAGGCAAGCGGGAAAAACAGGGACTTGTTTTCCTCATAGATTTCCAAGGTTGCGTTCCAACCTGACCATGACCACAGGAGCACAGAACCCCACAGCTTCTTGGCAATTAAATGGTTTTCACACTTCTATTTTTAAAAGCCTTGGAAACAAGTAACCTGGGGGATCAGGGTGGTTGGGTGAATGTCTTTCCAAGGCTCTCCCAGCCAGAGGCCCTGTCCTGGCAGGAGTCCCAGAGCAACTGTGAAACCGAAATGCCAGGACAGGGCCCTCTCTGCAAACCTGCTCCTCAGGTGATAAAAACAAACACCGGGGCACCCTGGACCCTCACAGTCTGTTCTACATGATGACATAGAGAACCTTCTGGCCTCAAGTCCCCAAGTGGTCCAGATTAACATTCCACCCCGCCTCCTGTGCGTACATAAAACCGTCACAGCCCAAACTCTACAGCGGGGGGTCCCCAGCAAACCAACTAGGCTCAGAGGTGGTGGTGGAAGGGGGGGTTCAGCAGGTTGGGGGGTTGCAGGGGAGCTCGGATCTGCACCTGGGAAGGGCAGGGCAGGGGCAGGAGGGGACAGGCGCAGGCAGGCACCCTGGGGACCCCAGGAGTCACGCAACATACCTCCTGCACTCTGAGGCTGGGTGACCCCAGAGGGACAAAGGGGGTCGGGCCTTATGTACCCCTCCAACGGCCTCCCCCCATCAGTCAGGCACTGGGTGCGGCCACCTGCGGAGGGGGTGTGACTGCGGGTGAGGTGCCCCCCCCACCAGGGGCTGACAGCCCAGGCCTGTCTGCACGCAGCATCCCAGCAGCATCCGGGCCGCGGGAGGAGGAGTAAGTCCGTTCTTCCCGCAGGGGAACCTGACTGCGGGCACCTGGGACTGGGGTCGGTAGTTCCTTTTTCACCTGCCAACTTTTTTTTTTTAAGATTTATTTATTTATTTATTTATTTATTTATTTATTTATTTATTTATTTATTCATGATAGACAGAGAGAGAGAGGCAGAGACCTCTTCCGTGGAAATTTCACCTCCATACCAGAATGCTTCTCTGGAAGGCTCTTCCTGAGAGGGCGCCCAGCCATGTGTTGTGTCCATTTTACATTCACAGGCTGTGGTCCTCCCAGCCGTCCCACAGGAGGGGCCTACTCTCTCCGATCTAGGGAGGGGGAGGTTCTGGGCAGATGCCACCCAGGAGGGAGGTGGAGGGGGTGCTGGGGGCCTGGGGGACCAGCCCTGCCCCTCTTCTCTGAGCTGCCTCCGCAGGGTCAGGTCGCTTCCACTGTGAATGGCCTCTGTACCAGGCAGGGGGCTCACCCCTGGGTCCCTCAGGCACTGTGGGGACAGAGATGGCCAGAGGGCTTCCAAGTGATCTCCAGCGTGGTGGGGAGGCGGCCTGCCGCCGGGGCAGAGAGAGCTGTGCCCAGCCTGAGGGAGAACCCCATTTCTGCGGAATCTTGAGTAACATGTATATAAACACTAGTCATAGCACAACTGTGGTGGACTTTGCCCAAAGGACATTCACCAGGTGACAATCTTACCGTTAAGACGGGGAGTGAGGGTGCTTTGTTCTTCTCTTTCTTTTTTTTTTTTAAGACTTTATTTTATTTATTCATGAGAGACAGAGAGAGAGAGAGAGGCAGAGACACAGGCTGAGGGAGAAGCAGGCTCCATGCAGGGAGCCCGACGCGGGACTCGATCCCGTGTCTCCAGGATCAGGCCCTGGGCTGAAGGTGGCGCTAAACCGCTGGGCCACCAGGGCTGCCCTTTTTTCTCTTTCTTTAGGGCAGTGAGCAGTGTCCTGTGTATGCCCCAAGGAATAGACTCCAACGACCAAGCACTTATAACAGAGTCCACGAATTGTTGGGATTTATCCTCCCCGGGGTATGGTGTGCTTCCTCTCTCTCCTGCTCCCCTTCCTACCCTCCCCAGGTGGATGTCTGGCTGCAGGTGAGGGTCTGTTGTGGGGAAAGAGGAAGCAGCTGGCACTCACTGGGGTGGCAGGTGGTGGCCCCTGGTGCTGTGAGAGGGAGGCCTAGAGGAGGGTGGGAGTCAGGGTGGGAGTCAAGGCCCATGTCCCAGATGGCCTGGGTTCCTACTGCGAAACTTAAAGTAAGAGTTTGGGATGCCCGGGTGGCTCAGTGGTTAAGCATCTGCCTTCAGCCCAGGGCGTGATCCTGGAGATCTGGGATCGAGTCCCGCTTCTGGCTCCCTGCATGGAGCCTGCTCTCCCTCTGCCTGTGTCTGTGCCTCTCTCTCTCTGTGTCTCTCAGGAATAAATAAATAAAATCCTTAAAAAAAAAAAAAAAAAGCAAGGGGTTTGACCCCTCCAGGGTGAAGAGAGAAAAGGTTCTGGAGTCTTAGGCAGTGGTGAGTAGGGCAGGCCGGAACAGGACACTGAGGTGGATGCGGTAGCTGTGACAGGTGGTTTAAGCTACTCTGAGTCAGAGAGAGAGAGAGAGAGATTGATCCTGGGGCTCAGGGGCAGGAAAGAGAAGAGCCCTTGACCATGGACAAGCAGCACGGTATCCAGCCGGGTGAGGCTCTCCCTCCCGCACCCCATCTCTTGTCTCTCTGTGCCTTGGGGGTCCAGAGTAGGCCTGGGGTGTGGGGAGGTGTTGCTAGTCCCCGGGTCAGGAGGTGAAGCCTAGCTTGGCCACGTGCCTGCCAGAGGCCCCACGGAAGTCCCTGCCGCTATCACAGGTCCCGGTCAAATTCATTCCAGCAGACGCTCATGGGCAGGGAGGGCAAGAGCAGCAGCCACAGGGCGCGTGAGCAAGAGAGCCGCCGCTCCCCTGAGAGCCGGAGCACGCACACACGCCTGCGCCCCTTTGCTCCGGGACCAGCAGGCCCCTATCCTCCTGCTGCCCTGGAAGGAGGGCGCCGGGCCTGTGAGATGGGTGGTAGCGGCCCAGACCGGCCTGACGTGGTTTTTCGAATTCTTTTCCCAGTCTGTCAAGGAGGGAAGGGGATGCTTCCCAACTCAAGAGAAAAAAGGGAGGAGGAAAAGGAGGGATGGGAAGGGAAGGAGCTCTCCCGGAGCAGCCTGGGACGAGGCCTGGGCCGCAGCCAAGGCCCGAGCACCGCCTGAGGAGCCCAGATGGCGCGGGCTCTCCTGCCTGCAGACCTCCCGGGCCGCCGGCCTCCGCCTCGGTGCTCCCCACGCGTTTCTGCAGAAGGTGCGTGGATCTGGCTCTCACACTGGTGTCCCTGGTTATTGTTTCCTCTTAGATGTTCCTTTTAGCTTCTATCTCAGCTGAAATCTGAAGACCAGGCCAATTTCTTTGTCTCTCAGACTTATGTAAAGGAGAGGCCTGGATCCCAGGAAGACGTGGAGAGCTCTCACTGCACTTCCTTCCCAAGGCTCCAAGAACAGAAAATGGTTGCCATGGGGATTCCTTCACTTGTAGAGTAATAGTTTTCAGAAAAAAGGATGATTCACAAGTTCTTTCAGGATGAACAGAGTCCGTCCTTGGGGACGACATGATGTAATGATGTTTAAAAGAGGAACAATCACTGGCTTTGGTTTGTGCACGTTTCCTCTTCTTCAGCCCCTGTGTGTGCTTACGGCCCACCAGCAGCTTCCTATTAGCCTTCTTCTGCACACAGGTCTCTAGTGGATGCCTGACACCTCCCTTTGCTTCCTCGGAAATCTGAGAGCAGGTCTTAAAAACCGTAGAAACACCCAGCTCAGGGGTGCCTGGGTGGCTCTGTCAGTTAAGTATCTGCCTTCCGCTCAAGTCATGATCCCAGGGTCCTGGGGATTGAGCCCCGCATCGGGCTCCTGCTCAGTGGGGAGTCTGCTTCTCCCTCTCCTGCTGCTGCCCCTGCTTGTGCTCTCTCACTCAAATGAAGAAATAACATCTTTAAAAGAAAGAAGGAAAGAAAAAGAAAGAAGCAAGCAAGCAAGCAAGCAGAAAGGCCCAGCTAGGCTCACCAGGGAGTTACTGTTAAGAGTCTTCATGGCCACTTCTGGGCCACTTCTGGGCCTACCTAGCTGGAGGAAGTTATTAGCCTGAGGTGCCACAGGGCCTTTGCACGTTCATTTATATTATGACTGGCTGGGCAGAGGGCTTTCCCTACATTGACTCTCTCCAGAAAGCCTGAGGTTCACAGTACAGACTGGAAATTGAGGTCCACAGAGAGGATGGACTGACCCAAGTCCCTAGTGTTTGTAAGGTCCAGAGTTAGGCCCAGAAGCCAGGCCTTCTAAATATCTGTGACCCGCAGAGCTGGAGCCATGAGGAATACTTTTATGAACTAACCTTTTTCCTAATAATGGGCAAAGAGAAGGAGGTTGGCTGCTAGGAGTGACAAAAAGAAGTAATAAGGGGTTAAAATGAATTGAAATCTGATTGAGGGCACCTGGGTGGCTCAGTGGTTAAGCATCTGCCTTCAGGTCAGGGCATGATCCTGAAGTCTGGGGATCGAGTCCCGCATCGGGCTCCCCGCAGAGAGCCTGCTTCTCCCTCTGCCTCTGCCTCTCTCTCTGTGTCTCTCATGAATAAATAAATAAATAAATAAAATCTTGAAAAAAAAAAAAAGGAAAGAAATCTGATTGAAACAATCCTTCTTTTCTTCTGGAAAGAACACTGCACTGGGGGCCAGCTATTGACCTTGGGGAGATCACTCTTCCTCTCTGAGCTGCAGCTTTTTCATCTGTCAATTGAAGGGGCAGGACTAGAACGCACTCAGATCCTTCCAGCGATGACATGCTTGAATCTTGATTACAGCACCTGTGTTGGAAATGTCAGCGAAGTCTTCTCCATGCTAAAATTAGTGTTTGGGGCGCCTGGGGGGCTCAGTCCATTGAGCATCTGCCTTTGGCTCAGGTCATAGTCCCTGGATTGAGCGCTGAGTTGGGCTCCCTGCTCAGCGGGGAGTCTGCTTCTCCCTCTCCCTGTGCTCTCACCCCACTAGTGCTCTTCTTTCTCTCAAACAAATAAATAAAATTTTTAAAAATTAAAATAAAATAAAATTAGTGTTCAAGGATTCCCTGTGGCCCAGGTATCAAGCCCAAACTCCTTGCCAGCACCTCAAGGTTCTATGTGATCTGCTCACCCCTCATCTTTCCAGTCTATCTCCCATTTGCTATTTCCTGTGGGTTGCTTATTGTTCTATCCAGCCAGCCTCCACACCCATGTTCATACCCTTAACCTACGAAGCACACCTCCTCCCACCCCAGGGCCCTGGCTTGCAAATATCCACTTAATCTTTAGGTCTCAATTAAAATGCCACCTCCTGGGGCAACCCCGGGTGGCTCAGTGGTTTAGCACCGCCTTCAGCCCAGGGCCTGATCCTGGAGACCCGGGATTGGGTCCCACATTAGGCTCCCTGCGTGGAGCCTGCTTCTCCCTCTGCCTGTGTCTCTGCCTCTCTCTCTGTGTGGGTCTCTCATGAATAAATAAAATAAAAATCTAAAAAAATAAAAATAAAATAAAATGCCGCCTCCTTCAGGAAGTCTTCCTGGAATCCTGAGTTTGGGGTCGTGATCTTTCTGATCCTGTATCCACCATCATTGCCTCCACCTGAAAATGTGTTGTAATTATCTGCCCATTCAGCTCAGCAAATATTCCTGAGTGATCAACAGGTGACAATGACAAATTCGGACATACTTCTGCACTCATGGAGGGGAGGGGGGGTGGGAGGCATTAGGCAAATAATCGTGTTCCTGAATGTGTAATTGCAAACAGAGAAGTGTGGAGGAGGGAAAGGGTTCCCTGGGAGCTCATCTACTATCTGGGAAGGAGAGAGTGGGCAGAAAAGGAAGTGTTCCTAGGAGGGGAGAGCAAATGTGGAGGCCAGAGTAAGGGGAGCCCTCCCAGATAAGGGGGCCGGGGAGGGGGTGGGGTGCAGTGAGCTGCTGGGTGGCTGGCTGGGTGGGCAACAGGCAGAAGCCAGCCCTTGGAGGGCGTCTTGATCAAAGGAGCTATCTGGGAGCCTCTGAGGGGTTTTTGAGAGGGAGTGACAGATCCAATTTATGTTTCAAACAATGATCTTGGCTGCTGTGTGGAGAATGGCCTAGGGCGGTGGTTTGCAGCTCCAGAAGTGCGGGAAGCACAGTGTCTGGCCTTACCGCCAGACATCCCGTTCGGCTGGTCTGGAGGGAGGCCAAAGTAAGGGGGTGCCCAGGAGGACACCCTGCAGGGTGCAGCTAGGAGGTGAGAGCAACTTAGGAATGGAGGGAATGGGGGGGGGGGGGGTGGGTCTTGAGGGATGTTTTGGAGATAAAAGTGACCAGGCTTGGCAGTGAATTCCCATGTGGGTGAAGGAGAAGGAAGTGTCGGGGTTGAGACATCGGGGTGGCACGGAGGGAGGCACGGACCGAGACAGGGAGCACGGGAACGACGTGATGTTAGGGGCAGGGAGCAGATGGCAGCGCACAGGACCGGGGACACCCTTCCGCCCCCTCCCGGGGCAGGGGAGGCCTTGCTTGGCTGGCACCCGCGACCCCTCACAGCCTTCCCCAGCAGGGGCCGAGGTGGTGGCCGTGCCCCTCGGGCCAGGCTGGAATGGGGACGTGAGGAGGCCCGGAGGGCGAGCCGGGGCAGCCAGCACCTGGCAAATTTGCAAAGAGCCATTTCTGAAACACAGAGTAAAGAGCAGTTTGTGATCCGGGGGCCCAGGGGGGTGTCAGCCGGGCCCTTGCCTGCCTCTGGGTGCAGGAAAATGAACTCTCCGTGCTGGCGGTGAGCTGCGCTGCAAGGCCCCCACCCCCCAAGTCCCCGAGGGCAAGACCAGGTGGTCGTCTGGGACTCTGGGACTCCACACCCACCCCCCCAGCACCCAGCACCAAACCCTGTGGGGATTTCAGCGCAGTCAGAAAACCTGTCCACATTGATTTCTCCCAGCCCCTGGATGCAGGAGACAAAGACTCCACTTGGAGTTGGGGGGATAGGGTCCTGGGCTGGTTTGGGGGCAGGGGGTAACAGATTTTGTGACCTTTGGTATGTCACTTACCTCACCAGATCCTGAGAGGGAGAAAATGTAGGAGAATGAGACCTGCCCTCTCCAGGGGCTCCAGGCTCTCAGTTCAACAGGTGCCCTGGGTGAGGGGCAGACTGCACCACCGCCACCCCCAGAGAGTTTCCTGGAGGAAGAGGAGGGCAAGGAAGAGGGCAGGAGATAGGCGAGGGGAGAGGGGAAACTTCGAGGGAGGGAAAGAGGGTGCAGGAGGAGAGGAAGGCCCAGAGGAGGAGGCGGGGAGGAGGAGTCTGGTGCTCGAGGGCCAGAGCAGGAAGAGGCAAGGGACTGAGGGAGGAAGAGGAGGAGGAGGAAACCTGCCCTCTGTCCTTAGCCGCCATCTGGGGGGTGAGGGGGCTCCTCTTGCTCCTGAGACCTCTGCTCCTACCCCGCGTCCCTCTGCCTGCAATGTGTGTTTGTACCATAGTTACTTACCATAGTTACTTTAACTGAAACTCTAAGGTTCAACTTCAAAGTCACTTTTAGGGGTGCCTGGGTGGCTCAGTGGTTGGGCATCTGCCTTCAGCTCGGGTCATGGTCTTAGATTCCCAGGATCAGGTCATGGTCTTAGGGTCCCAGGATCGAGTCCCAGTGGGCTCTCACTCAGCAGAGACTCTGCTTCTCCCTACCCCCTCCCTCTGGGATCTCTCTCTCTCTCTCTCTTGCTCTCTCTCAAATAAATAAATGGGATCTTTAAAAAGAAAGAAAGTCACTTTTATTTTTTCATTGTACTCCTCTGTGAGAACCCATAACGACAAATACTTACCTTTTAGTGGTTGTTTATAAATACTTTCTTCCAAACATATTCTCTTACATCTCTCCAGTCCCCTTACCTATGCTTATAACCCAGGGTCGGGGCTATGGAAAACTTGTGCTTTTCTCCTTGAGCATTCAAACATACAGACATATCAAGGGTGTCGCTCCTTTTAAATCAGTTTGTTTTACAAAAGTGGGATTATACCGAATGCGATTCTCTACCACTTGTCTTGCTCACAGAACAATAAATGCCTCCTGAAAATCCCTCTGCATGAGCAGATATGGATCTTATTCTTTCTAATGGTGTGGAATCCTCCACAGTGTGGACTTAATAGAGCACTCCTACACAGCTAAGAGATTCTCCCCAATGGCAAGATAGAAATAGATTTTCTGGGCAGCCTGGGTGGCTCAGTGGTTTAGCGTTTGCCTTTGGCCCAGGTTGTGATCCTGGAGACCTGGGATCGAGTCCCACGTCAGGCTCCCTGCATAGAGCTTGCTTCTCCCTATGTCTATGCCTCTCTCTCTCTCTCTCTCTTTCTGTGTCTTTTATGAATAAATAAATCAAATCTTTAAAAAAAAGAAAGAAATAGATTTTCTTTTTATTTTTTTAAGATTTTACTTATTTATTCATGAAAGACACACAGAGAGAAGCAGAGACATAGGCCCCCTCCCATGGGGAGCCTGATGTGGGACTCAATCCCTGGGACTCCAGGGTCACACCCCAAGCCAAAGGCAGATACTCAACCACTGAGCCACTGAGGCATCTTGATTTTCTTTTTAAATGCTTGAGACTTCAGTGCATTCTTTCTATCAGGCAAGGGCCTGAACCTGTGTTGTTCAAGAGCCAAGGCCAACAGCCCTGTGTGAGTTTGTTGGTCAAGACCAAGAGATGGCTCTGCCCCCAGGGCAGCACCCCTGCTGCCTGCACAGCCACAGCGAATGAGGGAGGTTGAAGGGTGTGCCTGCAGGGTGGAGGCCTGAGCAGCACCCAGAGAGGGCACCCTGGTGGGGAGCACGCAGGAGGGAAAGTGCTGTTCTCAGAAATGATCTGATTCACTGTGTGGCCCAGACAGAAAGGGGGGGAGTCAGGGGTTGGGGAGTGGGGGGGGGGGTGCATATATGAGTAGGCTCCAGCAACAACGTGGAGCTCCTCGTACTCACAACCCTGAGATCAAGAGTCACGTGCTCTACCGACTGAGCCAGCCCGGCATCCAAGACACCAAGCTAAGTAGGAAAAATCAGGGTTATTCTAAAGCTGGGTGAGCAGCCACCTCCTTCCCGCTGCTGGTGCCCCCGGAATCTCAATAGCCCCAGCTTACTTCTGGCTTCTCGTTGCTCAGTGAGGGTTGTGCCACCCGCCTCTTGATTTCCTAACCGCGGAAGGGATGAAAGTCTGAGATTTCAATCAAAAGCTTAAGAAAATAATAATCCCTGGTTGCCCTAATTCTTTCCTGAAAATACCTCACACTGGCAGAAAATTGTCCTTAAGCCCCCTTTCTCTTTCGTGCTTTAAATTTCCTCCTTAATTAAAAAGAATTGTTTGCTTGGTGTGGGCTCCACAGTGCTTATTTATTTTAACAGATCTTGTTTCTTTCCTCCTTATCTTACCCGGTGACTTGATAACTCTATAACTCTCTATTCTGCTGTCTTAAAATGCCATTGTCTCTGTCACCAAGGTAACATAATAATGAACTTTATAATCAGCCCATTTCTATTCCCACGGAATGGAAGCTGTGTCAACAGCAGGCAGAAAGCACAGAGCCCCTAAATTCAACGGCCCTAAATTGGCTGCCTGCCCCTAGCAGAGATTTTAGAACGGTCTTCTCAGAATGCCATTTCCATTTCACTCCACCCCATGACATTTGATGACAACATTAGCTGAAAATTAAAGATGAATTAGTGTGTGCATTCCAAAATACCGGGTTGAAGTCACTGGGTTAAAACAAGAAAAAGAAAAGACGAGGAAAAAAAAAAAAAAGGCAGCCAAATGGATACATCATGGAAAACCAGCAACTGTTGATTGACAGAGTTTTTCCCCATTCCTTAAGGCGGTCAAGTGCAGTACCAGGACTGAGAATCCCTCGGAGACGTGCCATCCGATGACTTGCACCTCTGAGCTCAGGGGATTGTGATAGAATTAAGTCTGACTCAACAAATGAGGTCACTGGGAAGAAGCGCTGGCGTTAAATTTACCGTTAATGCCAGGGTCAATTTACTGAACAGTCATCTGCTTGTGGCTCCAGAAGACCTCTGGGTAAATTCCAGAGACTGCCTGCCCTGAAGATGGCTTGCACACGAAGTCCCCGAATCTTGGTCAATGCGACTTTTGGTGGCCATCGTTCGGGAGCCCAGAAAGTGTTTCCCAAGACAGGATGGCGTTTGGGTAGGTAAAGCCTTTGAAATCCCCCAAAGGTGACTTCTCAGGTTAAGTCTGGAAATGGGATGGCGGGAGGAGAAGAAGTCATGCCTCTGGTGCCAGGAGACTCGAATTCTAGTTCTGCCGCAGATGTTAACTGGGCTGAGCAATCCCGGGCACTGGTAGGTTCATCTTAGAGATGTTTCCAGATTAGCTATTGTGCTGAATCAAAAGTGTAGGAGAGAAAGGCATTCTCTCAATCGCCAGTTGTCAGGCATAAAGGATGCCTTTTCCCCTACTGCCTTACCTGTCAGGTGGAAACACTATCTGCTGACTTCCCCAGCCCTCCCTCCCAGGACAGTAAACGTGCGGAAGACAGAATATGCATATGAAATTGCCATTCAACGTTCGAAGTTCTAACAAATAGGAAGCACCGGTGGAAATCATTTCTAGATTCTTTCTGATGAAGCTTTTCAATCATTTCCACCTGCAGTTTTAGGACTTCATTAAACATGCCCTTGCTGTGGAGCCTGTGCTAGTTCAAAGGTCACAACCCTGGTGGTCTGTGGACTTTTCTCTGGCCAGACCCCTGGGGATCAGCCTGGCTGGCCTTCCTGCCCATTCTGTTGCTCACAGCTCAGGCTCTCTGCCTGTGACCCTGGGGAAGCAGGTACCACAGATGAGCCTCTCGGCTTCCTCCTCACGGCATCTCAGCTATGTCTTCTCACAGAAGTACTGGCTGGGCGAGCAGTCTCCTTTTCTTAATTTATTTTATTTTATTTTTTATTTTTTTTTTAAATTTTATTCATTTATTCCTCAGAGACACAGAGAGAGAGAGAGGCAGAGACATAGGCAGAGAGAGAAGCAGGCTCCATGCAGGGACCCCGACATGGGACTTGATCTCGGGTCTCCAGGATCAGGCCCTGGGCCGGCGCTAAACCACTGAGCCACCCGGGCTGCCCTGAGTCTCCTTTAAAAAAAAAAAAAAAAGATTTTATTTACTTATTCATGAGACACACAGAGAGAGGCAGAAAGGAGAAGCAGGCTCTCTGCGAGGGGTTGGGGGAGTGTCAATGCAGGACTCGATCCCAGGACCCCAAGATCATGACCTGAGCTGAAGGCAGACGCTCAACCACTGAGCCACCCAGGTGCCCCGGGGGCAACCAGTCTCCTTAAGCCAAGTCAGGTCTCCCGGATTCCTAGAAGCAGCACGGCATGGGCAGCCTGTGGGACTCTGGGCCACACAGATCACTTACTAATTACCTACGGGCCTTGCCAAGCCCTGGCTTTCTCATCCACAAAATGGACATAATAAATATACTTTACTGGGTAGCTGGGAGGGTGAAATAAGAGAGCCCGGGTGGAAGGCATATCGTAGGAGCCAAATAGAGATTTTTTCCCTTTTGCCTTCTTCCCCTGCTCCCCACGCCGCAGCCTGCAAGGCACTGTCTCCTCTCTCTGTTCTCTCTTCACAAAGAAGGTCTGGAACCCAAACTCAGTCACAGGGGTATACACCCTCCTGGAAAAACCCGCACAAGGCCACATCCTGTCCTTCCATGCTGGCCTTGTTCCAGATTCTCCACATTGGGAGTTGTGTGAGGGGAACATCTGGATGGGTCACTTAATGTTTCATGTTGCCTCTGGACGTGTCACACAGCCACACCATAGCGGTACACCGCGAACCATGTCATGTGCGCCACTGGCAAGCCAAGAGGAGGCTTTGTGTGAATTCCTAAAACTGCAGGGGTGGCTCCAGAAGAAAGAGGGACGGCACCCGAGTGCCTAAGCGAGGAGTCAAGGAAGATCCCATTGAGTGGGTGCCACTGAAGGCCGCTGGCACACTTCTCAGAAAGTCCCTACGTCCTGCTGTTTTCACGGGGGACGCTGAGGGCTGGACATTGAAATAGGGTGGGCTTTCCCGAGGCACTGGAGCTTGGCTGTTTGATCCAGGTCACAGGGTTAACAGATCCTGCCAGCCACACCCACGGCACACCTGCTTCATCTCCAGTCTGCGGGGGTGACAGGAAGGGTCACCCTGGAAGTGCTGGCACCCCCACCCCCACCCTGAGGCTGGCCTCCCCATCTCTGCCTCGCCACCCTCTCTTCATCTTTCTCCTCATTTTTGTCTGTTCCTATGGCTGCCAATGGGCTCTCACGTCACCTTTGTGACCAAAACTCATATGTTCCAAAGAGTGCCCTGTGGAATGCCTGTGACTTGAGAATGTGCCTCAAAAAATGGACGGGATGGCAACAGGGAATGCTGGACCTTCCATCTCCCTCTTGGGGACTCTTGATTCATATTATCTATGAAGAGCTCTGAAAAAAATCCCATATAAATGGTTTTATTTTGCTTAGCTAGTGTTTCCTAAGATTCTTTCGGTCATGAACCTTTACCTGTGCACTCCCAAGGAACACCTATGAACAGGATTTGGTGAATCACACTTTGGGAAAAGCTGCCGTGAACAAGGCATTATTTGTAGGAACTCAGCAAAGTCGAATTCACTAATGAGAAATCTAGCATCAAAGGCCGATGGAAAATGCATGTGCTTTGCTCTAAAAAAAATACGACATTTATATAGATCAGAGGTTCCCACCCTTTGCACCACGAAAGATCCTTTTTGGTTCTTTCCTCAAGGGATTCCATGTTTTGAAAGCTTTTATCTACCCAACAAACTACACTTATTGAATAATAATTTGTTTCTTTGAGTTTTATTCATCAAAGACATATAACTGCCAATTAGTGCTTCTGATCAGTCAAGATAACCGCTGTTACCACACTGGGTTGATACGACTCTAGCCAAAAGCAAATAAACTTAATGTTTTATTTAGTCTGGGAACCTCACTGAGGTAAATGTATGATTTCCTTTGGGCTTTTTGAAATCTTGAAAATAGCTTGCAGACCCCCCTTGCTGCCTTCACAGAGTGGGTGGGGGGGAAGCGGGGCTGTGTGTGGAAACCCAAAGAGGACACACAGGGTTGGAGGAAGTCAGGGAGGTGGTGGCCAGTGAGGGTCCCACAGACAGCGTGGACAGCGGGGGACTGAGTGGCTATAGCCCCTGGGAAGCCCGAAGGTCCGTGGATTGAGGGCACCAGATCCTGGTGAGTAGGTGAGGCCAAACGTGGAGGTCTCCAATAGGGGGAGGAACCCGGACGATGACGTCTGCCCTCTGTGTACCTTCTGCATTCATGTACCCAGAAGAGGGCTGAGGAAGTGGACAGGGGAGGGATGCTGCTGGGCCCCTCTCCCCAGACCTCCCTGATAGGGTCTTCATTATGAGCTACTGGGAGGTGAGGGAACTCAATTCTCCAGCTGTCTTGTATATGGTGGAGCCTTTGAGGGCTTGAGGGTCCCTGAGGTATTGGCCTTCTGGGTTGCGGTTGGCTCATCCCAGGCCTGCAGGAAGAACCACTGCCCAAGGGGCCCCCTGGCTTACAGACCCCATTGCCCGTCCTGTGGGGAAGAGGTGGGCTATCCTGCAGCTCTGCCTTAGATGGCAGGTGACCATGGGCTCCCTGATGGAAACTCTCCTGGTGCATCTGAAGTGGGATTATTGCCCTGCGACCCGACTTTGCAGAAGAGGTGTTGGGGGGCCGTGGGAGCAGCTGGTGGCCCTCTTACCTGAAATGAGAGAGGGGGCTCCTGCATGGGAGAAAAGGGCCACCCCTTTCTGGCCTCTCGAATCACCTTCACGGGCTGGGTCTCCAGCCCTTCCTGGCCTCATGGGCCAGAGCCCTACTTAGCAATGGCCTTGAACTTAAACATCCCGCCTTGCTTCGTGTTTCTTTTCCCTCATTAGACAGGACCCAGCATTTTCCCAGAAGATACAATCTGTGTCTGGCAGAAGCCTGCTTGCAAAAATAAATCTTTCCCTGAACATTTTCCAGGCCCATTTTAGAAACAAATCTGGGTGATGCCTTTTACCCATTTCCAAAGACAAACAACCAACTCCCGAGGCCTGTCTCTGCGGCGTAAACGTTCTGAGAATGAATAAGGGGATCTGCCCCTCGGAAGAACCCCCCCTCCTTTGAGCAGGGGAGGCACGCAGCTCTCGAGACTGGCCCCCGCCACAAGCCCACTGCTGCTCAGGTCTGGCCACGCAGGTGGGATGCCCTGGCCGCGGGGCAGCCATGCGGGGCGGGCCCTTCCCTCTCACCCTACCCAGGTTCTCCCACAGCTTCCTGCAGCTTCTGGAAGCACAGACAGTTGCAGAGGCTACAACCTTCCCGACATCCATTCAATCATTCATTCGTTCACTCAACAAATATTTACACTGAGCACCTGTCATGTGCTAGAGATTGGGGAGAAAGCCATGATCGGGCACCCACAGGGCCTGGCACAAAAGGGGCAGCACATTCACAAGGCAGGGATGGAAGGAGTGAGCCATGCAGCAGTGTCCCCGGCAGGGCTGCACGTCATGGTGTTCGGTCACAGTATTCTCGCATCTGACTTTTTTTTTTAAGATTTTATTTATTTGTTCATGAGAGACAGAGAGGTAGAGACACAGGCAGAGGGAGAAGCAGGCTCCCTGCAGGGAGCCCGATGTGGGACTCGATCCCGGGACCCCAGGACCATGCCCTGAACCAAAGGTAGATGCTCAACCACTGAGCCACCCAGAAGGTGCCCTTCCCATCTGATTTTCACAGTAGCTGTGTGAGCTGGGAAGGAAAGAAGGAAGGAAAGAGGGAGGAAAGGAAGCTTCTATTCATCTGCTCCTGCCCTCCACTCTCACATCCATCTCCCAACTATACTTGGCGGGAAGAAGGCATCTCTGTCCTCACTTTCACAGAAAAGAGAGCCAAGGCACAAGGGAAGTGGCAGAGGAAGGCCTGGCACAAGGTTGGCCTGACTCCAGAGCCCCCAACTCTCTCTCATGCAGGCACACTCACGTGGGCGCTTGTGCACGCACACACATGCACACACACACTCAGGCACGTGCACACACACACATCTGAGCTGGGGGCTCCTGCTCCAGGGACACCAACAATTGACCCACATGCCACCATTTCCCTTCCCTTCATCCATAGACGTGACGTGAGCCCCTGCTCTGCACTCTGCGTGCTCTTCGCCGAGCCTGGGCGTCCAGTGCCGGGAGAGACCAAGCCCTCTGGATGGACGCCGTCCGAGACGGTGGCCGCCGGCCACGGGTGGCCACTGTGCACCAGAAATGGGGGTGAATCCCAGCTGGTAGGCGCCGTGCGTGTAAAACACACACCGAATTCCCAACACCTGGTAAGAAGAAAAGGCTGCAAAATAGCACATCCTTTATATTGATCACATGTTGAATTTATATATCTTTTGGGATATTGAGTTAAAGAAAAAATGTTCTGGGGCACCTGGATGGCTCAGTTGGCTAACGTCTGTCTTTGGCTTGGGTCATGATCCTGGGGTCCTGGGATTGAGCCCCACATTGGACTCCCTGCTCAGCAGAGAGCCTGCATCTTCTTCTCCCTCTGCCCCTCCCCCTGCTTGTGCTCTCTCTCTCCCTCTCTAATAAATAAGTAAAATCTTTAAAAAAAAAAAGAAAGAGGGATCCCTGGGTGGCGCAGTGGTTTAGTGCCTGCCTTTGGCCCAGGGCACGATCCTGGAGACCCGGGATCGAATCCCACATCAGGCTCCCTGCATGGAGCCTGCTTCTCCCTCTGCCTATGTCTCTGCCTCTCTCTCTCTCTGTGTGTGTGGGACTATCATAAATAAATAAAATTTAAAAAAAAAGACCTATAAAGCAGAAAGAAAGAAAGAAAGAAAGAAAGAAAGAAAGAAAGAAAGAAAGAAAGAAAGAAAGAAAGAAAAAAAATGTTCTTAAAACAATACTTCCTGTTTCTTCTTATTTTTGAAATACGGCTACTTAAATATGTAAAATCACGTACATGGCTCATGTCTGTGGCTTGCATTATATTTCTAAGGGGCAGCACAGCTCTGGATAGCAAGAGACTCTAAACAAGCAAATACAGAAGAGGGGTACCTGCAAGCAGAGAAAGGTGAGAGGAAGGGAGTCCTGCGGAGCAGTGCACTGGGGGGCCAGCAGGTGGGCACGGGTGGTTTCAGGTGGCAGCAGCATGCGGGAGGGGCCGGCTGGCCTGACCACATGGACGTGCAACCCCACAGTGGGGCCGGGTGTGTGTGTGTGTGTGTGTGTCAGGGCCTGTGTCATGAAGGAAGGAGGAGCTGTTGTACACAGACCCAGGGAGTGATACATGCTTCCCTCGACAGAGCACGAGTCCTGGAGCTGCAAGCACCCTCAAGGTCACCAGCGCTGCTTCTGGGGTTCAGAGGGTTGGTGTTTGCTAAGGCCTTGATATAAGACTGGATGGCTCTCCTGTGCCCAACCCCCAGAGTGAGGGGGCTTCTCCACAAAAGGTTGTCTGAGTGCCTGTGACTTTCCAGCCAGTTCTAAGCTCTGGGGAAGTAGTGGGGATGAAATAAACTGAGAAGCTCATAAATAGGAGTAGGGTGACCAGTGACAGACAACAGGCAAAAAAACAAATATATATATTTGTATGATCAGTTAGAAGAAAAGTCAAGACAGAGTATGGGTAGGTAGGAGCTGTGTGAGAGAGAAAATGACATTTCAGGAGGGAATCCTGAAGTCACAGAGAGGAAGAACATTCCAGAGAGCCGGAACAGCACGTGCAAATGTCCCGAGGTAGAAGTATACCTCCTGAGTTCAAGGACAGCTTCAAGCCGGTGTTGGGCAGAGTGACCAAAGGAGAGGTCAGGGAACCTCAGTGTCAGGGTGAGGACCAGGATGGATCCAGGGTCACATAGATGTTCTCCATAAATGGCAGCCCTGGTTATCATCATTACTAGTTTCAAAGAGAACACAGGCTTCCTAGAAAGGAGGTTGTTGCCACCATTCCCGGGATCTTCCAAGATGGGGAGATGTCTCTGACCTCAAGGTACAGGACAAAAGACACGGGACAGCCTGGGAGTGGGCAGGCACACACTGCCTTCGACTCAGCAGCTTGTCTATAAGAGAAACCATGCCAAGAGGCATTTGGACTGGGTGTCTCTGGGGGTGGAAGTTTGTGGCTATTCGAGAGGGAGGAGACCGAGGTGACCACAGGACTCAGCCGTTTCTTACAGGAAGCCGGGGCCCCAGTGGCTTGCTCATGTTCTGCTTTAACATCTGCCCTCAGCCCTGGGCTTATCATGCCCCTTCCCTACTCAAGAACCCACTGTGGCTCCCTACTGCCTGTTGTCTTATTCTTCAGCTGACCCTTTGCCACATGACCATGCCCCCTTAAGTCTCCTTGTCCAGTGGTTATTTGCCAAAAAATCTTGGCTGGGACTGCTGGAGGAAAGTACTTATTTGCCAAGACGGAAAGACCTGTTTTAATGAATTTTTCCTGCAAGAAAATGATCCTTCTGCCCTTCTCTGAACCACAAAGCCACGATGCATTGGCTTTCTTGTCATTTTAAGAGTCCCTCGGGATGAGGTGGGCTCAGAGAGCAGCTGAAGCTCCTCTAGACAGCCACGTCCACCGACCTTGGCCGAGACTCACCAGCTACCACAGGAGGCTGGCTGTCAAGTGTGTTCGGGTTTTCCTGCTTGGGAGAGAGCCTTCAAAGAGCACTGGCTGCTGCCCCTTCTATGCTCAGCCTACATTTTTTGAGGGCCTACCATGTGCCCACTGCTATGGCCTGATGGCTTGAAAGTGGCCCCTGTAGGGAGGCCTTATTCCAAACATGCTTCTGTTACAGAGAGGCCATCACTATCTTGGAAATGATGACTTGCAGAAAACCAGTTTTTTTAATCTGATAACCACAGTACACCAAGCTTATAAAAATCTTTCCATAACCGATCACACCTCATAATGCCTATTCCTTGATCTCTGGAGGGGATCCAGTGTGCAGATCCTGCTGTTTGCTCTTTATTAGGAAGATGAGCATCGTTCCATAGCAATTAGCAAATGAGACTCAGAAAGGCTAAGTGACTTTAGGAAAATCACCCCCCCCCCTCCGCCCCCATCAGGAGGCAGAGTGGAACCTCTGCCTGAATCTAGAGGCATTCTCCAATCCGGTTGTGCAGGGAATCACTGGGGGAACTTTTGCAACTACCAGTGCTCCCAGGTGCCCCCCTCAGAGGATCTGATTTCATTGATAGGGCCTGTAGGAGAAGTTAAATCTCCCTCAGTGATTCTAATAGGCTGTAGGAGCTGGGAATCACCGCTCCAGAGCCTGCAGCACAAGCACACTGGCCTGGGCTCTGCGACTGACTTGCTGTGTGATTTGGGGCAAATTCCATAACCTCACTGTTCTTCAGTTTCGTTTGCCAAAAGAGAGATTTCTTTCAGGGTCTCTTTCATACCACAAGGTCTGTGAGTCACATGGTAATAGGAAGATGCTCAGGAAGCCCACGACACAGCACATTGTGAGAAAGCGCTTTGGCCCCCCATGGGTCCCCACATTAGACCAGAGGGAGAACAAGGTCCCACACAGGAAAACAGGTCACCATCCCCACCCTCTCCACCCTGCAGTCCCAGGGGTGCTCTTTGTGGGTTGGGTGTCAAGCTTTCCTTGGCAAGGGGAGGGCATCTCAGGGGAGGGGCAGGAGTCTGGGTCCACCCCTTCCCTGTGTGTGACCAGCCCCAGGGACCAGAACGGCCCTAAGTGACAGGATCTGTAGGGCCTACCGCGCCTCATGCAGGATCCAGAGCAAGGAGGGGTACTGTGGGTTCAGTGGTGCCTTTAAGCAGGGAGACTTCCCTGGGGGCCCTCCAAAGACAGAGCCCGGGTCTGATCAAGATGAGTGGGGAGGGGGGTCTGCTCCATAATGTGATTCTCAGAGCTTTTCTTTGTGCAGTTTCTGATCATGAAAAAATGTGTTGCAGAACAAACAACTATGTTTATGTTTCCCAGATTATGAAGGTGATTTCATGTTCTTTGGTGGGTTTTCAGTGTTTCTGAGATAGTTTGTTTTTCTTCGGAAACATTTTGGGGCTCCTGTGTGACATTACCGAGAGGTGATGGGGGGGCCATGGGAGGCCATCGGCCCTCCCCGTGCTAGGTTGATTATTGCGGAGGAGGGGCTCCAAGGGCCATGGAGGGGGAGTGCTGAGGCGACAGTGGGGGCTCTGGAAATAAAGGGGGTGGGGCAGGGGGCAGGCCTGAGCCAGAGAACTGGCGGGGGCCCCTCCTGCACCGGGAGGAGCCGAAGCCTGCTCAGGCCCTCTCCTCCGTCCCTAAGTCCTGGGCGCCCCCCTCCGCGGTCCCTAAGTCCTGGGCGCCCCTCTCTGCGGTCCCTAACTCCTGGGCGCCCCCCTCCGCGGTCCCTAACTCCTGGGCGCCCCTCTCCGCGGTCCCTAACTCCTGGGCGCCCCCCTCCGCGGTCCCTAAGTCCTGGGCGCCCCTCTCCGCGGTCCCTAAGTCCTGGGCTCCCCTCTCTGCGGTCCCTAACTCCTGGGCGCCCCCCTCCGCGGTCCCTAAGTCCTGGGCGCCCCTCTCCGCGGTCCCTAAGTCCTGGGCGCCCCCCTCCGCGGTCCCTAACTCCTGGGCGCCCCTCTCCGCGGTCCCTAACTCCTGGGCGCCCCCCTCCGCGGTCCCTAACTCCTGGGCGCCCCTCTCCGCGGTCCCTAAGTCCTGGGCGCCCCCCTCCGCGGTCCCTAACTCCTGGGCGCCCCCCTCCGCGGTCCCTAACTCCTGGGCGCCCCCCTCCGCGGTCCCTAACTCCTGGGCGCCCCCCTCCGCGGTCCCTAACTCCTGGGCGCCCCCCTCCGCGGTCCCTAAGTCCTGGGCGCCCCTCTCCGGGGTCCCTAACTCCTGGGTGCGGGGGCGGGGAGGGAGCCTCCCTGCGGGGCGCCGGGCGCCCGCTGAGCCCGCGGAGGGAGCCCCGACTTCCCGGTCTGACTCGGTGGGTGCCCCCGCCCGCAGGATGCGCGGTGAGTGGCCACATTCCCGCTGGAAACGTGGGCTCTGGAGCCAGAAATTCTCGGTGCGCGAAAGCACATCCTGCCTCAGGAAGTGGATCGTAAAAGTCCTCTTCCGGGCCCTTTGCTCTTGTGCTCAGCCTCGGTGTCCAGGGTCTGCGCCAACGCGCGGCCGAGGCGGGGGGGGGGGGGGTCCCCGGGGGGTCCCCGAGCGTGTGGCCGCGCCCGGGTCCTCCCGGCAGCTCCCCAGGCCGCAGCTCTGCGGCGCCCTTCGGTTTTCTAGCTCCCTCTACCAGGCTTGGAAGGGAACCTCACCTGGTGTTGGGGACCTTTTCTGCTCCCTGGGTCCTAGGGACCTGAGAAGGGGTGCTCGGGCCGAGAGGTGGCTCTTCCGCATCTTGGTCCCTGGAGGCACCGCTCAGGCCCGGCTCAGCCCCCCGCTTTCTCTCCCCAGCTCCAGGGGCCCCCTGGGGCACTCCCCCAACCCTGCCTCCTCCTCATTTCCCTGAGTCCACCCCATTTGCCGAGACCACCACTCCCCTCCCCCAACTCCCCTGGCGCTGTTGGCTCCCCCTCTTCAACTTAGATACCAATCCCAGCCTCTTCCCCTCCGAGACCACCCACCCGGCTACTCCCTGCCCCCCCCCCCCCCAGGGGTAACAGGAGAGTCTTACTTCTGGAGCTGCGATGGGTGCATGAGAGAGCGCAGGCCTTCGGAAGCACCCAGAGGTCTCTTATTCCCAGATCAGGGAGGAAGAAAGGTGCTAATCCAGGGAAAAGCGTTATCAGCCCAATGACACTTCATCTCCCTTCCCCCGACCCCCAACCAAACAAACAACACCCTAAAGACCATTAAAAAAAATTTTTTTTTGAGAGAGAGCAAGTGAGTGCAAGCATGAGCAGGGGGGAGGGGCAGAGGGAGAGGGAGATGCAGGGCTCCATCCCAGGACCCTGAGATCATGACCTGAGCTGAAGGCAGACGCTCCACAGACTAAGCCACCCAGGCACCCGGGTAGGTGGCAATTTTAAGAATAACACAGGGAACTTACACTTGAGGCTTGTCTTGGATGGCAGCACATTGAATGTACCCCACACCCACCCTCCAAATCTAGAGTTCATAAAAGGGCCCTAATTGGGCTCAGTCCTGTGCACTGGGCAATACCTGGGCTGAGATCAGGAGTCAGACACAGGGGTGCCCGGGTGGCTCAGCCATTTGGCGCCTGCGTTCGGCCCAGGGCGTGATCCTGGGACCCCGGGATCGGGTCCCATATTGGGTTCCCTACGTGGAGCCTGCTTCTCCCTCTGCCTGTGTCTCTGCCTCTCTCTATGTCTCTCTTGAATTAAAAAAAAAAAAAAAAAATCAGACACTAGCCAGCTGAGCCTCCCTGAACCTATTTTTGATTCTTGTGTTTTTTTTCCATCATCAGTGGATATAGCTGACCAATTTCATTTAAAAAAATTTTTTTTTATTTATTTACGATAGTCACACACACACAGAGAGAGAGAGAGAGAGAGAGAGAGGCAGAGACACAGGCAGAGGGAGAAGCAGGCTCCATGTACCGGGAGCCCGACGTGGGATTCGATCCCGGGTCTCCAGGATCGCGCCCTGGGCCAAAGGCAGGCGCTAAACCACTGCGCCACCCAGGGATCCCCCAATTTCATTTTTTAGACAGACAAAAACAAGAGAGGTGAATGCCCACATTCACTCCTCATTTGTGGTGACACCCCGGCAGACAAAAGCAAACAGGAAAAGCCATCAGAAATTTCAGTCTCTCAGGCATTTAGGGAGGGGACAGGAGCTACTCCAGGGGTTATTCTGCAAAGGGCCAGCAGGTGGCACCATTGCACAACAGCTGCACGCCCAGTTGGCTGAAATCAGAACTGGCCGGGAACTACAGCCCAGGGGAGTGGCCAGATTTCCAGAAGTCACTAAAAATCTGGTAAGTCTAGCAAGGCTGTCTCTTCGCCTGTCCATCGCTCATGTTCCCCCGATGACAAGAGCTGCTGTCTGAATAAGAAATTGACTCAGGTCATGTCCATTTAGTAATTCATCTATTCAGCAAAGATATCCTTTGTACCTAGCAACTATTTAAAAATATTTTGACCTTGTTAGATCTTTTAATAGAATCTGGTCTGTCTCTGAAGATGCTATGCTTCCTTGTCTGGAGGATGGGGAGCAGGATGAATTTTTTTTTTAAGGTTTTATTTATTTATTCATGAGAGACACAGGCAGAGAGAGAGGGAGAAGCAGGCTCCATGCAGGGAGCCTGACGTGGGATTCGATCCCGGGTCTCCAGGATCGCGCCCTGGGCCAAAGGCAGGCGCCAAACCGCTGCGCCACCCAGGGATTCCCGAAGATAGATTCTTTAAAGAGGTAATTAAATTAAAATGAGGTCACTAGGGTAGACCCTCATCCAGTATGACTGATGTCCTTAGAAGATGAGGGAATTTGGACACAGAGACATACATAAAGGGAAGATTATGTGAAGACACAGGGAGAAGACCACCATGTCCAAAGACAGGGTGCCTCAGAGGAAACCAACACCTCAATCACAAACTTGTAGTCTCCAGAACTGTGAGAAGATAAATCTCTGGTGTTTAAGCCACCCGGTCTGTGGTCCTTTGTTACAACAGCCCTTGATGAATACACTGAACTACACAGACAGGGACAAGACAATAAGAATAAAGGAAGCTAAGATAGCTCCTTTTAGTGATAAATCCCCCTTTCTAAGGGGAAAGGAGAAAAAAATGAGTGGGAAATATCAGAAAGGGAGACAGAACATGTGAGACTCCTAACTCTGGGAAAGGAACTAGGGGTGGTGGAAGGGGAGGTGGGCGGGGGGGTGGGGGTGACTGGGTGGACGGCACTGAGGGGGGCACTTGACAGGACGAGCGCTGGGTGTTATTCTATATATTGGCAAATTGAACACCAATAAAAATAAATTTGTAAGTAAAAAAAAAAAAATCCCCCTTTCTAGAGTGATGTGTTGCGGCTTTCTGAAAGGAGCAATTTGCACCAAAAGACAAAAATGAATTTTCAAATTTCAAACATGTTCATTTGTTTCTTTGCAACTGTATATAGCTTGAAAGTAACA
This sequence comes from Vulpes vulpes, assembly GCF_048418805.1. Lineage (NCBI taxonomy): Eukaryota > Metazoa > Chordata > Mammalia > Carnivora > Canidae > Vulpes > Vulpes vulpes. The sequence continues at coordinate 62,321,311 of NC_132794.1, forward strand.
GTAGCCTTTCCAAGAGAGTCCCCTGTCTTCTAAAGACTAATGGCCTGTGCTCACCAAAGCTGTGCCCAGGCACGGACTCCAGCTTGGGAAGATGATTGAGCAGATGCACCTGGTCTCTGTGTCACAGCTAAGCCCCGATGATGCAGGCAGCAGGAGCTGGCACGGGCAGCCCTGGGGACTTGGGCAGGGTCAGCCAGATGGCAAAGTGACTCCTACGGCCCCGAGGTCAGCCACGGTAAGTTTGGCAAGGATGCCAAGCAGGGGCTGCTCGGGAGACCCCTGTGGGCAGGCACTAATGCCAAAGCTGGCCATGCAGGAGTGCCTGGTCCCTGTCTGAGTCTCCTACCCAGAACTGAACCAGTGGCCCGATGACCTGCCGTAGGTGGCCTACTTGGGCCAGCGCTCTATTTTGGTAACTATAGCTAACTGCTGTTTTATTTTATTATTTTTTTAAGATTTTATATATTTATTCATGAGAGACACACACACAGAAAGAGAGAGAGAGAGAGAGAGAGAGAGAGAGAGAGGCAGAGACCAGGCAGAGGGAGAAGCAGGCTCCATGTAGGGACCTGATCCTGGGCCTCCAGGATCATGCTGTGCACTGAAGGCAGCACTAAACCTCTGAGCCACCCGGGCTGTCCCGTAACTGGTGTTTTAAAAACAAAGAGCCGATGGACTGAATAGTGCTTTTTCAAAAATTGATTTTATGTGGATGGGCTAGATTCTCCTAACACATAAAGGCACTTTTCTACAGAAAAAAACTCTAGAAACTATACATCTAGGTATGTGAGGTTGCCAGGCCGAGGAGAAAAATTCATTATTTCAGAGCTCTATTACTTGGCCATCAGCGTTCTGCTGGCATCGTTGCATACAGGTACCTGTACTTTTTCTACAATAAAACCTTATTAATTTGAAATCCAAAGAACAAAAAAGAAAAATTCTCCAATCCCCAATGGACTTTGCTTTTACCAGGTTCGGCTTATCTCAGCATTTTTATTAAATAGTAATAAAAGGCCACACGTTGGTTGGGGACTAGCTGTGGCTTTGAAATAGTTCCTGGTTTTAATTAACCAACATGGCAATGGTGAGGTTTTATTGCGATTTGGTATGATGTAATTAACTCCTTGTTGGGCCTTAAACCTCTCCCTCCTAATCAAGAAAGTTCTCAGCAATCTGCTTAGATGAGGCATTTTTGGGGGGTGGGGGTGGCTTCTGGGACGACTGGCCTTGCTTGGCCTCTCTGGGCAGCAGTGAACACCTTGCCTTTGCTCAGGAGCTTTGGAATCACCTATTTTTCTGTTTGGTTTTATTTTCATTTGTCATCCTCCCCAGCTGGGTCCTCTGCTTCCCATCCATCCACTGGGCTCAGATCTGCCCTAAAAAAAGCCTCTGTTCTGCTCAAACCTTCACCAGCTCTCCTCCAACTTCCTTCTCAGAGCCTCTCTGCGTCTGTGGTTGTCCCACCGAGGTCCAGGCCCTCAACACTGGCACTCGGGGGCTCACCGCTCCTCTTCTCAGTCTGCTCAATCCATTCCCTTTTCAAATCACCCTGTCATTCTCTTCCAAAGCCCTCAGTAGCTCTCCTCAGAGGTTGTTCTTGATGGTCAGAGCTCATGGAATTGGGGAGGGTCTTGGAGGGAGGATGAGGGGTGGTGGGGACCCTCCTTCCCTGTCCCAGGCAGGCCTCTTCATTGGCATCTCTGCCTTGGCCAGAGTGGTCTTGCTTTCCTCTGAGTCATGCTTGAAGCTTCTGGGTAGTGTCTGATATGGAAACAAAAGGTTTCAGTAGCTAAAAATAAGTTAGAAAACCACTGATCTGTGCAGTAGGCTCCGTGGTCTTCAGCAGAACAATGCGACAAGGGCCACCTTTCTGTTCTCCACTTTTTCCCTCTCTCCAAAGCCACTCAACTCTTTTGGCCCAAGAACATCTTGTTTCCTGCCTTTGTGTCTGGCCTCAAGGCCCTCTCTTTTCTGTCTTTCTCACTGTCTGGGGTCAAAGACCTGGTGCAGACCCCACCCCTCGGATGTGGCTGTGTCCTTCTTGACAGCCCCCATTGGAAGGCTCTCTCTCATTCCACAGGCCCCCGCTCATCTCCCTGGCCACATCTTGTCTGCCCGGGGGACCCTTCGCAGCCTTCCATGGCCTCGTGCAGAAGGTCTGCTGGAGGTGTGGAAGGAAGAAGGGAGACTGAGCTGTTGTATGATTGTAGCTGGTGCTGGAGCAGAAAGGTCATTGTCAGGAGCCACTTGTCAGTGAAAATTGTAAGGTGGGTGGATGCAGGGGCTGTGTGTAGACTGAAGAAGTCAGTCCACAGAGGCAGGAGAGTCAGGAGGGTGGACGGTGGGGGGGGGGGGGGGGTGCGGCTGGTTCCTGACAGCATCCTGGTTCCTGTTACTGCTGGGAGGTCTCACAGCAAACCTTCTTCCCCCGGCTGAATGAAGGGGCTCTGGTCCTGCCAACAAAAGAGCTTGTTCACATCTCCTTTGCTGGACTTTGAGCACCTTGAGGACAGAGGTTGTGTCTCATGTGGTGGCAGGCCCCACAGGGACATGGCGGGAGTGCTGGGCGAACCCGAAGTACCAGCCTGCCTGCCTTGAACGTAGAGCGTGTTGGAGCTTTGCTGTTGAGTGAGCACAGCCCAAGCCTGGGTAGGGAGTGATGAGCATCTCACACCCAGGAGGAGGGCTGTCATCACAAAGATGACAATAGCAAGTGTCAGGCAGGGAGGTGGAGAACTGAGGCCCTCACGCTTTGGTGGGAAGGTAAGATGGGGTGGCCTCTGTGGAAGCAGCCTGGCAGCTCCTCAAAAGGGTTAAACACAGAGTTGCTAGATGAACCAGCAATTCCCCTTCTGAATTTGTTTATTGACATAACTGAGTTGTTTTGTCCAATACCGTTTCCCCCAGTCTGAACCACACCGTGTGGTGTCATTTCACATGGTTCTTTGCGTCTGTGTGGCCTGTAAGTCTGGGCTAGAGCTACAGGCTCCATCGGATTCCTGTTCACTTTTTTTTTTTGGCAATGCTCCTCCATAGGCGGTGGAGCGTCCTTCCAGCAGGAGGCTCAGAACATCTGGTTGTCTTTCTATTTTGCCTCATCAGCCACTGCTGCTGCTCAGCACCTAGATCCTCAATTCATTATGACTGCTGGTTTTTTTCTTTTTTTCTTTTTAAAGATTTTATTTATTTATTCATGAGAGACACAGAGAGAGAAAGAGAGAGAGGCAGAGACACAGGCAGAGGGAGAAGCAGGCTCCATGCAGGGAGCCCGATGTGGGACTCGATCCTGGGTCTCCAGGATCAGGCCCTGGGCTGAAGGCTGCGCTAACCGCCGAGCCACCTGGGCTGCCCTGGTTTTTTTTCTTTTCAACTGAAATCTAATTTCCATACTATAAAATTCTCTATCTTAAAGCATACAACTCAGCGGGGTTTCTTTTTAGTCTGTTCAGAGCTCTGTGCAACCATCATCTCTGTCTAATTCTGGGACGTGTTCATCACTCACAAAAGAAACCCCGTTCCCATCAGCAGTCCCTCCTCATTCGCCCCCCCACTGCCTCCAGGCCCCGGCAGCCGCTCATCTACTTTCTAGCTCTTTGGATTTTCTGATAAGCTTATTTTTTATTTATTTATTTATTTATTTATTTATTTATTTATTTATTTATGTATATTTATTTTTAAAGACTTTATTTTTTATTTATTCATGAGAGACACAGAGAGAGGCAGAGACACAGGCAGAGGGAGAAGCAGGCTCCCTGGACTTGATTCCAGATCCCAGGATCACGCCCTGAGCCAAAGGCAGAAACTTAACCACAGAGCCACCCAGACATCCCTATTTATTATTTTTTAAATTTTCCTCATTTATTTGACAGAGAGAGAATGAGAGCACAAGCAGAGAAAAGGGCAGAGGGAGAGGGAGAAGCAGGCTACCTGTTGACATGGGGCTTGATCCCAGGACCCCGGGACCATGACCCAAGCTGAAGGCAGATGCTTAACCAACTGAGCCACCCAGGTGCCCCCAAACCTTTTATAGGTTTAAAAGCTTTGTCCATGTGCTGGCTTATATCAATATTTTATTCTTTTTTATTCTCAAGTAATAAACCATTGTATGGACAGACCACTTTTTGTTTATCCATCCATCAGTTGATGGACATTTGAGCTGCTTCCACTTTTGGGGCTTCTGTGAATAACGGTACCATACATATTCATGTCAAATTTTGGTGTAAACATGTTTCTGTTTTTCTTGGGTGTATATTTAGCACAAACTTTGTAGTTTGAGGTAGTCCCACTGATTGGTTTTTGCCTTTCTTACTTGTGATTTTGTGTCATATCCAAAAAAAATCATTGCCAAGATCAATGTCAAGGTGGTTTCCCCCCCTTTTTTTTCTAGGATTTTTCTGGTTTTGGATCTTACATTTAAGCTTTAATCTATTTTGAGGTATTTTTTGTGAGTAGTGTAAGATGGGGTTCAACTTCATTCTTCTGCATGCAGTTATCCAGTTTCCTAACACCATTTATTGAGGAGACTATGCTTCCCCCACGGAGGATTCGTGGTTCCCTTGTCAAATATTAGTTGACCATATATATATGAATTTTATTTTTGGGCTCTTGATTCTGTCCCCATTGATCCCTGGGTCTGTTTTTGTGACAGTACCACACTGTTTTGTTCACTACAGCTTTATAATGTAGTTTGAAACCAGGAAGTGCAATGCCTCCAGCTTTGTTCTTCTTTTTCAGGATTGCTTTGGCTATTTGGAGTCTTTTGTGGTTCTTTTTTTTTTTTTTTTTTTTAAAGAGATCTTACTTATTTATTCATGATAGACATAGAGAGGCAGAGGGAGAAGCAGGCTCCATACTGGGAGCCCAACGTGGAACTTGATCCCAGGACTCCAGGATCACATCCTGGGCCAAAGGCAGGTGCTAAACCACTGAGCCACCCAGGGATCCCCGTCTTTTGTGGTTCTAAACAAAATATAGGATTTTTTTTTCCTATTTCTGTGAAAAATGTCATTAGAATTTTGATAGGGATTGTATTGAATCTTTTCAGATTTAATAATAGCATGTTTGGGGTTGTGTTTCTGGAAAAAAGAGTCCTTATCTTTTAGAATTACTGAAGTATTTATAGAAAACAAAACAAGCTATGATGCCTGGGATTTATTTCCAAATAATCAGGAGAGAGGGAAATGAGTAGCAGAGTAGATTAAAGGAGATTGGCCAGAAGCAGATAGTTCTGGAAGCTGGGTTACAGACATGGGGAGGGGGGGTCATTATGTTCCTGCTTTTGTGTGTTTGAAATTTTCCATCATTCCATGTTTGTTTATTTTTAAAGTAAATAAGAAAGGGAAAATTGAAAGAGAAGAGCCACAGGCAGAGCAGTTGTTGAGGTGGGCTGTCAGGCCTGCCACCCATCAGCTGTGGATTGGACCTGACAGTCTTTTTTTTTTTTTAAGATTTTATTTATTTATTCATGAGAGACACAGAGAGAGGCAGACATAGGCAGAGGGTGAAGCAGGCTCCATGCAGGTATCCTGACGTGGGACTCAATCTCAGGACCCTGGGATCATGCCCTGAGCCAAAGGCAGATGCTCAAACGCTGAGCCACCCAGGTGTCCCAAGGACCTGACAGTCTTGCTGCCCCCACGCTGCTGGCTGGCTTCCCTGGAGCCTCTCCAGCCCCCCCTTCTGTCCTGTGGGCACTTCCCAGGAGGGAGCATTCTCAGTGGCTGTGGCCATCTGGGCCTGGCCTCACCACCATTTCCACAGGAAGACACTTGGCTTCTGTGGACCAAGGTAGGAAGAGCGGGTGATCACGTGTGGCCACCGCTGTCATGAGGCAGTGATTCTAACCTCTGGCCCTCCAGCCACCAAAGCACTTCAGAAAGCAATGAGCTGTGGTGGCCTGTGAGGAGGGTGGAGAACTGGTGGCTGACAGCTCACTTCTGTGTAGGAAAGAGAGAGGATTTCTCGATCAGAGGTTGGGCAAAGTCCTGATCAAAGGAGTGAGCTGAATGAGAGGAACAGATAAATCAGGCAAAACATCTTTGGATGCATAGCGTAATGAAAATTAAAAGGCCCTGCAGGAGGTGTGCTTCTCCTTTCCCTAATGATGACCCACCTTGGAAATGGCTTGTGCCCCAAGAAAAGATCATCTGTAGGCTGCCTGTTTAAGAATAGGGAACACAGAGCAGCCCAGGTGGCTCAGCGGTTTAGCACTGCCTACAGCCTAGGGCGTGATCCTGGAGGCCAGGGATCGAGTCCCACGTTGGGCTCCTTGCATGGAGGAGCCTGCTTCTCCCTCTGCCTGTGTCTGCCTCTCTCTCTTTCTCTCTGTGTCTCTCATGAATAAATAAAATCTTAAAAAAAAAGAATAGGGAACACATTTCCCATGGAGGAAACATATACGGTGTGGGGTTTCCAAGATCCCCCTTAAAAGTTTATTTACCCAGTTTAAAATGCTGAGCAGTTGCACCTGAAGTATCTAAGACAATTTTAGATGTTTGGCAAGTTAGACAACACTGGAGCTACACTTCAGGCCAGTGAGATGTGGGCCTGTAGCCCTTGGGGGCTGTTAGGGGGATTCAGAGGAGGGGGGAGCCCTTCCAGATAGGGGACCAGGGAGGCCAGTGAGATTGGAGGTGGGCTTGGGGTGATGAATACATGTCAGGGGCAGGAACAACCCCTCTGTCCTCCTTTCTCATCTTTGTTAAGGAAAATCCTGAAGTGTACTTTGAAGCTATTGCCAAATTAGCCTTGAACGAGGCGCCGTGAGTTAGTGGGGAATGTTAGGAACAAGGCCAAACCTATCTGAGACACACAGAAATGTACTCAGGATGTGATGTGCTGAACTGGCAATCATACCTCCAGGTCTTCAGCATCCTCTCGTTGACCATCCCCACCCCATAACCCTTCATAGTCTAGTCCTTTGGTTCCTTGACTGATTTCTCACTTCCACTCCTGCCAAAACGGCAGGGTCAGATTGGGTCTTATCTTTGTTTTTATTTTCGATATTCCAAACACAGCTTTCCTCAAGTGATCTTTTCCATCAGGCCTGTAACTTCTTCCTGAAACCAGCAACAAAAATGTAAATACCAGATCCATTAGACAGGTTCAAAAAATAGGTCTCTGATGGCTTCCGTATTTCAGGAAACATTGAACTAATTATTTCCACTCAGGAAAATATTGTGTTGGAGCCCATTCCTGCTTCTGGTCCGCAAGTGAACACCAGGAAGAAGCAAATGAAAAGCAGTCTTAGTGTGTGTAGATTAAAGAAGGAAAAGCACTCATTTTCCCTAGAATGAAACTTTAATAATTGAAATAATAAAGAAAATGGGTTTCCTTGACCCCCTCCTATCTACTCTGACAGCCACACACTCATTTCTCATTTGCCTCTTAGCCATGAACTGTCCTGTATTGGTTATATATTACACAATAATGCTGTGTAACAAAATGTCCCCAATTTTAGCAGCTTAAAACAACAACCATCTATTATTGCTCATATTTCTACAAGTTGGATGGGTGGTTCTGGTGATTTGAGCCAGGCTTGGCTGAACTCACCTAGGCTCATGGATTTAGCATGGCCTCCAGTAGGATGAGTAGGCTCTGTTCCACAGACTAGCCCATGGTTTTTCTTTACCTCCGGCAGGCTAGTCCAGGCGTGTCTTCATGATGGAGGCAGGGGTCCTAAGTCAAGTGCAGAAACATTCAAAGCCTCCTTAGGCCTGGACTCTAAATGGCATATTACTACTTCTGCTGCATTCTTTTGGCCAAAGCTAGTCACAGGACTAGCTCTGATTCAAGGGGAGAGAAAGTATATTCCCCCTCTTAATGGAGGAGTTGCAAAGTCATGAAGCCAAGGGGTGGATAATTGTGGCCATGAATACCATCAGTCTATCAGAAACACCAACGTGATTTTTTTCTTTTAATTGTAGACTTAGTCCAATTTCACACATTAGTGAAACTCATTCAGATTCGACTTCCAGATTCCTCATTCCTAGGGAACTGGGAAAGCAGAGCATGCCAACTTTCTATAATCCTTCTTCATGTGACAGACATTTCTGGAGCACCAGCTGTGCCTGGTCCCTTGCTCAGTAGGTCCTGGGGAGATATAGGAAAATGACAACCCTTTGACCTTGAAGTGCTCAACTCAGTAGGAAAATGGGGCTGTGAACAATGAGAGTGGGTGAGAGGCGGTCACTCAGCTCCTGCGGGAATCCCTGAGGAAGTGATTTTTGGTTTTGAGAAGTGAGTTAGAGTTTTCCAGAAAGAGAAGTAAGGCAGTTTATTCCAGAGGCTTGAGGATGAAAAGATGGTTGTGTTTTCAGGAATGTGAGCTGCTTGAGAGAATGGCAGGTCCCATGTGGTGAAGGGACTGGTCTGCCCATCAGAAGAGTGTAGACCTTTATTGTGAAGGATGTGCAAAGCCACTGGAGGGTGGAAGCTGCACTCCTGTGCTCATGTTTGCTTTTTGGAAGGATCTCTGGGGAACAGAGAGGTGGGGGGGACAGCTGAAGACAGGGAGACCAGCTGGGAGACTATTTCCATTTTTAAATCTATCCTTTCAGGGGCCCCTGGGTGGCTAGTCAGTTGGGCATCTGCCTTGGGCTCAGGTCATGATTCCAGGGTCCTGGGACTGAGTCCTAGGATCAAGCCCTGTGTGGGGCTCCCTCCTCAGCGAGTAGTCTGCTTCTCCCTCTCCCTCTTCCTCTGTGATCTCTCTCACTGTCACTTTCTCAAGTAAATAAATAAAATCTTCAGAATAAATTAAAAAAAAATAAAAAATAAATCTATCCTTTCTGGGTGAAGTTTCTATGACTGTCCATCTGAAATGGGGAGATTCTCCGGAGCCGCTAAACCTTCATGGTTGCTTGCTGAGAATCATGCCAGCCAGTTTGCAGGGGGGCAGGGCTGGGAGCTTTGTCCTTCTCTGCTCTTGACTTCATAACAGGTTAGCTTTTAAACTTCTAGTTCATTCCAGACACTACGCCTCTGGCCCTGAGAAAGAACTTGGCCTCCCTGACCCTGCATAACATTTCCACTTACTGAAAACACACCCTGTGCGTGATTAGGTGAGGGAGGCAATACAGATCCTTTATGTTTCAAGTCTTCCTTCCACGGACCCTTGTTTATGCACAAAGGTTCCAGCCCTTGGCAAGCCCCAGGCACAGTTTTTTCCTTCTGACACCTCGGTCAGCCCTTTTGAGTTTTCTGATTCCTTGCTCTTCTCTTGCCAACCAGGTTGTCACACAATCTCATGGGAAGTGGGGCAGGCAGAGTAAATGGTCCCCCAAAGATGTCCATGCCCTGACCCCACAGCTTATGCACGTGTTGTTACATGGCAAAGCAGAACTAAGGTTCCTAATCAGCTGACCTGAAGACAGGGAAATTATCCTGGGTTATCAGGTTGAGCTCCATGTAATCACTAAGGTCCTTAAAAGTGGAAGAGGGGGACAGAAGAGGAGGGCAGAGGGAGGCAGCGTGAGATCTCTGCCTGACACCACTGGCTTGCGAGACGGAGAAAGAGGGCCATGAGTCAGGAACGTGTTTGGCGTCTAGAAGCTGAAAAAAGCAAGGACACAGATTCTCCCCTAGAACTTCCAGAAAGGACCACAGCCCTGCCAATGCTCTGATTTTAACCCAGTGAAACCCACATCAAATTTGTGAGCCACAGAACTAGGAGATAATAAGTTTGTGTTATTTTAAACCACCAAGTTTGTGATAGTTTGTTACGGCACAATAGGAAACCAATACAGATGTCTGAGTTGACAGTGGCCTCCATGGCGACAGGGTGTCACCTATACGCCTGCACCTATGTGACATCAGATGCCTAGGGCTGAGGAAGTGCTTTGAGAATGAACAGGCCTGACTAAGATGAAAGACTTGACATCTGGTCTCTAGGCCTCATCTGGCTGTGTGACCATGGGTGAATCCCCTCAGCTTCCAGTGACTCAATTTCCATGTCTCTTAAGTAAGGATGTCACGCCTGATGCCCTCCAATGTTTGAGTGACTTCTGAGTTGACCCGTGAATGTCCCTTGACTTCTTTTTCTCTCCCAACAGCTACCAATGGGTGTGTCTCTCCCTTCCAATGGGTCATAAACTCTAATACCATCAATCTCAAATGCCAAAGTCATTATTTAGTCAGCACCTAAGGTCTTCATCAGTTCAGTTCCCATCACCCTCTCTGGGGCCCTCTTGTTTTTCATGGGTCCCCTACCAACAGGTTCAATTTGGAAATTATAGTAGATAGCCTTTGCTGCCTGGACCCACCTCATCCTCCAAACTCTAGGACAGTACCCTGCCCATTCTCAGTGATGAGGTATGTGGCAGGGACTCCTACATCACAATTTTGCTTAGGGTCAAAGCTAACATATCTTCTTGGCCCATGATGATATTTTTCAGTAGGGCTTTGATTTTGAATCTTGCATTTCCTCTGAGCAGCGTAGGGTTTCTGGGTCCAGCTTCTCTATTCGGTTTTAGGGAACAATTACTGAATCAAAGGGAAGAAAATAAAGCTCTGTGTTCTTACCTAATATAAGAACTATGTCACAAGTATCGGAAGATATTCATGGCACCATCTGTTTTCCTAATCCTTTTACCTTTGTTTTCAGAGTAATGATATATGCCTAAGTGCAGATTCAACTGAGAGGATGTTTTTTTCCTTTAGTAAAGAACGGAACCAAATTATTGCATACTACCTGCATGTGACAGCAATACCTGTCATACTCACATGGTCTATGTTTTTTTAAGGTGAGAGATGTTTTGTCTTAGAGCAGAAGTTCTCTATTCTGGCCACCCATGTGAATCACTCAGAGAGCGTTTAGAACCCAAAGCTGGAGCCATTGAAACACTGGATTAAAATCATTTGGTTTAAAAAAATGACTCCACTTTTCCAGGTGTTTCTGATGTATAGTCAGGGCTGAAAACCCTTGCCTTACATGACAGTAATTCCTTTTGTTCTTCCCCTTGTTATTTGCAAAATCAAATGTACTTAATAGTGACTCTGAAGAGCCACAGCATCGCTGGGCCCTTGATTTACTAGAAGGTGCTTTGTCCTAACTGACCCTGAATTCCATCTTAGTACCAAATGACACTTTCAGAAAGTCCAGGGATCTCAGTCCTGGGCCTTCTGGCCAGCTCAGCATCTAAAATCCTTCAGAAGAGCACAGGTGAGACACAGACTCCCTCAGCTGCCCCTCTTCTATGAGCCCAAAGGGACAAACCCAACACCTTCAGTGATTTCTCAAGCCCTGGTCTCTTTACACAGTTGCCTCTCTGACATCTCCTCCCTTTCTCTCTGACTTCTCATGTTTTGCCCACAACTTTTCAGCCCTAGTGCACGTGTAAGGTATAATCCTCACCTGCCCCCTCCCTGAGTCTCCACTTGACCTATGGACCAAATCTTTGGAGTAGATTCTTGGCCCAGCCACTGACGCTGCCCTTAAACTAACTGGATGCTCTTGACCCATTCAGCAAGGGAGACTGGTCCTGCAGAAGTGACTCTGAGGCCCATATTGCTGGAGGGAGCAACCCGGGACTGGGTTTGATAGAGGCTTGTTGATCTCAGTCACCTCAGTCTCCCCTGGAGCAGCACTGACCACATGGGATTAGGCTTTTGGGAACAAGGGCTTCTGGATCACAGCTAGAAAATGGGAACATGGTCGAATCAGTTCAGACAACATCTGTTAGCAACTCTACCGACGTGACTGTTAATCATCTCAAGAGCACCTGGAGACAGGCATTGGGACCACAGCTCAGGATTTCAGGGAAAAGTCAGGAATCTGGTCTTCGGTGCTAGCCCCTGGGCAGGGAGGGGCCCCAGCAGGCACTGTGGCACCCAGGTGGTTCCTGCCATTAGCTTCCCCTCGCCAATGCAACATTGATTCACCCTGTAGGCTACATGTGGCTTCCCTGCACCAAGCCGAGACTTTAGCCTCAGCTGGTGTGTCCCCTTCTGAGAGCAGGTCTGACTTCCCTCACCCTCTGTGGGCTGTCACAGTTGTTAAGGAGTCCAGTTACACAGCACATCTCTTTCCTGAGTGAACCCCCATCCCCGTTGCTAATTGTTCACAACCTGAAAGATGAAATGTTCCACTTTCAAAGAAGAGTGAAACATCCCTCCTTCCAAAAGAGCTGCTAACAGCCAGCTGCTAACTAGGTGGCACTTGAAATTCACGGACACCAGTTCCCATAGCAACCCTAGGGAACTATTGCAGCCTGCCCCTGATACAAACTGCTTTAGCAAGGAGTTTTAAGAGAATCACATATTTTTAAAACAAGTTTTAAACATAGTTTTTATGTAGATGTCAAAGGGTTCCTCAACTGAGGTACATTGATGAGAAAGTTGTATAACTACTCTGATGCCACTGACTGCCAGTGGCTGGGAGCAGAAGGACACTGGCATAAAGGCAGCCAGACTGCATCCCATGATGAAGGGGGACATCCTAGCTGAGCATCATATTTGAAAACCTTGGACAGACTTCCACACACAATGCTGTTTTGGTATTCCCGCCAAGAATCACGGAAGCTGTTGTAGATGCATGATGTCAACATTGGTATGAGCCCTCCAACAGCCTGATTGGCATAGAAAACCCACATTTTACTAAGCTCTTCTATTTTGCCACCTCAGGGTGTTCTGATGAGAAAAAATCCTTTCTCCTCTTTTTCGGGCACTGCAGGGGATGAGTCAGTTTCTCCCCAAGTCCTCTTCTGGGAGGACAGGATGTCTGGCCCACTAGAGTTGGATTCTCCAGGTACAAGGGCTTCTTGAGAAAATGGGCTGGGCCTTCCCTTGAAAAAGGGAAAATGCAAAATAAGCTTGGAGCAGCTGGTGGTGCCAGGAAGTAAGGAAGTCCTTGAAACACGATGGGGACATGTCAAAAGATCACAAGAGCCAACTTGAAAGGGCTCTCAATAGCCAAATCTGGGGAATTTGAGCAACAAAATAAATAACTGTGACAGTGGATCATGACCCATGGAGGAAAATGAACATATTTTGCTAAGTGAAAGAAGCCAGATCCCCAAAGCTAGCTATCCCCAAGCTATTACATGAAACCACTTATGTGACATTCTTGAAAAGGCAAAACTATAGAGATGGAAAACAGATCAGTGGTTGCCAGAAACGGGGTGAGGTGAGGGGTTATTTACAAAGGGGCAGCATAAGGGAATTTGGGAGTGGGATGCAACTGTTTGTTTCATGACTGTGGTGATAGATACGGCTCTGTACATTTGTCAAGTCCCATAGGACCACAACGCACAGAGGGTGAATTTTACTGCATATGATTTTTTTAAAAAGAATTAGGAAGGATGTGTGTTCCCCAAATAGAACACAGATTGTTACAAATGAATCCAATACAGATGAATAATATAACCACACTGAAAGGTGAGGGTAGAAAAGAATGAACCCAAAAAACTTGAGAAAATAGGATTTTGACTATATACTTCAAGGTTAAAGTCAAAGAGATGATATATCAATACTGTACTCCTAGTAAGTTTCTCACAGGAATATAAGTTAGCAATTCTGAAACTACTCTATGTGGAGACTAGGGCTGAACAAATAAGTAAATATATCGTAGATGTTGAGAGCCAATTTTCTCACTGTCAGAGAAGGAAATTACAAAGAAGGGAGAGGCTAGAATGAAACTTGTTGTGTTGTGTTGGAACCTGAGACATCAGTATGAATGTACAAAGATAAGGAAGGAAGACTGAGGAACCATCGTAGAGCAGGAAAGGCTAAGGAAACACAACTACTCTATATGGTGGGGCATCCTGAAGGATCCTAGAGGAGAAAAAGGACGTTAGATAATTAGACAATTGGTGAGCATTTAATAAGGTCTGTAGATTATATAGTAGTATTGTATCTATGTTAATTTCCTGATTTTTTTCCAGATTGTTTTATTTTTTTAAACATTTTATGTATTTATGTATTTATGTATTTATTTATTTATTTATGAGAGAATATGCTGGGGGGGGGGGTAGGGGCAGAAGGAGAGAGAAAAGCAGACTCCCTGCTGAGCATGGAGTCTGATGTGGGGCCTGATCCCAGGACCCTAAGATCATGACCTGAGCTGAAGGCAGACACTTAACCGACTGAGCCACCCTGGTGTCCCTAACTTGTAGGAGATTTGAGTGAAGGATTATGATAATTCTTTTGTGTCCCCCAGGCTTATTGTGATATAATTGACATAAAACATTGTGTAAGTTTAAGGTGTTACAACATGATGGTCTAATATATGTTACAAAATGAGCACCACAATAGGGTTAGTTAACATCTCCACTCTGTCACATAATTACTTTTTGTTTTTTTGTAGTGAGATATTTAAGATTTACTCTGAGCAACTTTCAAGTATATAGTCCAATATTGTTATCTATAATCACAATGCTCTGCATTAGATCCCCAGAACTTACCCATCTTCTAACTGGAAATTTGTACCCTTTAACCAATAGCTCCCCATTTCCCCCATCCTCCAGCCCCACCATTCTACTCTGTTTCTATTAGCCTGGGTTTTTTAGATTCCACAGTTAAGTGAGATCATACAATACTTTTCTGACTTATTTCACTTAGCATAATGTCCCCAAGTTCCATCCGTATTTTCACAAGTGCCAAGATTTCCTTCTTTCTCATAGCTGATGATATTCCTGTGCGTGTGTGCGCGTGCACGCATCTCACATCTTTATCTTTTCATCTATCAATGGCCACTTAGGTTGTTTCCAGATCTTGGTTATCATAAGTAATGTTGCAGTAAATATGGGAGTACACATATTTTGTCAAGATCCTGATTTTGTTTTCTTTGGATACATATCTAGAAGTGGGATTGCCATATCGTGTGGGAGGCTTTTCCCTCTTTAAAAAGTCTATTTATTTATTTATTTATTTATTTATTTATTTATTTATTTATTTATTCATGAAAGACAGAGAGAGAGAGAGAGGCAGAGACATAGACAGAGGGAGAAGCAGGCTCCCTGGGGGGAGCCTGATACGGCACTTGATCCCAGGATCCGGAATCACACCCTGAGTCAAAGGCAGATGCTCAACCACAGAGCCACTCAGGTGTCCCTCCATATTAACTTGAGAATTGGTTTATCCATATGCACAAAATAGTTTGTTGGACTTTTGATTGGAGTTACATTGGATCTCTAGACTAGTTTGGGAAGAATCGATAATTTAACATGATTGAATCTTCCAATCTGTAAACACAAAGTATCTCTCATTTATTTAGATCTTTTTGACTTCTTTCATTGGTTTTGAGTTTTGCTGCATATGGATACTAAAGATATTTCACTAGATTTATATGTAAGCATTTGGTTTTGGGGATGGGGTTGCCAATATAAATGGTATTATGCTTTTAATTTCAAATTCCAATTGTTCGTTGCTGCTTTATAAGAAAGCAGTGAACTTTGGTATATTAGCCTTGTATCCAGTGACCTTGCTATAATTGCTTATTTTCAGGAGTTTGTTGTCAGTTCTTTGGGATGATCTATATACACAAATGCAATCTGCAAACAAAGGTAATTTTTTTTCTTTCTTCCCAGTCTCTATTTGTTTTATTTCAATTTCTTCTCCAATTGCTCTGGCCAGAACTTCTAGTACAATTGACTAAGAGTGATAAGAGGTGACATCCTTGTCTTGTTCTTGATCTTTAGGAGAAAGCATCCAGTTTCTCACCATTGAGTATGATGATGTTAGCTGTAGGCTTTTTGTATATGTTCTTCATCAAGTTCAGGCAATTTCTATTTCTAGTTTGCTGAGAGTTTTTAATCATGAATGGATGTTGAATTTCATCAAATGCTTTTTTTCTAGACAATTGGCATGATTATATGATTTTCTTCCTTAGCTTGTTTATGTGGTAGATTAGACTGATGTTGGAATGTTGAATTAGTCTTGCATACCTGAAATAATTCCCATTTAGTTCTGATATATAGTTCTTTTTTAAAAAATATTTTATTTATTTATTCATGAGAGACACAGAGAGAGGCACAGACACAGGCAGAGGGAGAAGCAGGCTCCATGCAGGGAGCTCAATGCGGGACTTGATCCCGGGACTCCAGGATCACTCCCTGGGCCAAAGGCAGGCACCAAACCACTGAGCCACCCAGGGATCCCCCCTATAATTCTTTTAATACAATGCTGAATAATTTGCTAATACTTTGTTGAGTTTTTTTCATATTCATGAGAGTTATTGGCCTATCATTTCCCTTTCTTGTAATATCTTTATCTTGTTTTGGTATTAGAGTACATTGGTCTCATAGAATGAGTCAGGAAGTAAACTCTCTGCTTCTTTTTTCTGGACCCTAATTTTACAAATTGCTCTTATCAGGGTGCCTGGGTAGCTCAGTCAGTTAAATATCTGCCTTTGGCTCTGGTCATGATCCTGGATCCTGGATCCTGGTCTGGTCCTGGGATTGAGCTCTGCATCAGGCTCCCTGCTCAGCAGGGTGTCTGCTTCTCCCTCTCTCTCTGCCCCTACCCCCCCCCCCCCCCCCCCCCCCCGGTCGTGCTCTCTCTCTATCTCAAATAAATCAAATCTTTAAAAAAAACTGTTCTTGGGCAGCCCGGGTGGCTCAGTGGTTTAGCGCCGCCTTCAGCCCAGGGTATGATCCTGGAGACCCGGGATTGAGTCCCAAGTCGGGCTCCCTGCATGGAGCCTGCTTCTCTCTGTGCCTGTGTCTCTGCCTCTCTCTCTCTCTCTGTGTGTCTCTCATGAATAAATAAATAAAATATTTTTTAAAAATTGCTCTTATCATTGGAATAGTCAATATTTATGTAGATTTCCAACATGTATTTACTGTTGCTTTGCTCAGTATTTCTTTGTTTATTGTTTCATCTGTCATTCCATTTCTTTATTAAATGTACGTATTTCTTTTAGCAGGGATCTGTATGAAGTAAAATCAGTTAGTCTTTGTGTATCCAAAAATGTTATTTCATCTTTGCTTTTTCTTTCTTTCTTTCTTTCTTTTTTTTTTTTTTTTTGAGAGGGAGGAGGGAGAGCACAAGAACAAGAAGGCACAGGGGCAGGGGGAAAGAGAATCCTAAGCAGGCTCCACGCTCAGTGTGGAGCCTGACACAGAGCTTGATCCCATGACCCTGACGTCATGACCTAAGTCGAAATCAAGAGCCAGATGCTTAACCAACTGAGTCACCCACACGTCCCTTCACCTCTGCTTTTTTTTTTTTTTTTTTAAGATTTTATTTATTGATTGATGTGAAATACAGAGGGAGAGGCAGAGATACAGGCAGAGGGAGAAGCAGGCTTCCTGTGGGAAGCCTGATGCAGGACTTGAACCCAGAACTCTGGGATCAAGCCCTGAGCCAAAGGCAGATGCTCAACCACTGAGCCACCCAGGCATCCCTCACTGCCTCTTTTGAATAATAAGCCTGAGTACAGAATTCTCATTTATGAAAGTTGCTATGATTTTCCCTTAGCCCAGTCATGATTATTATTTTACTATTTTTTTTTATTTTACTATTTTTTGGTATCTATTATTGCTGCAAAAAAGTGTATTGTTAACCCGAATAGCCTTTTTTTTTTTTTAGCCTTTTCTTTCTAGTACTTTTTAATATATTCTCTTTGTCCTTAATGTTCTCAATTAATGGGACCTTTTAAACCTGAGGAGCCATGTCTTTCTTCCATTTGAGATATTCCTAGGCATTTCATTCTTGCATATCCCTTATTTTCCTTTTTCTTCATTTCTGGAACTCCTTTTTTAAAATAAAGATTTATTTATTTATTTGAGGGAGAGAGAGAGAGAGCACAAGCTGAGGGAAGGGCAGAGGGAGAGAGAATCTCAAGCAGGTTCCATGCTGAGCATGGAGCCCAACATGAGGCTCAATCTCATGACCCTGAGATTATGACCTGAGCTGAAACCAAGAGTCAGATGGTTAACTGACTGAGCCATCCAGGTGCCCTCATTTCTGGAATTATCTGGAATTGGAGATCTCATCTTTCTTTTTTTTCTCCATCTCATATTTTCTATCTCTACCTCTTTAGGCTGTGTCCTGGGTAATTGCCTTGGTTGCATTTTATGATTCATTTACTGTAGTTTCTTGACTGTGTCCAAACCAATGATTATCACTCCATTTAAATTTTTAGTTAAATGCTTATTTTTGTTTTTCAACATTTTTCATTAGTTCTTTTCAATATCTGCCTGTTTTTGTTTCACAGCTTCCTCTTCTTGATTTATGAGTACCATCCCTTCTTTTCTCTCTGAGGATATTAAGAATATATATACTTATTATATATGTTCTCTAATAGTGTTATCTATCATTTCTGCCTTCATGAATTAGCTCATTTGTTGAACTTGGTCCACTGTTTATAGCACTGAACTGACTCATGTGTTTTGCCATTTTCTCTGAGGGCCCTTCTTTCAAGTGAGTTTTCTTCTTCACTGTTGGGTGGTTTCCTGGTTGCACTTTTTTTTTTTTAAAGATTTTATTTATTTAATTATGAGAGACACTGAGAGAGAGGCAGAGACACAGGCACAGGGAGAAGCAGGCTCCGCATGGGGAGCCTGGTTTGGGAGTCAATCCCAGGACTATGGGATCATGCCCTGAGCTGAAGACAGATGCTCAACCGCTGAGCCACCCAGCCATCCCTCCTGGTTACACATTCTTAAAAGTTGATTTCAGGTAGTGGTCTGATATTTCTTCTCTGAGCAGATATTAAATTCTGGATAGTAGGTGTGAGTCAGTTTTTAGCTAGTCCAGTACCTCTGTGTCATTCTCCTGCTGTGGGCAAGACATATTTTTGGTTCTAAATCTAATAAGCGGGATGCTTGAGTGGCTCAGTGGTTGAGCATCTGCCTTTGGCTCAAGGCGTGATCCCGGGGTTCCAGATTGAGTCCCACATCAGGCTCCTTGCATGGAGCCTGCTTCTCCTTCTGCCTATGTCTCTGCCTCTCTCTGTCTCTCATGAATAAATAAATAAAATATTTTTTAAAAAATCTAATAAGCAAGCTATCGTAGTCCCAATTCTTGAGCAGAAACCATGATTTCCAGATTTGGCTTCATACCCAAGGCATTCAGGTTAGTCTGCTAGAACTCTGAGTGAAGTGAATATTGCTCCCATTCTCAAGCAGGCAAAGGAGACTGTGCCCCCAGCTCACACCTGACCTTAGCACTCTGTAAGCTTCCGGTGGCAGTCCTGATAGTTAAAGATTTTCATTGTATTTGGGGACCTTTATTTTTCATTTATTTCTGTATTTGTAGTTGAAGAGTGTGGTTTCAGTTTGTGTCATGTTGACTTGGAAAGTCTGAGTTATTTCTATGATGAAAAAATATACATTCTAAGATAAACATTATGTGTGAAAGAGCTGACTCTATAGATGTGATATATCACAATGATTAAGCACACAGTCTTTGGAGTCAGACAGATCTGGATTTGAATCCTAGGTCTACTACATGCTAGTTGTGTAATCTTGAGCAAATTATATAACCTCTGTGTACCACTTTCCTCCTTGCACAATGGACATAACAATATTGCCTGGGCTATTGTGAGGGCTGAATGAGACAATGCATTTTAAACCCCTCCTAGCCTGGCATGTGAAAACTCCTCTCTCTCCCCTTCCCAGGTCCTCACTTATTGAAATGGATGTCAGGATCAGGCAAATGAGATTGAGTGGGGATTTCTATTGCCGGTGGAGCTGTTGGAGAACAATAGGAGTATTAGGTAATGGATATTTTTCTAAGAAATGATGCCTGTTGTCATTATCAATTCCATTTTTAAAAAAAAGATTTTATTTGAGAGAGAGTGCTTAAATGGTGGTGGGGGTGGACAGAGGCAGAAGGAGAACCAGGCTCCCTACTGAGCAGGGAGCCTGATGCAGGGCTCGATCCCAGGACTCTGGGATCATGACTTGAGCCAAAGGCAGACACTTAGCCAACTGAGCCACCCAGGCACCCATCAATCCCATTTTCCCAGATGTGTTACAGTATTTAAGTCTCTATAAAGAATTATTACTACATGCATCTTAATACTGCTTTGTTGCTCTCCCTCCAATATAGTTCATTTGAATAAGAAACATTTACAAGGTATGTTGGTATCTTCTGGAGATTTCATAAGAGGAGTTTGTTGTTTGTGTGGATTTTTCTCAGCCTCTGGGTGCTATGCATGGTAGGGAGCAAGTATAAGACTGGAAGAAAGCATGGCTAGATGAGCTTGAATAAGACACTAAATGTTAAAAGTGATTTTGTGATTTTTTTTCTTATCATGAGCTAATTAGCTTGTAATTATAGTATTTTATAAAGTAAGACCCAGACTCAAATTTCCTCCATTTACTAGGTGCTTTTACTGGTCTACAACATCCTACACATGTACCATTGCTCATATTTTATATTTTCATCAGCCAGACACAAGTAACCAGAAAACTCTTTTTAAAATAAATGCAAAAAATAAATAAGTAAATAAAATAAAATAAATACAAATTATCTCCTCTCTTCCTTTTGTCATGTATAGGTATACACACATTGCACACAATCAAAACCACAAACACGATG
The DNA here is from genome assembly GCF_048418805.1 of Vulpes vulpes. NCBI lineage: Eukaryota > Metazoa > Chordata > Mammalia > Carnivora > Canidae > Vulpes > Vulpes vulpes. The sequence continues at coordinate 62,341,795 of NC_132794.1, forward strand.
TTTTTGTATTTTTCCCCCCTACAATCTGGACTCGGGAGCCCATTATTATTATTATTATTATTACCAAAATTGTTATGAAATCTACAATCATAAAAACCCCATGTACAGCATTTTAAGTGTGCAGTTCAGTGGCATTAAATACATCACACTGCTATGCAACCATCACCATCCATCTTCAGAAAAATTTCACCAAAACACAATGTTTTGAAAACTATCAATTTTATTAAGTGCCTCGCATTCAACAGAACAACTAAAGAAAGAAATATAGACTGAGTGACATGGACACTGTCAGCTGCTGCATTTCAGAAGCAGTAACGTATCCCCCTTTGAAAAATCTCTTCCCATTTTATCATTCCTTGCAAAACCTTGCAAATTCCTTGCTTTATGAAAAGAAAATTTAAAATAAAAAACAAATACTTTGTCCCTGCTGGTATATAACAACCAGAGTTTATAACAAGGCAACCATTTTATAGCCCTCCAAGCTCGTTAAAACTTCATTCTTCCTGTTGTGTTCTATCTTTTGGACAGGTATATAATTAAGATAGATGGTGTGTGCGATCCTAAGGGCATTCTTATCAGAGAGTGTTCTGGCCAAACTCAGTTTGTTACATTATATTGTTGTTGTTTTTTATGTCCCTTAGTATCATACTTCTTAACTGTCTACATAATATCAAATGTAGGTCATTTTCCTTCCTAAACTGTTTTCAACCTTTGTTATATCCATTAAGGAAGTTTTGATTCTGAGATGTCTGAATTTTACCACTGACTGGATAGATCTTTTTCTGTTTTTTTTTTTTTTTTAATGATACATATTGGAATATGAGAGCTTTTATTTAATTTTTTAATTATTTTTATTTTTATTTTTTATAAAGATTTTATTTATTCATTCATGAGAGATACAGAGATAGAGAGGCAGACACACAGGCAGAGGGAGAAGCAGGCTCCGTGCAGGGAACCCGATGTGGGACTCTATCCCGGGACTCCAGGATCACGCCCCAGGCCGAAGGCAGGTGCCAAACCACTGAACCACCCGAGGATCCCAATTTTTTAATTTTTTCAAAGATTTTATTTATTTATTCATGACAGACACAGAGAGAGAAAGAGGCAGAGACACAAGTAGAGGGAGAACCAGGCTCCATGCAGGGATCCCGACGTGGGACTTGATCCTGGGTCCCCAGGATCACACCCTGGGCTGAAGGCAGCACTGGGCCACCAGGGCTGCCCCTTTTTCTGGTATTAAGTATAAGTTCTAAGGCAGTGAAACATGAATTGAACTATGTTTGTGGTAGTTAGCTTTCACTTCTTCTCTATTTTCTAAAAATTGTGTAATCCTGTGAAGAGATGCCAGGACATCTGATTAGAGCATGGTATCCAAAACTCTATTCTCCTTCTTGGAGCTTAAGAATGTCCTAGAATATTATAAGGTAGGAACGGAGCATCCAGGATCAGGAGAAGGAGAGTATGCAAAATCTCTGGCCTGAGTGGGCATCCCTCCCCTGGGTGGTCACCAGGCAAAGGGTTGACTGTGGAGGAAGGGAAGCCTCACCTAGGGAGCCACAGCTGGCGTAGTCTGGGGGCCAGCATGGTGGCTCCCACAGTACTCTTCAATTCCTTTGCAGTGACCCTTACATCTATTTTCGTCTCATTCCTATTTGAATGGTTTCTTCACATCCACCCCTATACCCCACCCTCAGTTCATCCCTTCTCTACTAATCTAGAGTAATATTTTCCATTCCTCCAGAGCAAATCCCACAGCTATGGGTCACTTTTCCCAAACTTTTAGTCTAGGCCTAGAGACATCCAAGTTCAAAGGCCTTTGAAAACTACCAATCTGAATTCCTTTTTTGTCTGCCTCCCACCTGGCAAGTCTCACCCTCAGGGCAACAGCCAAACAACAGGGGTTTGGAAAGGAGACGGACAGCAACAGAGAGCAGAAAGGAAAGGATTTTTTCATTAATATTTCAAAAAGATTGTCCTACTGTGATGTAGAGAAGTAGATTTTGTCTGATAGAAATAAAATATAGTCAGTATCTCTACTGGGGAAATTGATCTACAGCCCCTGTCTAGCCTGGAAGGATAGTCTCTTAATTTTTTTTTTTTTTTAAGAAAAAAAAAACAGTAAGAGAATTTGCTATTGAGAAACTTAAGATCCTTACAAGGAAATTATTATTAGAGCTTTTCAAAAATGCCAAAAATAGGGTGCCTTGGGCCACCCCCAGAGACTATGATTTAATTGCCCTGGGGTGGAGCTCCAAACAAAGCTAATTTTTACAGTTCCCCACATAGTCAGTTTAGGGTGGAAACCCTCTGTATTTAAACAGGGCCAGCTCATTCAGTAGACACAGCGTCCACAGTGCCCAGGCCCCAATGCATTCAGAAATCCACAAAGATACTTAATTTCTTTTAAAATTAGAAAAGAGGGGCACCTGGGTGGCTCAGTGGTTGAGCATCTGCCTTTGGCTCAGGTTGTGATCCCAGGGTCCTGGGATCAAGTCCCGCATCGGGGTCCTCGCAGAGAGCCTGCTTTTCCCTCTCCTCCAGGCTTGTGCTCTATTTCCTCTATTTCTGTCTCTCTCGCAGTTAAATAAATAAAATCTTTTTAAAAATTAGGGAAAATTGAACATATAAGTGGAAGAATATGTTTTACTATTTAATATTAACATACTTAAAAAAAAGATTTTATTTATTTATTTATTCATGGGAGACACACAGAGAGAGAGGCAGAGACACAGGCAGAGGGAGAAGCAGACTCCATGCAGGGAGCCCGATGTGGGACTCAATCCCGGGACTCAGGGACCACGCCCTGAGCCAAAGGCAGATGCTCAACTGCTGAACCACCCAGGCATCCCACAAATAATTAATTAATTTGCTACAGAGAAAATGTGGCCCATAGAGTGAAAATTTTAAAGAACATTTTTTTTTTTTAAAGTTTTGTTTTTAATCTTGGAATTTGAGCTATCCTGACTTTGGCCAAAGTGTGGTGGAAAGGCAAGACTTTTATATCCTAGAGTTGTTTCAACATAGCCAGGGACACTCTGGGGATAATATTTAACAAATGCGTCTTCATTAAATTAGTATTAGTGGTGTTGGAATGACTGAGGAGACAGGGATTGTGAATTTGTCCTGTTTCTAATAATCCCTCCCTTGGCCAATGGGCTGAGCTCTGGCATTCCTGCTCTTGTTCTTCAGCCTCCAGACTGGCATGACAAACTTCTAGAAAGTTCAGCCCTGCTTGGGACCAACAGAGCCACAAATGTACATAAAATATTTTTGATTATGCTGGATTCTCTAATGTTGCTATTTTTCTCTTTTGATTATTTATTTATTTATTTATTTATTTATTTATTTATTATGCACATTGAAACACTGTGGGAAAAATTTGTGGTTCCCTTAGAGCAAATCCTGGAAGGGCAGGATGGAATCAACTCAACCAGGTGTCTTTTTTTTTTTTTTTCTCCTCTTCTTTTAACATTTTCACCTATATGATAGGGATGTCCTAGCTTTAAAATTTTTTTAAAAAGATTTTATTTATTTATTCATGACAGACAGAGAGAGAGAGAGAGAGAGAGAGGCAGAGACACAGGCAGAGGGAGAAGCAGGCTCCATGCAGGAAGCCCGACGTGGGACTTGATCCCAGGTCTCCAGGATCACACCCCAAGCTGAAGGTGGTGCTAAACCGCTGAGCCACGGGGGCTGCCCCTGTCCTAGCTTTAAAATGAATAAAAAAAATAAAGTATTTCTTTATCTTCCTGTCTCCCACAGAATAAGAATGTGTTAATGGCACACTCAGCCTCATTACCTTCCTCCACACTATACACAAACACATTTGTTTTTCCAAAGACTATTTAGGATCTTTAAATAGTAATTAGACTCCACCTCTTCCCTGTGGGGTGCATGAATATCATCTCTCTTTAGATACCCTGGGATCCAGGCCATTGGGACTAAATTACTAGTCCAAGGCCATGGGGCAAGTTTTGTTAGAATCAGATGGGCCGGGCTATTCCCTGGTCTGGCTACAGAACGATGAACTCAGAACCTGTTTTCAGTGGCATTTCCTGATGGCCATGGCTGCGTGCAGTGACTAGCATGTGTTTATTTATTCATTCATCAAACATTTACTGGAACACCTGCTATGGCTAGTGGCTGGAGACTCAGCGAGGGATCTGGCACTTTCCCTGAGGTTAAGGAGCTTGCCATGTGTTGGAGGACTAAGGTATAAATAAATATGTGCTGTGCTAAAACTATGTAAGGCAACATGGGTGGACAGAGGAGGAAGGACTTAAGCTAAACCTTTAAAGATGAAGAGCCAGGGAAGCCTGGGTGGCTCAGCAGTTGGGTGCCTGCCTTTGGCCCGGGGCATGATCCTGGAGTCCCTGGATCGAGTCCCGCTTCGGGCTCCCTGCATAGAGCCTGCTTCTCCCTCTGCCTGTGTCTCTGCCTCTCTCTCTGTGTCTTTCATGAATAAATAAATAAAATCTTAAAAAAAAAAAGATGAAGAGCCAGAGGGAAGGACATTCTAGGTAAAGGAGCCTTGAGAACAGGCCCAGTGTGTAGGGGTGAGGTGGGCAGGGGCATGGCCCCCTTGCTGAGTTCTCTGGCAATCTGGGCCAGAGTTTGTGGGGCTTTCCACACCTTGCCAAGGGGTTAGATTTTTTTTTTCCTGTAGGCCAAGGGAAGACCTAGCAAGCTTGCCAGCCCACAGGACTCTAGAACTTCAAACAGAAACTTAATTGTTTGATATATTAAGTATCTTCCTCTAGCACCTATATGAGTGAACACTTTGAAAAGTGAATAGTTTCAGGAAGAGATTCTTAGCCTCATGGGAAGGGTGGATGGTCTAGAAATGAGATGGGGCACCCAGGGAATGGCTTCCATTCTGGCTCAGAGCCAGGCATTGCTGGGGCGGGCACAGCTAGGTCTCACTGGATGGCAGAGAAGTCACTGTGGTGCCAGGCTGGTGGAACTTGTTAGAAGCCTGACCTCTAGGGTTCAAGGGGAATTACTCCCTTTGAGGGATGACGAAGGGGGGTGGGGGGCGGATAGTGCCAAAAGAAGCTGCTGGCTGGCTGCCATAGCTGTAGGAGGCAGGTCTTGAGACCTTGCATACACTGTGAGTGCTGTAGCTGCTGGGACAGTTCGACGGAAGCTCAGTGTCATTTAGGGCTGACAGCTGCCCCTCTGGAGTGAGCACTTTTGCCCCAGGGAGCTGGGGTGGGGAGTGTAGCCACCAGGGGCAGTCCATGCTGGACCTCTGGGAAAATACGCCAGCAACCCCCTAAACCCCATTCAGGTCGTCAGTCCTGGGTGGGTGGGGGAAGCACTGAGCAGCTAGCTTCTCCAGAGGCACCACTGCACATGGTGCACAACACACCCTAATGGCAGCTTCCCTCTCCTCTGTCTCACTTTTCCTGCTCCCTCACTCAGCTTCCAGGGATCCCCACCAGAATACCACTTGATGCATTTCCTGTCTCAGGCTCCACTTCCAGGGCAACCCAAAGTAAGGCAGGCTTTTCCAAAGGCTCCAGCCAGAAGTCCTCTTTCCTGGTACCTTCTCCGACCCCACTTTCTTCTCAAGCAGAACTTCTCCACTGCAACCAAATAAACCACTTTACTCTTTTCTGCTTTATTCACTTCCCCCTATTTCCTGTCTTGCCTGTCTGATCTCGCCTTCTGCAAATGTCCTTTGGCTCTGCCTTTATTACCTCCATTCACTACATCCTCCAAGTGAGAGCCACAGGAAGTGTTCCCTGGTGCAGCTCGCCACCAAGCCCCCTCCTGCGCTCTGCATCGCCCCTTCTACGTTATTTAGACCGCAGTGTTTCTCTGAGTATCTCTGCCTCATGTTTTCCATGTATACAAAATTTGGTGGAAAGAAGAGCTGGTTTTCCTTTACTCTTCCTCCTGAAAATTTCACTTCTGGCAAGTGGCTGCAAAGGACAAAATGAAAACAAAAACAAAACTCCGAAACCAAAAAAGTCTCTTTTTATAGGCTCAGTAGCAATAGTCAAGGAAGAAAGATATACATGGAATCAAAAAAAGGAAGGATGCTTTTCAAAATTTCTGAAGCCTTGCGTGGAGAGAATGTTTGCTTTTGGTTGGGGCTGAAGGAGCTTGAGTGTGTGCAACCTGGTAACAGTGCATCAGAAGCAATTTCTCTGATAAACTAATCTCTACCCCATATCTCTCCTCACCCTCTAAGGTTCCCCTTATTTTTGTTATTGGCAACATATTTGCCTTGAAGTGGGGGGGGGGCAATTGCTGATTAAAGCTTTTTATTTTTTAAAAATATTTTATTTAGGGATTCCTGAATGGCTCAGTGGTTGGCGCCCCGCCCCCCCATCCATCTGCATTGGGCTTCCTGCAGGGAGCCTGCTTCTCCCTCTGCCTATGTCTCTGCTTCTCTCTGTGTCTCTCATGAATGAATAAATAAAATCTTTAAAAAATTATTTATTTCAAAGAGAGAGAGAGAGTTTGCACCTGAGTGGGGAAGGAAGGGGTGGGGGGAGTAGCAGGGCAAGAAGGAAAAGCAGACTCTCCACTGAGCACGTAGCCTGATGTGGGGCTCGGCTGGATCCCTGGACCCTGGGATCATGGCATGAGCCAAAGTCAGACGCTAACCGACTGAGCCACCCAGGTGCCCCTGATTAATGCTTTTTAGACACTTAACAAATATTTACTGAGCACATACTTTCTAGAGCTCCTTGTGTAAGGATCTAGGGAAGAAATACGATTAATGACATTCAGCAGCAGGCTCTCCTCCATGAACCACACTCACCCATGGGTAGCCCATCAAAGACTTCCCTGGGTCTGCCTGAGAGGCTGGCTCTCTCCTACTTTGGCTGCTGCCTTCAGTCCCCTCTGCCCTAACCGAGGGCACGACACTCTTCTCTCCTGGCACCTAGTCTGGCCCTTACTCTACCCTGCACTTGGTTGTTGCTCGCATCTAGCCCTCCACATTTTGCCCCAACCCCCTGCTGCCTGCGGGATATTTCCTCTGCCATCATTACCTCATAGCCACTGAGCCTTCCAAAGCTCTCATAGAAAATCATCCTTATTTCTGGTGCTCCAAGCCATGAGCCTGGGAACCTCAGTTTGTACCAATCCTTCCCTGCACACAAGTCCTGTGGCTTCCCACATCCTGTGGCTTCTTCTTTGGAAATTTCATCCCTGTCCTGCCCTGCTGCAAACCCTCCTCATTGCTTTGCTTATTCCTGGGCTGCAGGTTTCTGCCATTCCTGGACTCCAGGGCCATTTAAACGCTTTCCCTTCTTAGGATGCAAGTCCTCTTCTAACGGTTTTGCAGTGTCCAAGTACTGTTTGGTTAACTTGAGCCCCCTATCTTTGGTATTTTTTTTTCTTTGGTATTTTTTTGTAAAGATTTCTTATTTATTTATTCATGATAGATATAGAGAGAAGCAGGCTCCATGCCGGGAGCCCGACGTGGGACTTGATCCCGGGTCTCCAGGATCAGGCCCTGGGCTGAAGGCAGCGCTAAACCGCTGAGCCACCAGGGCTGCCCTACTTTTGGTATTTGATGCCTTTTCAAAGACATCTATCTGGCCCCCTTCGCCTTTCTAGTATGCCCACAACATAATGATTCAATATTTGTGTTGTGAGATGATCACCACAATAAGTCTAGTTAACATCCAGTTAGTTACAAAGATTTGTGTGTGATGAGAACTTTTAAGATTTAGTCTTTTAGCAACCCTCAAATATGCAATATAGTATTAACTCTAGTTACCATGCTGTATATTATATCCTCATGACTTATTTATGTAATAACTGGATGTTTGTACCTTTTGGCTCCTTTCAACCATTTTGTCAGCCCCTGCTTTCCACCCCCCCCCCCCCCCCATCCATCAATCTGTTCTCTGTGTCCATGAGCTCCTTTTTTTTTTGGACTCCACATATAAGTGAGATCATATGGTAGTGTCTTTCTCTGACTTACCTCACTGAGCATAATGCCCTCAAGGTCCATCCATGTTATTGCAAATGGCAAGATTTGTCTTTTTTTTTTTTTTTTTACGGAAATACACACATTTGTATATGTAACATATATGTCACATTTTCCTTATCCATCCATCCACCAATGGACACTTAGGTTGTTTTCATATCTTGGCAGTAATACATAATGCTGCAATGAACATGGGGGTGCAGATATCTTTTTGAGTTAGTGTTTTCATTTTCTTCAGATAAATACCCCAAAGTGGAATTGCTGGATGATATAGTAGTTCTAGCTATGATTTTTGGAAGAACCACCATACTGTTTTTCGTAATGGTTGCACCAATTAACATTTCCAACAATGTACAAGGGTTCTCTTTTGTCTACATCCATACCAACAGTTATTTCTTGTCTTTTTGAGAATAGCCATTCTAACAGGTCTGAGGTGATAACTCACCGTGGTTTTGATTTGCATCTCCCTGATGCCCTTTGCATAGTGATGTTGAGCATCTCTTCATGTATCTGTTGGCCATCTGTGTGTCTTTGGAAAAACGTCTATTCAGATCCTCTGCTCATTTTAAAATCAGCTCAGCTTGTCTGGGTTTTTCTGTTATTGAGTTGTAGGAGTTCTTTATATATTTTTTGGATGCTAGTCCCTTATCAGATATATAAATGGCAAATATTTTCTTCCATTCACTATTTCTTTTTAAAGCCTTTTTATATCGTTACTTGAAATTAGTGAATTTTCAAGCGTCCACTTCATTCAGTGTGTCAGCAACCATTGATGTACTAAGTACAGGTTGTGTGACATTTCCTTGTTTTCTCAGGCAACCTTCACAACCTGGTGGGGTGGGTATCCCAGTTCCTCATTTCGTACTTAGCCTCAAGCTCTCCCAGCTGGTCTGGGGCATCCTGCAGTTTCCCCTGGAATGGGCCTAAACTAGATGCTCCAAATCTGGTTTCCAATCCCAGTCTTAAGACCTTCAGCTGGGCAGTCCCGGTGGCACAGCGGTTTAGCACCGCCTTGGGCCCAGGGCATGATCCTGGAGACCCGGAATCAAGTTCCACGTCGGGCTCCCTGCGTGGAGCCTGCTTCTCCCTCTGCCTGTGCCTCTGCCTCTAATAAAAAAAAAAAAAAAAAAAAAAATCTTAAAAAAAAAAAAAGACCTTCAGCTGTGTGACCTGGTGGCCGGGTAGGGCTGGGGGTGGCTCCTCCCCCACGCCCCTGCCTCCCTAGCACGGAGGAACTTTCATTGTCGTCAGATTGTAAGTGGCACTTATCTGACCCCTCCAGCAGTGTCTAGACGTAGTAGGTGCTCAATAAATATTTGCGGAGTTGGTTGCGGTGGACAACAATGTTACATTCTAAGTGTCTGCCAGGGTTGGGGTTAAAAGGGCTGCAGGTGAAGGGAAAACCGGGCTCGGGGGCGGCGGGGAGGAGACAGGCGGGGGGGGGGGGGGCGGGAAGCGGGGAAGTTGGAGGTTTGGAGGAGGAGGACACCCGGGGGGCGGCCGGGGGGGGGCGGAGCGCCGGCTGCGGGGCGGGGGGAGGACCAAGCGGCGCGGGCGGGCGGTGGGGGCGCTGCTCGGGCCGGCGCGGCCCCTGCCCCTCCTCCGCGGCGGGCGGGCGGGCCGGGGCGGGCCGGGCGGGGCGGGGCGGGGCTCCCCGGCCTCCGGGCGGCGCGGCGCCCCTGCGCTCGGGCCGGGCTGTGCAGGCTGCGGCGGGAGCGGGACCTGCGCGGCGGCGGCGGCGGTGAGTGAGGCGGGCGGGACCCCGCGGCCGGGGCGCGGGGGGCGCGGGGGGCGGCGGGGGGCGCGGGGGGCGCGGGGGGCTGCAGCGGCCGCGGCAGCCTTCGCCCCCGCCCGGGCCCCGCCGCCCCCGCCGCCCCCGCCGCCCCCGCCGCCCCGCGGGACTGGGTTTCTCTGCGGGACGGTCGCGGGCAGGGCTCCCCCGCCGGCCCCGGGCGCAGAGCCTTGCCTTCCAAGGGACTTTTGCAAGTTGCATCATCACTCTTTGGCCTCGGGACAGGTGCCCGGCTGCGCGGCGGGGCTCGCAGCGACTTGGGGACGCTCGGCCCGCGCACCCCGCCCCTGGAGCGGCGCCCTTGGTCGCTGCTCCCCACGCGCCGCGCAGAACACAGCGGGACTTCTTTTGGGCGCGTTGGTTCTCCAACTGGACTGCACGTCTACAGGGTTTTTTTTTTTTTTTTTTTTTGAATACTGATGCCTCGGCCCCACTTGTAGAGATCCCCATTCCGTGCGTGGGGTAGGGGTGGGGGCAGCCTGGGCAGCGCAGCCAAGAAGCCAGGTGGCTCCTGGGCGGCCGCGTGGAGGACCTCGGCCTTGGGGCTGCTCCCACGGCCGCGTTTTGAACTGCGAGGGAAGATCAGTGCTAACCGCAGCTCGGCTCGGCTCGGCTCGGCTCGGCTCGGCTCAGGCACTCCCGACTTTACCTTCTGTAGGCCACCTCAGCACCTGGAGAGCCCGCTGCCTGGTGCTTTCCAACCCAAGACTGCAGATGGTGTCTTTCTCTGGAATATGCTTTGTTTCTTGTGCCTTTCTGTTTACAGTAAATATTGCCAGAGCACTTTGTGTTAAGGAGGTGGGAGTGGAGGAATTAAAGCCACGGAGTCCTTACAGGATCAAGGTTATAATACAGGGTTGTCCTGCTCAGGGAAAACAAAGTGATAGAGTAACGTCCTACTTGGAAAGGATTTCAGATTAAAAGGAGGAAAAGTACTTTAGAGCTCTGTTAGCTTTTGGAGACCCCCTGCCACGGATCATGATTTTGCGGGTAGGGATTTGTCCTTCAAGAGAGCAAGCTAACAAGATCCTTAAGGTTTTGTGGTTGATTTTTTGTATTAATGTGTGTGCATTGTGACTTAAGCTTATTCTGGTTGTGTGATTAAGCCCAGCAGATACAACACCGTGTCTATTTCTTGTTGATAGAGTTGTATTTGAATTACGGAATTGGTGCCTCACAGTAGCGATGCACAGCTGAGGTGAGCCCTTAGCCACGTTTCGGATGGTCTTAAAAATGATAGGGAAGGGATCCCTGGGTGGCGCAGCGGTTTGGCGCCTGCCTTTGGCCCAGGGCGCGATCCTGGAGACCCGGGATCGAATCCCGCGTCGGGCTCCCGGTGCATGGAGCCTGCTTCTCCCTCTGCCTGTGTCTCTGCCGCTCTCTCTCTCTCTCTCTCTCTCTGTGACTATCATGAATTAAAAAAAAAAAAAATTAAAAAAAATGATAGGGAAATAAGACTAAGAAAACATTGAATATGGATACACACACACACATATATGCTGAATTTGATCATATACATTTTATTAAGAAAGTGTGTTTTCAGTGTCCATACTATTGTGACAGTCTGCTTGGATCTTGGTTAATTTTCTATTGTATCTAGGTGTGATGTTTGTATTAGATTCCCACCTGGATGTTGCTCCCTGACCACAAACCAGTGGCTTTCATTTTTCCTTCTGTGCTGAATGGCGCTCTGTTTCACATTTTTCTTAGGATTGGGGTGACTTTTAAGAGAATGCTCTCCAGGGGTGGAGAAACGTTTTGAGTTCATTTCTAGCCCGTAACACAAGTCAAAAGAACATTCATTTTGAAAAGTAAAAAATTGTGTAGTTTTAGCAGTTGGATTTTCTTTTCCCACCTTCTACTACCATACCCTGCTCCTATCACTGTGTTCAATTGCTGGAAGTGGGGCAGCTGTGGGAGCGGTCTTAATTGTCTTGGCTTGAGAATGGAGGTTATGCGGAGTGCATGGTCTCACAGGGTGGCCCCTGACCTGAATCCTCAACCTTTGGGGAACAAGAACATATGGAAATTGTTTTCCCACTGTTGGGTTTTTTTTCCCCCCTCCTTGGACCAGGCCAACAAAATGAAGCCTGCCTTATTTTGGTATTGTGTAGTACTGCGTGGCTTGTAACCTTTCTAGCCTTGTTGCCATTGTGGGGGAAAATGTTTATTTGAGGATGCTGTTGAACTCTTTCTATCTGAAAAGTAGTTACACTGTGAATAGAATAGTGCATTCTGGACCCCCCCCCCCCCCCCAAAAAAAAAAAAAAGTAAGAAAGGAAAAGTGCATGTACCTGTGGATCTAAACAGATTTATTGATTTCTCACTTTGGGGTTGCAGCTCTGATATTCTAAAATGATTGCAAGTGAGTGAAGAAAAATGTGAGGAATGTTAGCAAGGAGCTTCTTCATTTAGCAAAAGGGTATATGACACTCAGAAGAGTAATCTTTGATTTGTTACGAGGAGACTACCCTATGGGGGAAAAAAAGTTTGGTTTTTTTTCTTTAAGTAGGGACATTTAACTCGCTTGTACTGTTGGGATGTGGGGTAGGTAAAGAAACGTGATGGCTTCCTTAACTCCCTTTCCCCCGAAACCCATTTATTGAAGAGATGCCATCGACCTTTAAAAAAAACCCCAAAACACCAACTGATTTTGTGCCTTTCCTTTCTTTGCCCTCTCTGACCCGGGCAGTGCAATGGCTGAGAGGTTGGCACCAGCGGAGAAAAACAAAGTTCAAGGCAATTGAAAATTGGGTAATTTTCCCTGAATGGCCAAGTGCTTACTTTATTTTGTCGCATGACATTGCTGTTATCAAGAAACAAATGATGACATGAAGACTCTGAAAATGGAAAAGAAAAAAAAAAAGGGATGTGACGGGAATGTCCCCACGGTTGACTGGCTCTCAGGGAGGGGAAGCTTTGTTGGAGTTTCCCGTGCAGTGCCCTGGCTCGTTCTAGCCTGTCTTTTCATTCCTCCTCCAGGCACTGTCCACTGTCAGTCCCCGAGCTGGTATCCCAGGGCTTCATCTGAAATTCACACCAGGTTCTTGTTGGTCATTTGCCCCAGTGTTCGTCCAGCAAAGCTCCGCGTTCCCTCATTGAGTTCCTGGTGAAAACAAGGTACAGTCCCTGACTTTTGGAGCTCAAAGTCTGATGGGGACGAACGCCTTGGCTTACGGTGACTTGGGAGCTCTTACAATGACAATGAATACACTATGAGGGGCAGCCAGGTAGCACCAGCTAGCCTCACCCGGATAAATACCTTCTCAGTTCGTTGGCACAGTGGGCCCAAGGGAAGCTTTGCTGAGGTTTAAATTAGAATTTATTTATTTTTTAAGATTTTATTTATTTATTCATGAGAGGCAGAGACATAGACAGGGAGAAGCAGGCTCCCTGTGGGGAGCTGGATGCGGGACTCGATCCCAGGATCCTGGGATCACAACCTGAGCCAAAGGCAGACTCTCAACCACTGAGCCACTCAAGTGCCCCAGAATTTATTTAGATTTTACATCAAGATTTTTTTTAAAAAAATTATTTATTTATTCATGACAGATACAGAGAGAGAGAGAGAGAGGCAGAGACATAGGTAGAGGGAGAAGCAGGCTCCACCGAGGGAGCCTGACCTGGGACTCGATCCCAGGTCTCCAGGATCACACCCCGGCCTAAGGCGGCGCCAAACTGCTGGGCCATTGGGGCTGCCCTGTTTTCTTTTTACCTTTTTTTTTTTTTTAAGATTTTATTTATTTATTCATGTGAGACACACACACACACACACACACACACAGGCAGAGACAACAGGCAGAGGGAGAAGCAGGCTCCATGCAGGGAGCCCACAATGTGGGACTCAATCCCGGGACTCCAGGATCACACCCTGAGCTGAAGGCAGACGCTCAACCACTGAGCCACCAGGCATTCCGTGTTTTCTATTTTTTCTTTTCTTTTCTTTTTTTTCCCTTTGTGTTTTCTTTTTTAAAGTAGGCTCCACACCCAGTGTGGAGCCCAAAGTGGGGCTTGAACTCATGACCCTGAGATCAAGATCTGAGAGCTGAGATCAAGAGTCAGACTTAACCAGCTGAGCCAGGTGCCTCTGGACATGAAATTTTAAATGACTGACTTCAGTAGTTGTTGACAGAGAGGGGGGACATCTGGCAGAGAGGTAGTGGGGAGTGAGAAAGAAGAGGCCAGAATCTGCAGATGCATTTTTTTGGAGGAGCGCTTAACCAAGCCAGTGGTACAGGGGTGTTACCTGGGGTTGGGGAGAAAGTGGAGAATGTGGCTGGATCCATTTTTGGCATGATGGTAACTGGCAGGGGATCCCTGGGTGGCTCAGAGGTTTAGCGCCTGCCTGTGGGCCAGGGCGTGATCCTGGAGGCCCCGGGATCGAGTCCCACATAGGGCTTCTTGCATGGAGCTTGCTTCTCCCTCTGCCTGTGTCTCTGCCTCTCTCTCTCTGTTTCTCATGAATAAATAAATAAAATCTTTAAAAAAAGAAAATGATGATAACTGGCAAAATAAGCTTCATTGGTGGTGACGACCCCCGCAGTGGAGCGGGTAGGAGAGTACATGGTGCCATGTTAAAGAGGCAGCGGTGGTACTTTGAGTAAGTCAGTGCTTTGGTTCCTGTCTGCAAGCTCCAGCCAGCATCCATGTGGCATGTGTTCATTCTTTATCGTTCTGTTGTCACCCTGGCTCACATTTCCTTGGGCAGACCGAAAATTGGACTTTCCACTATTTTTCCCTTCAAAAGGTGGTTTGCAAACATCTGACCCATTGGGCTAATAGCCCCAGGGTTATAAGAGGAGTTACCATTTGACCTCCTTCCAGGTGCCGGGTATTGGTCTTCTGTAGCTCTGAATCTGTACCTACTCAGGAGGCAGGGGGCAGTGTCTTCACCTTACAGATGAGGAAGGTGAGGCCCAGCGAGGAACCGGTTCCTGTGGTAGCTCACAGCGCTGTAAGGAAGTAGCAGAGTTGAGGTTTGAGAGCGTTGAGTGTTTTCTGCTGCTCCGTGTGCTCCCGCAGAGCTGACGAAGAAAGTGTGTCTTCAGTGCCCTATTTTTCTAACATCCAGTCCTCCTAGGTCCGTATTGATTTCTCATTTTCCCTTTACGAGGTGATGGGCAATGTTAGATGGAAGACCACTGTGGGCTTGTCATCGCAAGGGGCATTTTATGGAATCTTAAGGGTTTTTTGTTTTGTTTTGCTTTTTAATGGAGAGGGTAGATTAAGCTGTTCAGACTCTGAATGGATCCCACATCCCAAGTGAGAGAGACCGAGCTCCACATTTCTGCAAGCTCTGCAAACTTCTCAGTTTCTGTAGATAATTGGTTGTTGGGTAAGAAATTAAAAACAAAATTCAGTGTTGGACATTCTGGAGCAAAATAAAGCTGTGTGCATTCGGTTCTTATTTATGTGGTACTTTCGACAAAAACAAACCTTTGCTGCATAGCAATTACCTCAAGCTCCTAAAATTACAGGTAGTGAGGGCTTCGAGGCCCTATGGGGCTATAATTAGTAAAGATGAGTTTAAAACAGGGTTAGTGAGTGTGTGTTCATTACTACGGTGGGTTGTAGCACAATATTTCAACCTGAGAAGGATCAGCTCCAGGGAACATTTGTAGGGAACTCGGTGGAGGGTTGTCCATGGAAGTAACGTGTTTGGGATTAGAGCACAGGGCATTTGTCACGGACATGGATCATTTCTGCCAGCCTGGCTGGCAGTGTCTTTGTTTATTTTATATTATTTTTTAAAAGATTTTATTTATTCATGGGGGTGGGCAGAGACACAGGCAGAGGGAGAAGCAGGCTCCATGCAGGGAGCCCAGTGTGGGACTGGATCCCAGGACCCCATGATCACACCCTGAGCCAAAGGCAGCCGCTCAACCGCTGAGCCACCCAGGCGTCCCAGCCTCTTTGTTTAAAGGGACCAGTTTATTCCCTGCCACCCAATTGAAGGGGTTTCTGCTTACTACACAATGGTTCAGGTTGTTACTATGTAGTGTGGTTTTTTTAAAGAACTATAAAGCCCCTTTATTATCAATAATCTTTCACTGTTGCTTATCTTGCCTTAGTCACAGAGAACTGAGGGAAGGTGACCAAGGTTTTCTAGTTTTGGCTTTGGTAATTCTCTTGGATTTTACCTCTGACCCTCCCCCCCCGCCCCTCCCCCAGCTCTCTATCCTTGCATTTTATTGCATTTGAAACAGGCCTTCTACTTTTCCTTGCAAATCTGTAGTCTGTATAAGGGAGAGGACCTCCTGGGGCCAGGACTCCACTCAAGGATCCTGTGATATCAATGTTGTTAGTCCTATTTTCCAGGGCAGGAACCTGGTGAGGTATAGAGTCGGGTACCAAGTGGGGGTTTGGGGATTCCATCTCAGAATTTCAGACTCTGTTTAGCTGGCCTCTTTGGACTTCATTTGAAAGGAAAACTAAATGGCCCAGTTATTAAAGCCATTTATCAAGTGAAGAGCTTCTAGTATATCCTATAAATTAATATATATCCCGGAGCTTCATTGTAGCTGTATTGATCGCTTAAAAAAATTTTTTTTTTTTGCCTAGGAGATTTTTATCCTTCTTATTAAAAACAGTGACTCACTTAGAATTATGCAGCAGCAGCTGAAAAGTTGCTTAGCCTCTCTCCTTGCCCTAATCTAATATCAAAAACCTGGAAAGTTTACTGAGAGTGTGATTACAGTGAAAGCTTTAGGAGTTGGAGAGGAACTGGGAGAGAAGGAATGGGAGGAGAGATAAGAGTACTATGCAAAGAGACTGCAGGGCAGATTTTACCAAATTTAAGATTTCTTTTACTTGTGAGTTTCTGGTCTGGGGCTTGAGCCCCTTTGTTCCAGATGTAAGCGGATGAGCTCAGCCTTGCTGCCCTGAGCCATCTGTAAATTTTTTAGGGGGAATTTGGGTAGGGTGAGGAGGAAGCAGGGCGGTGGGGAGTGGTGGAGGGATTAGAGCCACTGGTTGCCTCGTGTCTGGCCTGCCCAGGACCCGGTCCCTGTAAAGAGCCTAACTTCTTGGGTGTGCGGTGGCTGGATGGTGTACAAAAGAGGTGGGGAGGAGTCTTCAGATTTCCCCAGAGACCTGTCCAAGATCAGTGATTTTCATAATTATAGCAAATCTTCTGGAGCACTTACTTCCAGCCCTATATGAGAGGCTTTTTTTTTTTCCTCAAAGATTCTTTTTTTTATTAAATAAAAAAATTTTTTTATTATTTGACAGAGAGCACAAGTAGGCAGAGTGGCAGGCAGAGGGAGAGGGAGAAGCAGGCTCCCCACTGAGCAGAGAGTCAGACAGTCAGACGTGGGGCTCCATCCCAGGACCCTGGGATCATGACTTGAACCAAAGGCAGATGCTTAAACATCTGAGACATTCATTCACCCTCATTCTTCATTTCTTTGACCGAAACAGGCCTGCTTGTTTTGCCTTTGTCTCACAGTTAGAATAGTTGATGCCTTTATGTACATGTTCCACTGCCCACAAACCTGTAAACCCATAAAGAGGAGGGATCTCTCCACTGACTGTATCCTTGGATCTGGTGGGATAGAAGTGCTTGGTGAAGTTTTGTGGAAGGAAGGATGGAGGTCAGTTGGCCTTTCGAAGCTTGACGTCCCTGGATTTCGTCCATCTCTAGCAGCTACAGTGATTTCTAAACAGGAAAGAAACAAACACGAGGGAACATGTGGGTGTATTTCATAAAAGTAATCAGAACTCCTGAAAAATGCACATTAAAAATATTTCAGGTTTAGGGGCAGCCCAGGTGGGCCAGCGGTTTAGCGCCACCTTCAGCCCAGGGCCTGATCCTGGAGACCCAGGATCGAGTCCCACGTCGGGCTCCCGGCATGGAGCCTGCTTCTCCCTCTGCCTAGGTCTCTGCCTCTCTCTCTGTGTCTCTCATGAATAAATAAATAAAATCTTAAAAAATATATATATATTTCAGGTTCCTGTGGCCGTGATCTTATGTTTGTAGGTAAAGCGTTTATTCTCAGGTCGTGCCTGCACCCAGCTTGCAGGGTGCTTTGTGAGTAAAGAGGCCCTTCAGACTTCCCGAGTTGTTGGGCCTGCCCTTAGAGGCAGAGCCAGCAGAGCATATTTTCTTTGGGGTTGAGTACTGAATACCGGGAGGCTTCAGGCCCCCCGTCTGTTTTCCTAGGGCCACAGATCTAGAAAGTGGTTCTGTTCCTTGGGTTCTCATTGTGTCTCCACAGCATGGGTGAGTGTGTTGGGGTTTCTCCTGCGTGTTGGCCCTTTGCTAGGAGTGTGGTGTTCTGGGCACCTTCCACTGCCATCTGGGCTTGTTTCCTCACCTGTAAAATGGACATGCGGTGCCTGCCTCCTAGAGCTGTTGGGGCCACACATCTCTGACACGGGAGAGTGGCTCTCAGATGGGGCCCTGCTAAGGACGTTTGGTGATCTCTGGGGACATGTGTGGTTGTCACGATGGGTGTGGCGGTGGCTACCGGCATCTAGTGGAGAGAGTCTGGGGATGCTGCTAGCTACTCTGCACAACAAAGAATTATTTGGCCCCAAAAGTCATGTCATGCAGGGCTGAGAGCCCTGGCAAGGTGGGACCTCTAACTCTGTGACTGTTTTTAAAGTTTCTTGTCATGGGAGGTTGGGCCAGTGACAAAACCCTCAAGGAAGGAATGAAAATTAACCTTTTATTGATGCTTCTGGGTTACCCCACAGGTGCCCCTGAAATGTGGGAAGAGCTACTTTTCTGTTAAGCATTTGACTTCATTTGTAATTGCTTGCATCTATTTACATATAAATAATACATATACATTTACATATAAATAACTCATATGCTAAAACCCTTTACATCTCTGTGTAGTTAAAAGCTGGTCTTCCATTAGAGTGGGGTCTTGGGTGGAAGCCAGGCCCCTGCACCGGTATGTGACTTAACATCGGCCATAGACCTTGTGAGGTTTGCTTTTCTTTTCTATGAAAGAGGACAGGTCACCCTCTTACCTTATATTGTTTCAGAAGTAAGTAAAACAAAATAAAATCCTTTTTGCATATGCACATGTGAAAATAGCTCTTTACGCGTGTGAAGGTGTGGTATGGTTCCTAAGAGGCATGCCTTTTGGTCGTGTTTTTCAGAGAACCCTGTTCCTAAGTGGCCACTGAAAAGGATTAGGGCTCAGTAGCCAAAGAATGCTGCGTTGCTGGCAGGGTGGTAAACTAGGCCTGAGAACATTCCTGCAGTAGAGCACATGATTCAGAGGCATTGCAGGCCTGGTTGAGAGGATGTGTGTGGGTATGAACTAGCTGGTCACCCTACCTCTGGGTTCACTCTTTGGCTTTTCCCTTATTTATTCTGGGAACCTAGGCAAGCTCTTTGACCTTCCTTGCACATCAGTTTCATCACCTGTGAAATGAGGCTGATGATAACACCAACAATACCCTCCTAAGGACAAGTGTGGGGAAGTGACGTGTCCCCGAGAAGTGTCCTCGACTGTGTGGTGCACATGGGAAGCTTAGCTCAAGGGATGCTTGGGTGGCTCAGTGGTTAAGCATCTGTCTTTGGCCCCAGACGTGATCCTGGAGCCCTGGGATTGAGTCCCACATCGGGCTCCCTGCATGGAGCCTGCTTCTCCCTCTGCCTGTGTCTCTGCCTCTCTCTCTCTCTCATGAATAAATAAATAAAATCTTAAAAAAAAAAAAAGGAAGCTTAGCTCAATAAATGCGTTACTACTAAAATACTATTTTTTTTGGCCTACAGCATGTGTAATTTTACTTAGGTGAGGAAGGGATTACTTTTGGTTAGAAGCTGATGAAGGTTTCTCTGGAGTTCCTGGTGTCTTTTTTTTTTTTTTTTTTCACCACTGTCTAATTCCAAAACTTTATCATCCAGCCAGAGGGAAGGCCTGTCCCCACAGAGCAGTCACTTCATTTTCCGCCTTCTTCTCCGCCAGGCCCTGCGACCCCTGGATTGCTCTCCAGCTCTGTGGGAGTTGCCTATCCTGGACATTTTATATAAATGGGATGCTACACTTCATGGCCTTTGTCGCTGGCTTCTTGCATTTAGCATCATGTTTCCAGGCATCTCCATGCATCACAGCAAGTGCCAGCACTTCATGCTTCTTTACCTGGTCTTTTCTGTGAACGGCCCATACCTCAGTTTCATTGACCTGTTCTTTTCCCAAGTCCTATCCTGTTTGCAGGCATTTAAATGTCTTTCTTCCTTTATTTTGGCCAGCCTTATTTTTTCCACCATTGCTTCTAATGGCCCTTGAAATGAATATTGGAATGAAATGCTCAGCTGGGTTCCTGGTGCTGCTGGGGAGTAGGTCTTATCAGGTAGTTTGTTTCTGTTGAAGAATTAGCAGAAACGCACACCAGGCCCTTGAGTTGTGCTTCATTTCCCCAGGACAGCCTGGCAGGTTTGAAAAACAAGTGTCTGGAAAACACCTACCAGGCCTCTTTCATTCCTCTGTTTAAAAGCTTTCCACAATGAGAAGTGGCCCTCAATTAAGTTGGTTAATAAAAACCTCCCCCTGTTTTAAAGCATTCTTGGGAAGAGTTTACATTGAACGCCACTGTGGGCTTCTAAATGAGAAGCTGTGGAGTGAGTGATCCTTAACCTGTGACTTTAATAATATCCTTTGCTTTAGATTTCCAGGTGGAGGCCTGGGCCAGATTTGTAGCTTGTCATTGATCCAGACAATCTTGACTCTATCCCTGTCCCTCCCCCTTCAGCCAGACTGGTTGAAGATTGGACAGGCCTCACACAGCCCAGAGATGTAAACCAGCTCAGTACAGAGGGACCAAGGGGGTGGTGCTGTGCTCCCCACAGCCCCTGTTCTGACCTTAGTAACAGGGCAGAGGGCTCCAGTAAGAAGAGGTGAAAGCATTTAGGAGAGCAGCTCAGGGCTTCTGAGGTCCTGGGTCCTTCAGGAGAGGCCTGAGCTTTCTGCCACGATTTGGAGCTTTCTAGGGCTAACGAGGATACGGGCCCTTAGAGCTGAGGATGATCTGCTTTTTGCTCTGATTCTGGAGAGATGAGTAGGACCCATACAGCAGAAGCAGGATGTTGGCTGCTTTTGGGGGCTTACAGAGTTTCCTTCTTAGGAAACTTTAGAATTTATCACAGAAATAAAAAATAGATTTTTATCACAGAGAAAAGCTATGTCCAGAAAATAAAGGACCCTCTAGGATGCTTTCCCTTTGTGCTGCTTTCCTGGGGATCCGCATGATGCTGGCCCAGGACAGGAGGGTTGGCGAATCCAGAGTCACTGGCACAGGCTGGGATTTATAGAGAAGGCTGCAGGGCCTGGCAATTACCAGCCTGGACTCTGGCCCTGGACTGCTTGGTCCAAATCCTGGAGTCTTGTGTGAGTTAATATGTCTAAGGTGCTTAGAGCAATGTCTGCATAGGGAGGTGTATATGCATGTGTTCTTATTCTTCTGGAACTTCACTTTTGTGAATTCACAGTTTGAATTGTAGAAATGCTTCTTGTTTTCAAAGCCAATTCATCTCTGAACCTGGCAGGCTTGGGAGAGGGTGATATCACCGGACCCTTAAAAAAGCATGACATACAGATGGAAAAATCATGCTTGATCAGTCCATGAAAGTTCCCTGAGAGAGAAAATAAATGTGCGAAGAAGGGCAAACCCATAGATACAATTTTAGATTTCCAAAAGACTTTTGAAAAGACTTCATGCCCAAGCCTATTGAATGTATGAGTCTCCCATAACTCTCTGTGTGGAGGAAAATTTAAGAAGGAATATGGCTCAAACCCATCTCTGTTTGTCCTCAGTAAGAGGAGAAAGGGAATGATGAAATCTTCACATTGCAGATGAAATGAAATCTTTTTATTATTATTATTTTTTGAAATGAAATCTTTTTAAAAGTAAAATGCAAAGACATTGGAGTTAAACCATAAGGAGTTGTGTGGTTTTCTTTCTTTCTTTTTTTTTTTTTTTTACATTTTGGGTAATATACAGATATGTCAACTAAATTTTAATTTAATTTTTAAAAAGATTTTATATATTAGAGAGAAATAAAGGGGAAGGGGGGAAGCAGACTCCCTTTTCAGCAGGGAGCCTGATGCAAGGCTCGATCCCAGGACCCTGAGATCATAACCTGAGCCATAGGCAACGTCTCAACCCACCGTGCCATCCAGGTGCCCCTCAACTACACTCACTTACTTATTTATTTATAGATTTTATTTATTTATTCATGAGAGAGACAAAGAGATAGAGGCAGAGACATAGGTAGAGGGAGAAGCAGGCCTCTTGCCGGGAGCCTGATGTGGAACTCAATCCTGGGACTCTGGGACCACGCCCTGAGCCGAAGGCAGATGTTCAACCACTGAGCCACCCAGGCGCCTCTCAACTACACTTTTAAATAATTCACTTATACTCAGTGGCTATACCTCAGCAGCCAGGTTTTGGGACTAGGAATTGTGTGTGCTGCTTCATATACTATACATCATGGGTGCTCAGTAAATATAAATTGAATGAATAAGCGAAAATTAATAGAAGCAAGGAGTTTATTAAAAAATAATTTAAGTTCCATGTCTTTTATTTTTTTAAAAGATTTTATTTATTCATTCATGAGAGACACAGAGAGAGAGAGGCAGAGACACAGGCAGAGAGAGAAGCAGGCTCCATGCAGGGAGCCCGACGCAGGACTCCATCCCGGGTCTCCAGGATCACGCCCTGGGATGAAGGCGGCGCTAAACCTCTGAGCCACCTGGGCTGCCCAGTTCTGTGTCTTTTAAAAAATAACTTCTCCTTTCTGTATTTTAATTAAATAATACATTTGTAGAAGAAAGTAGATTCCTCTATCAATAAATATACAAATAGAATCACTTAAATGCACAAGTGCTGAATTTTACCCTTCTGTGATTTAACCCAGGACAATAAATGAATGAATGAAATGAATAGAAGGTTTGTTAACACAGAATCCTCTACACCAATAGGATTAGAAGTTTTGCTAGACTAAAATGACACTCGGAGGAATTAGTTGCCTTTGTATTTTTTGTTTTTCCCACCTCCTTGTGGGCTACCATGGTGCCACATGTATAGAAGTGTCTGTATGTGTTTGATGAAGGAAGTAAGATCTCCTTAAAATAAGCACAGATGTGTTACTTTGTCTATTATGTACCAGACAAACTTGATTTATTTGCTCTTACTGTAGTTATATTAACTTCTGCTGCATAGTGCTGGGTTACAAACAAGCCAAGATCGCAGTACCTCACAACCACAAACATTTATTTTCCCACTTGGTCATCTGCTGATTGTTGATTGGGTATGGTTAGGTTGCCCTAGGTTGGTCTTGGTTGGGCCAGGCTTTCATTTGGCTTCAAGTCTCTTCTACATGTGCTTATTCTGGGTCCCACGCTAAAGGGGCAGCAGTTACCTAGTGCAAGTTCATCTTGTGGCAGATTAGTGTAAGAGGTCAAATGGAAATGCATGATGTCTCTTAAGACTTTGGCTCATCACTGTCAGATGTTTTATCAACATTCCATTGGCCAACAAACACATGGCCAAACCCAGTGTCAGTCAATGGGGAGGCATGCTTGCTCCATTCTAATTTTAATATATGTGCTGCCAAAGTGAGCACTGCTTGGTCCATTCTAGTGGGAGATGCTGCAAAGTCACATGGCAGAGAAGGTGGATGTGTTACCGCATTATAGTGGAGTGAAGCATGGGAGAACCTGGAAAACCAACGTTTTGGGAGCTTGTTGACCCTGGGCCAGCTGGGTGAAGGATCAAAGATGTTTTGTCTGGGTACCAGCGTAGGCCTTGGTAATCAGCATAAATTAGCCTGATGTGCACTGACTCTTGGCTAGCTGAACATCACTTCATATTCAGTGTGATGGTGCTCCTGGGAGTTCCGTTTATCTGTGAGAGGGGCAGAAGTGATAGGCTGGGTTTCCTTCTGGTTGACAGTCATAACTCGATATGTGATGAGCCCACTGTGAAGACAGGACGGTGAGAGCTAGAGCAAAGAGGACAAAGGGCCAATGTATCCAGGGAGATCAGGGGTTTGGCTTATCCTTGGTTAGGTCCCTTCTCAACATAGGCCCATGGGAGTGGGCCTAAATGCTCCTTGAGTCGTCAGTTACACTATATTATCAAGGCCTTCATGCATGCTGTCCATCTTTTTAAAGACCCAGGAGCCTTTGTTTCCAGAGTCCTTTCATATCTGAAGAAATAGGCCTTGGGAGGGTTAGGTGACTTCTCTTTAGCCAAGTGGCTCATAGGTAGCAGGTCCAGATGAGGTCATCCTAGTTCCCAGTCTAGGGCTTGTCCTTTATGTGCCCATGACTGTCTCAGCCCAGGCAGAGAGCTGTGCCTGGCTTTAAGGCACTGCCGCATATCCTGGCCCTGTGATGACTTTGTCTACTTTCCTGAAGGAGTCAGGTCAATCCTGTGCCTCGGTGCAGTGCCTTGAGAGGAGCAGAAGGAAAGTTTGGCCAAGAGTAAGTAGTCAGCCTTTGTGTTACCTCTTCACCATGTGTCTTTTTTAAATGAAGAACTGTCAGACTCTCTGAGAAAAAAAAGACTGGCCATTAAGTGAGAAAACACTGGGAATAGATGGGGGTGAGACTAGGCACCCCTACATGCCATGGGTGGGGTTGTAAAACCAGTGGACTTGTTTTTGGAGAGCAGTTTAGCAGTGCTCTCCCCCAAGTAAATAAAACTCAATTAAAAGTGGTTTAAATAGTAAAAACAGTTATTATCTCATGAAAACCAGAAGTCCAAAGGTAGGGCAGTTTGGGCATTAATTAATTGGAGACCCAGATGCATTTCCTCTTTTCTCTTCACCAACCTCACTGTTTGCCCTTTGTCCTCAAGCTTGTCTCTCCTATGGTTCTGTTGTGGCTGCTGCTGCTCCAGCCTGTATCCTCATATACAGTGATGTCCAGAGGCAGGAAAAGAGGGAAGCAGAGAAGGGGGCACCTGGGGGGCTCAGTTGGTTAAACGTCTGCCTTCGACTCAGATCATGATCTCAGGGTCCAGGGATCGAGCCCTGCACTGGGCTCCCTGCTCAGTGGGGAGTCTGCTTCTTCTTCTCCCTCTGCCCCCTGCAGAGCTTCCACACCCCTATGGCAAAACTGAGTCAGATGCCCACCCTGAACCAAAGACTGGCATGGGAGAGGGGGCTCCCAGGGCTTGCTTAGACCAGTCTCTGGGTTAGATAGAAGCCCAGCCTTCCCTGAAGCTCATGGGTACTGGGAGGAAAGGGGATGAAACTGGAGCTTTGCCGGTCAGGGGGAAAGGAGCAGTTGTAGGCAGCCAGCCTCTGGTGTTGGCCACAGCATGCATGTTTGTTCGTTCGTTCGTTCCTTCCTAGCTTCCTAGCTTCCTACCTTTCTCTCTCTCTTTCTCTCCTTTTCAAGTGAGAGACATAGAGAGAGAGGCAGAGACCTAGGCAGAAGGAGAAGCAGGCTCCCCATAGGGAGCCCAATGCACAATGTGATCCCAGGACCCCTTGATCCCAGGACCCTGGGATCATGATCTGAGTCATGAGCATTAGTGTATGCAGGAGCTTAAGGATAGGAAACGAGAATCCTAACGTGGACATTATGAGGGGATGGGAGTGCCATTTGGCTGTGTGTGATTGACCTGAAGGGAAGTTGTTCCAGGAGTGAAACAGGGTCATTAAAAAAAACAAACAAACAAAAAACCTCTCCCTTGATATTGTCTTACAAATAGTAGAATCAAACATACGTTTGAAGAATGAATGAATATTTAGATCAAGACCCAAAGCAACTGTATGAAGTGCCAAAGCCCAGCTTAGCAGCTCAAGTCAGCAAGAAAGTCGATTCTGCTGGAAATTCATTTTGCAAATAAAATATGGCTTCTGTTTCCTCCTATTTCCTTGAGCTCCCAGAATCGAATTCATTGCTAAAAATCAATCTGAGTATGCAACTTTCTTTTTTTTTTTTTTAAATTTTTTATTTATTTGTTTATTTTAATTTATGATAGTCACACAGAGAGTGAGAGAGGCAGAGACATAGGCAGAGGGAGAAGCAGGCTCCAAGCACCGGGAGCCCGACGTGGGATTCGATCCTGGGTCTCCAGGATCGCGCCCTGGGCCAAAGGCAGGCGCCAAACCGCTGCGCCACCCAGGGATCCCCCAGGTTCTGAATAATAAAGCTGAATAAGGTTTTTTTTTTATTTTTATTTTTTTTATTTTTTTTTTATTTATGATAGGCACACAGTGAGAGAGAGAGAGAGGCAGAGACACAGGCAGAGGGAGAAGCAGGCTCCATGCACCGGGAGCCCGATGTGGGATTCGATCCCGGGTCTCCAGGATCGCGCCCTGGGCCAAAGGCAGGCGCCAAACCGCTGCGCCACCCAGAGATCCCTGAATAAGGTTTTTACAAATAAGTGTGGGGTAAAGTCAGGAATTGCCATCCTGTGTTAGTTGTGTTTATAGTTGTGGTTTCAGTGGAGATGTATCTGGATGGCCTAGACTGAGCGATTATTTTTTTGAGCAAAATAAGGCTCTTTGGTACTCCATACTAATAAATCAGAAAATTAATTATATGACTCTGATAATAGGAAGAAACCAGATAATCTAGTAAGAGAGGGATTTTCTATTTGATTGGCCAGTATTAGTAGAAAAGTGTGAATGTACTTGTTGGTAAAATGAAAGAATTATATGTAGAAGTATTTTCAAGTAGAATTCTCTACCATGTGGAGAAGAAAAGGCATATGATTACTGAAAAGTCTTTATATACTGGACAGGCCAGGAAAAAAGGGCGGTAGGGTGCTACCATTATGTTGCGCTGATATTCTTCATAATTCCTTTGCTTGAGGGCTCTCTCTGAATTTGATTCTTGTAAATCAAAGAAAGAATGTTGTAACTGACATTTCCATTAAGTTGCTTTTTAACTTTTATACCCTTGGGTTTGAGCGTTTAGCTCTCTGTAATGGCCACCGGATGCCCACTTTATTCAGACAATAAAGATACCGTTGAGCTGTGGTAAGATCATTTCCTTTGGAATAAAATGAAAAGCTTTCTGTGCTCACAATTGGAGGAAAATGTAAAATTTTAGTGGGCCTTTTCTGCTAAGATTGAAAGGAGTCCGTGTTTGAACGCCATCAACTTTGTGGCTCCAATGTGCTTTGGAAATTTCCAGCATGCTTTTGAAATAAAAGAAGTGAGTATACCTTCTCAGTGTGTGTTTTTGTAATGGGTCCTTAGAAATATTTGGAAGAAGAGTAATATTTCATGTCTTTGTTGGGATCAAAAGATACTGAGGTCATTGGTACATTATGTCCTAGAGTGGACCTGATTTAAATTACTTCTGAGAGAGAGAGGGAGGAAGGAAGGAAAGAAGGGAGGAGGTGGAGGAGAGGGAAGAATGATATAAGAGGGGGAAGGCAGGGAGGGAGGGAGAAAGACTTTGTATGTGTGCATGGTATACCTGTAAACCCAAATGTTTATGCTTACTTCACATAATCTTAGTATACATCCTCCTCCGGTTTTCAGACAGTCTACCCTAGATCTGCAAATTCTGTGATTAAATTTGATAATTTTATTTATTTATTTATTTATTTATTTATTTATTTATTTATTTATTTATTTACTTATTTACTTACTTAGGTAATCTCTATACCCAGCATGGGCTCAAACTCATGATCCTGAGATTAAGAGTTACATGCTCTACAGGCTAAGCCTGGCACCCCTAAATTTGATAGTTTTAGATGAAATCTGCATTGATATCAGAAAATATAAAAATTAATGATAGTAACAAGTCTGTGGTATTTGATAGCATTTGGCACTGTTTTAAGCACTTCAGGGCAGCCCCAGTGGCGCAGCGGTTTAGTGCCACCTGCAGCCTTGGGTGTGATCCTGGAGACCTGGGATCGAGTCCCACGTCCTGCTCCTTGCATGGAGCCTGCTTCTCCCTCTGCCTGTGTCTCTGCTTCTCTCTCTGTGTGTCTCTATGGATAAATAAATAAAATCTTTAAAAAAAAAAAAAGCACTTCATGCCTATTAATTCACTTAGTCCTTATAATAACCCTATTATTATCCCATTTTTACAGTTGAGGAAACAGGCATAGAGAAATTAAGTAACTTGCCTAAGGTGATGCAGTTAGTAAATAGTGGGACCAGGTTCAAAACCAGGTAGTCTGTCTTTCCTTAGTTGAAAGCAAATTAAAAATTAATTGAAGCAAAAATTCATGAAATTTGAGACATCCTTAAGTCTACAGTTAATCTTGTAAATCAGAGACTTTTCTATTGGTGTCCATAGTGTTTCATTTAACTAAAATAATTTTATGTAATCTCAGCCCCTTGCTTCGTGATCAACATTTTACGTTGCTTTATACGGTAAGCATATACTTTATAAATTACTTTAGTTGTGAATCTGACATGCATCAAAGGACAGTAAATTTAGCTAGTCAACATGAAAAACTTTACAGAAAGTTACTTGTCTCCTCTTTCCTTAGGGAAGAAAGATGAGCTCTTTCAGTTCCCAAATGACTCCTCAATTTAAAATGAATTATTCCCCTGGAAGAAAATATTCCTTCTCCTCCTGCAGGAAGCAGTAGCTGCTTTCAGAAGCTGCTGTCATTTTTCTCTTCAATGGTCTGTATTTAGTCCTGATGTGTGACTCCTGCCACTTTCTTTTGAAACCTCAGCAGCAGCGAAACTAGTGATTCACTCTTCTTGAAATAAATGCTGTGTTTGGCATGCTACACAGACAACTTCTGAATGCCCAGGTCCCAGCCTGGGCTTCTGGTCTGGAGTGATGATAGATAAGGAGCTCCCACTGAGGGAGATAGTACTGCAAAGTGATTAAAAGCTTAAAGCTAAGAGGGGCGTCAAGGTGGGTTAAGCATATTCCTTTGGCTCAGGTCACGATCCCAGGGTCAGGGGATCAGGGATCAGGGATAGGGGATTGAGCCCCTCATAAGGCTCCCTGCCCTGTGGGGAGCCTGCTTCTCCCTCTCCCCCTCTGTCCCTTCCCCCTCTGCTTGTGCATTCTCTCTCTCAAATAAATAACAATCTTAAAAAAAAAAAAAGGCTTAAAGCGAAGAGCAGGATCTGACACCTAGTGAGACCTCAGGAGAAGGTTGCCCCTGCTATGGTTGTTGGGTACCAGGGCCTCACCTGTGCTGGGCACTGTGGTAAACACTCTGCATGCCATGCCTGCTTCCATTCCCATCAAGTTACCACCGAGTAGGTGATGTTTTTGTGTCTGTCTCCATTTGCACATGTAAACACAACAACTTAAAGAGGTGAAGAGTTTGCCTGGGGCCATATAGTTAGTAAGTGGTTAGAGCTTTGGTGCAAACCCAGCTTTTTTAAGGTTTAGTTTTTTTAAGGTAGAAAAGTAGAACAATCATAACTGTATAATGTTTAGTAGAAGTTTTCACTTCTTCCCAGTCATCATACCTCAACAAAGATAACCACCGTCCTGCTTCTCTCACTATAGGTAAAATTTTTTTTCATTGTAGGTAAATTTTGACTCTTCTTGAACTTCATAAAAATGGAATCATAATCATATAGAGTGTACTCCTTTGTGTCTGGCTTCTTCGTTCAACATTATGTTGACATTCATAATGGTGGGTTTATTCATAGTGGGTTTGCACTAGTAGTAATTTCTTCTTTTTCATTGCTAAATATATTGCTACATTTCTCATTGTGTATTTCATTGTACAACTGTACCTCGGTGATTGATATATCGACTGTTGATGGACTTTTGAGTTGTTTGTATATCTTGGCTGTTATTAAAAGTCTTCTTGAGTATATGTATGCCTTCCCTCCCTCCCCTTTCTCCCTCCCTTCCTCTCTCCTTCTTTCCCTTTTCCTTCTTTCCCTCCCTCCCTCCCTCCCCCCCTCCTTCCTTCCTTCCTTCCTTCCTTCCTTCCTTCCTTCCTTCCTTCCTTCCTTCCTTCTAATCTCTACATCCACTGTGGGGCTTGAACTCATGGCCTGGTGATCAAGAGTGGCATGATCTACCAGCTGAGCCAGCCAGGCGTCCCTATGTATGTAGGTGCTTTGGTTATATATCTAGGAGCAGAATTGCTGGATCTTGATATATATGGTTGATACCATGAAACACTTTTCCAAAGTGGCTTTACCAGTTTCTTTTCTTTTTTTATTTTATTTTATTTAAAGATTTTTATTTATTTATTCATGAGAGACACAGAGAGAGGGAGAGAAGCAGAGACACAGGCAGAGGGAGAAGCAGGCTCCATGCAAGGAGTCCGATATGGGATTCGATTCTGGGACTCCAGGATCACGCCCTGGGCCAGAAGGCAGGCACTAAACCCCTGAGCCACCTAGGGATCCCGGCTTTACCAGTTTCTATTCCCACCTAGCCATGTGTGAGTTTTAGGGGCCCCAGTGTTAATGCTTGGTGTTGTGTGTCATCTCCCTTTTATTATTTTTTATTTTTTTTATCTCCATTTTAGTACTCTAGTGAGTGTGTAGTGGGACTGTGTTGTATCAAATTTGGCTTTGAATCAATTGATGCTTGTTGTAAAACATTTGGAAAATCACAAAAAAGTGTAAAACAAAAATTAAAAACTGTTTTCAGTTCTCCCATCAAGATATACAGGTGTTAATATTTCGGTGTATTTTCTCATTTCTCTACTGTATATGTGTATGCTTATGTATGCTAAATACAAAACTGGAATTGTTTCGTGCAAGCAAGATACCGCTAAAGGGGATATTTGAGTGCCTGAATAATGAAATAAAAAAGCAATGAATGGAATGCCCAGGAATGAGTCCTAATGATATTCTAAGTGTACATATATGTGATTTGCCTATTTTATTTGGAGGAAGAAGGAAAAAAGAAAGGAAGCCAGCATTTCTTATGTACCTGCCATGCCCTGGCACGGTGCTGAGAAGTGCTGTATGCGTTGAGTGGACTTGTCCGCTATGAGAAAGTATAACCCATGCGGCAGCCACCTACCATACAACTTGTTTGAAAAATAAGTCTTATTTCACACCTAGTAACAGAACATGTTGGAAAATTGGGCTCATGTCCCAGTGTTAATGGAGTTTAATTAAACTGGCAGGTTGTTTGCCTAGTTGCAAAGGTACACATACTCCTATTGCTTTAACCCCTCGAACACTAACACACAAGGAACAACTTTGAATGGAGAATAGTTCATTGTCTGGCACATAGGCTGCATATTTTAACAATTGTCCTGTTTCCTTCAAATGCATTAAATCCAACTCGTTATTTTTCAACATTGAATCTAATCTCAAAATCCTAATTAAAGTCTGTGTTTGAAAAATTTACATTATTAGCTGAAATTTTCATTGGTTTCGAAAGGGGAACCTTGTTCTTTGAAGCCATGCTTAATCTCCTAGAGACCAGGACTAATTTTGCCAGTAAAAATGCGCTGGTGGGAGAAGGGTAAAGTAGAAAAAAAATTTGCAGGACATACACAGTCTTACAATCCTGAATGTACTTTAGATCGTCAAGATAATCGGTAGAGATCTCTTGGTTTTCTCTTAAGAGCAGAGGGTGTGGAATCTTTCTGTTGAGGATGGCTGGCCTATGGTAAAATTCTGTCATGTGAGTCCAAGTTAATTTTGTGTGTGTGTGTGAATCACCTTTAAGAATGATAATTATTTTGTATAAAGTTGTCAAATGGCTAAGTTGTACACCTGAAACTAATGTAATGTGCGTCAACTATACTCATGTTAGAAAAATTATTTATTTATTTATTTATTTATTTATTTTTTAAAGATTTTATTTATTTATTCAAGAGAGACAGAGAGAGAGACAGAGACACAGGCAGAGGGATAAGCAGGCTCCATGCAGGGAGCCCGACGTGGGGCTTGATCCCAGGTCTCCAGGATCAGGCCCTGGGCCAAAGGCAGGCATTAAACCGCTGAGCCACCTAGGGATCCCCAGAAAAATTATTTTTTAAAGAATAGTGAATATTTACTTTAATGGTGTTTAGAAACAAAACCCAGAATTCATTTTTTAAAAAAGACTTTATTTATTTATTTATTTATTTATTTATTCATGAGAGACACAGAGAGAGAGGCAAAGACACAGGCAGAGGGAGAAGCAGGCTCCATGCAGGGAGCCTGATATGGGACTCGATCCTGGAACTCTAGGATCACGCCTTGAGCCAAAGGCAGACACTCAACCGCTGAGCTACCCAGGCATCCCCAAAACCCAGAATTCATAAACTTTATTCAGAAAATACAACATAAAAATAATAGCTTAATTATAGGACTTTTTTGATGATTAGATATTTCATATTAGTTCATTTTCCTGATTTCTGGAGTTTAAGGGGTAAGACTAAATATGTAGCTTTTTATATTATTTTATTTTTTAATATTTTATTAATTTATTTGGAGAGAGTGGGAGAGAGATCAGGAGCAGGGGGAGCAACAGAGGGAGGAGAAGTAGGCTCCCCGCTGAGCTGGGAGCCCACCGTGGAGCTCCATCCTGGACCTGAGCCAAGAGGAGATGTACTACACAGATGCCCCTAAATATTTGCTTTTTTTTTTTTTTTAAAAGATTCATTTATTTATTTATTCATGAGAGAGACTGACTGGGTGAGAGAGGCAGAGACACAGGCAGAGGGAGAAGAAGCAGGCTCCATGCAGGGAGCCCGATGTGGGACTTGATCCCAGATCCTGGGATCACGCCCTGGGCCGAAGGCAGATGCTCAACCACTAAGCCCTGCAGGCGTCCCAATATTTAGCTTTTTAATTGGAAATTCAATAGGGACACATTTCCCTGAATTACTAAAACCTAGACACTAATTAAATTTACCATTTTCGTTCCTATTAGTCTTATTTATCATGTGGAGATATCGTTTCTACACTTTATTTTTTTTGTTGAAGTATAGTTAACATACAATGTTACGTTAGTTTCAAGTGTACAACATGGTAGTTCAACATTTCTGTACATACCACCATAGATACAGTAACCATCTGTCACCCTATGTTATTACAATATTGTTGACTGTATTCCCTGTGCTGTACTTTTCATCCCCCTGACTTATTTTATAACTGAAAGTTTGTACTTCCCATCACCTTTATTTCATCTATGTCCCTCTGCCGCCTCTCCTCTGGCAACCACTAGTTCTCTGTATTTTAGAATCTGGCTTTTTGTTTGTTTCGTCTTTTAGATTTCACCTATGAGTGAGATCGTCCAGTATTTGTCTTTCTTTGACTTATTTCACTTAGCATCACACCCTCTAGATCCATCCATGTTGTTGCAAATGGCAAGATCTCCTCCCTTTTTATGGCCAAGTAATATTCCATTGTATTTATACCATCTCTTTTTTATCCTTCCATCTTTTAGTAGACACTTGGGCTGCTTTCATGTGGAGATATCTTTAGAGGCTCTAGGTACATGAGCCTCCTTGTTCCTGCACTAAATAGCTGTGGAAATTGCTGCGCTTCTCATTCATATGACTGCCTTTTTGTGGTTCTTCTGTCACCTTCTGTAACATCTTGCTTTTCATCTTTGCTTTCATAGAAGCTCACGCTTCTGTGTCAGTGCATCTGCTTGGCTTTGGGCTAAGGATTGTAACTTCCAACTGTGCAGGGTTGTGTGTAAGAAGAAAAGAAGGAAGCTGATGGTGAACTGTGTTATATGTTGGGTGCTGGGTCTGAGACTGCGTGTTCCCTACAGAGGAAATGGTGACTTCCCAGCATCACTGTTCTGCATGCTCAAAGGCCATTTCTGCTTCTATTTATTTTTCGTTTGTTACAATAATAATAACAACTTGTTTGTGACCAAAATGGAAGCACTACAGAAATGTGTGATTTAAATTCAAAATGCTCTCTTTTGGGCACCTGGGTGACACTCAGTGGTTGAGTGTCTGTCTTTGACTCAGGTTGTGATCCTGGAGTCCTGGGATCGAGTCTTGCATCAGGCTCCCCACATGGGGCCTGCTTTTCCCTCTGCTTGTGTCTCTGCCTCTCTCCCTCTGTGTCTCTTATGAATAAATAAATAAAATCTTTTGAAAAAAATGCCCTATTTTATCACCTCTAGGCATAACTACTCTTTAAGAATTTGGTAAACTTTTTAAAGATTTTTATGTAACTTTGTAAACATGTATTTTACATAAACAAGGCTACTCTATAACTATGTATGTTATTCTGATAATTTTGAAAACAATATATCTTGATACTTTACCTGGCTGTGTATATACTTTTTTTTTTTTTTTTTTTTTTAAGTTTTAAGATTACATTTGATTTTTAAGTTTACATTTGGGCTCCAGTGTGAGGCTCAAACTTATGATCCTCAGATCAAGATCAGAACTGAGATCAAGAGTCAGATGCTTAACCAACTGAGCCAGCCAGGTGCCCCTAACATTTTTAAAATAGCTTTCTGGTATTTTGCAATGTGGATATATAAAAATTTAGCCAGTTTCCAATTAATGGACATTTAAGTTATTACCATAAATACTTTGTATACAAGTATTTATGTGTTTAGGATTGTGTTTGTATAATTCTTCTGTTTAGGGTCAATTATTAGAAGTAGAATTGCTGGACCAGATGATGTAGACATTTAAAATTTGGCATTATCTGCCGTAAATATACCAATTTGCACTTATTTTTCTCCCACCCTCATCAAAGGCTGTTTCTGCATGTTTCCTGGTGTTTTCAAAGCACACATTGTGAGTCAGAAGTGTCAGATGAGGTATTTTTGAGTTTCAGTTTGTTGTCAGAAGGAGAGACCTTTATTTCTGGAATGTAGAGACAAAAAAGAGGAGAAATGGATACCTCTTTGACAAGAAGATACCCAACCAGGAAAAGGAGGGAAGAATGGAAGAAAGAGAAGACACTCCAGGAAATCCTCGTCTTCCACCAGAAGCACATCCTCCTGTGTCCTGTGGTCTCTGCTTGTGGCTCTTTCTAGCCTGGCCTGAGGGTCTTCTTAAGTCCTTGCCTCCCTTTTTGCTATTTCAGGTTGTCCACTTACCTTGAAATGGATAACTTCTGGGAAACTGAAGCCTCCGTTTTTGTCAGGACATCAATCATGGGTTCTAATTGTTAGTAATAGAAACATAGTCAGACCCTTGTGGGTCTGAGATACTGTAAGGCTCATGGAATTGCTGGGAATGTGGGAACCAGGCTGTGGAAATGGTCCAGGACCAAGGGAAGCTGGGTGGGTAGGGCCACAGGCACACTCTGAGTAGGACATGCCACCTGGGCCATGCTACACTGGGGACACAGACCCACCTTATGGGGGCAGAGAGGAGAATTTGGCTTTTTCGTTCCCAGTTGGTGGTAGACTCCGCCTCACTTCAGCTCTCCTGCATATGTGGGGCATCCCTAGCACGGAAAGAGATTGCGTTCAGATGCTGACCGAGGTATGGATCATTTCCAGCCTCTGCCCTCTATTGCTGGGTAATCCCTCTAACCTCCTTCCACTGGGTCTTTGAGATCTCAGAGAAGGGCGATATAGATGTAGATAATATAGACACATCCATGTACACAAACGTATATGCGTATCCGTTTTTAAATCACTCTGTATGGTCTCCCTTGTTGGCTGGCATGCATGGTAGCACATGGTCTTGAGGGGGTTGGGTCTGACTGCAGGGGTAGGGATTCCAGTAGACGGTTGGTTTTTGCCACATTTATTGGTGGCCAGGTAAGGATAATTTCGATGGAGATTGGATTTATTTATTTTATTTTATTTTATTTTATTTTATTTTATTTTATTTTATTTTATTATTTTATTTTTTTAAGGTTTTATTTATTTATTCATGAGAGAGAGAGAGAGAGAGAGAGAGAGGCAGAGAGAGAACCAGGCTCCCTGCAGGGAGCCCGACATGGGACTCGATCCGGGGTCTCCAGGATCATGCCCTGGGCCAAAGGCAGACACCCAACCGCTGAGCCACCCAGGCATCCCGGAGATTGGATTTAGCTTAGAAACTAACACCCTTCAGTCAGAAGACCTGAGGAGCCCGACTAGATAGATTATTTGTGTCCAGGAGTTTGGAGGCCAAAATTCAAATTCCTCAGAGAGGTGACTTTGGGTAAAAGAGGACTGAATTATGAGTGAAGAGAGATTCTAGGCTTGGTTCTGCCTGACAACTGATAGGGACCTGGGGCAAGTCACATGACTGTTTTAAATTGTCTTCTCATGTTTTATTTTTATTTCATGTTTTAAACAAGGGTTTGGATGGTCATTGTTTTTAATCAGACTACCCATCAGAAGAATTACCTGGTGTGTGTGTGTGTGTGTGTGTGTGTGTGTGTGTGTGCAGGCGTGCAGAACGTTAGGCCTCAACTCTAAACCATCCATCACAATTTCCAAAAGAGGTCTTGGGGACTCATTAAAAATGCTTCCAAGTGCTTTTGGTGGCACCACAGTACTAGAATGCTGAAGAAATTTCTTTGAGTTCTATTGTTTCATGAAATATGTTCAATCCAAAGGTGGGTGGTTCCAGAAAAGTGGTTTTATTAAGCATTTTCAACG
This sequence comes from Vulpes vulpes, assembly GCF_048418805.1. NCBI lineage: Eukaryota > Metazoa > Chordata > Mammalia > Carnivora > Canidae > Vulpes > Vulpes vulpes. The sequence goes on from NC_132794.1 coordinate 62,377,940, forward strand.
TAACAGATTTTAGTTGCCCTGAAGGATATCATTTGAGCCTTCATCCCTCAATACCTCTTTTTGTCTACTATCAACTCTTCTCTGAACATAATAAAGTCTAAATTGTCTCATCCTCAGATTTTCTTTTTATGGATTCTGTGGCACAGACTGCTAATTTTATATCCAGTATCTCTCCTCTCCTTCTTTGGTAACCAAAACACCTGATATTTTTTGGGTGTAGTAATGTGCCAAGTTAAAAGATTCTGTTTCCTAGCCTCCCTTTCACCTGGCCATGGGCCAGGGACTTAAGCGTTAGTAAGTGAAAGGTGACGTGTTATGTGTGCGGCTTATGGGAAGGTTCCAGAGACTGACTTCTATGGACAATGCATCCTTTCGCTTTTTCTCCGTCTTCCTACCAACTGCTTGGAACATGGACACAATGGCTGACATCCATTAGCCATCTTGGATCACAAGCTAATGGTGGAGATGGAAACTATGCTCTTAGCAAGTAGAGCACAAAGAAAGGAGGAGCCTCAATCCCTAATGACCACGTGCCCTGATACCACCCCTGGATTGCTTACTTCCAAACTTCTTTCTTACTGGGTAAGCCAAAGTTATTTTGGGTTTTCAATCATGAGCAGCTGAACCTAACCTAACTGATGCTTCTGCTGTGTGGAGACTTCACAGTATGTCCTCCACACCTCTAGGTGACTCTGCACATAGTAGGTGCTCCATAAGTATTTAACAGATTCAACATGCAGCTGCTCTGTCCTGTGTCTTTCCTACGTGAGATTAAATTACTCAGAGGGACCTTCTGTTTATTCCCTCCTGAGCACTAGAAAGGTGGTTCCCATTCCTCTGTCCAGGGCTTTAGTGCCACAGGCTCAAATAATTTGACAAGTCAGTGGATAGTAGGCCTTTGAAATTCCCAGTCACGCATGCATTATTTCAAATGAAAATCTAAGGGCTGGGCAGTTTTCTGAATCTACTGAAGAAGTTGGAGGTGGTTTTCAAGTGATGTCAGCAAAGGCCACCATGAAATCTTTTGCTATCATTTGGAGGCCGTACTTTCCACAGTGCCTGCCAGGAACTTTATGTTAGGGGACTCTTTTGAAAGTGACTATTAAGAAGCTCTGATTGCCAGCTACCGACAAGGGGATCTGCCTTCTGAGTGGCAACCTCAGAGGTGGTCTTGGCCAGACCGACTTGCCCCTGACTCATGCTGAGCTTCATCAGCCAGGCTGACACGCCCCTCTTCGGGGGCCCAGGACAACATGCTGGTTTCCTGGAAGTGCTTAGGCCAAGATTCTGCTGCTAAGAAAATGAGATTGTTTTTGCAAGTATGGCCTAATGGCAATGCATTTAAAGCTCTTCCTTAACAGGGAGCGCTCCTTTCGAAGAAATATGGGGTTAAAAAGAAAAAACAAAACCCCTATAACAGAAAGCAAAAGCCAGGAGATAAATGAACTCTTCACTGCTACCAAGGAGTTTATTTCAGAATGGGTTTCATTGACTGCGTTGATTTGGACGGCCTACTGTTTGCCCTCTGAGAGTGGGGGGCCGAGGCTGACCCACACCCCTTTGTGGGAAGAAGTGAATTCCACGGCAAACCCCAGTGTTGTTCAAAAGTGTTTGCTTCTCCTGGAAATAATTATAGAAATACGCAATCCTTGAAAGGCAACATCTGGCTGGCTGGAGGCAAGCTGGCGAATACTCAATCTAAATAGATGGAGGTGACGTGGCGCAGGAGGCAAGAAATAGCCCGAGAAAATGGCCAGTGGGTTTTAGTGTCTGTGTCTAGAGAGACACCCCTCTCTGTCCTGGGGGCCGCCTTTCTTTGCCACAGCTGTGGGTTACCCCAGCCTTTCTAGAAGACAGATGCATAGCTCGGAGCCCAGTTATCCACCCCTTCCCCTTCCGAGGCTTCTCTGGAGGAAAGAGGGGCTCCTACAGCTCCGCTTGGCACCCAGAGCTGAGATGGGTTTGCTGTCCAGGGGTGCCTTAGGCCAGTGCTCTGCGGTCTGCCTTGACTTCTCATCTCCCTCCAGTGCAGTGTGAGGTGTTGATTTCAATGTTGGACATGTCTCTTCCCTCAGGGTACTTTCTCAAGGTGCCCTTTGCTTGTCCTTACTCGCCATGCCCAGGAGAACCTGGGAGCTCTGCAGCCTCCTCCATCCTCAGTTTGGAGGGCCTTGGCTTCGGATGTCTCGAAACTCTGGGGCAGATCCCCCTTTGTTGCTTTTCAATTTTGCATTTACCAGCTGGTGGCAGAAGCCGGACAGCATCTTCATGGATTTATGAACACGAAAGATTTTTCATTTTTAGTAGCATGTGAGATATTTTCAAGGAAAGAATGCAATTCTAATAAATCCAATGAACCTGTCCTGGATTTTCAGAGACAAAGTTTCTATGAGAGCTATGGTACTGATATTTTGAAGGTCTTTTTGGGAAACCTAGGCCTTTATAGCAAGTTTTTGCAGATGGTGCATTTTTACATAGAAATGCTGCCAGGGGCAGTTTTGTTCAATCAATTCTGCTGTTGCTACCTCTTGGCTGTGGTTTTGCGGAGCCTGAGCGAGTGGTCTTAGAAGCCTGGTCTGACTTCTCTCTGGTCTCTTCAGCATTCAAGCACCGAAGAAGGCTTAGAGAAGACCAGATTTCTTTCAAGTCAAGAGATTATTGAGTAAATCCCTGGGAGATTTCAGGAGCGGCATCTTGCTTTTGAATAAATAGTTGTTAGTATAACGTGGAAGAAGTCCTGTTAATCACACTGACGGGGACTCAGGGATTGCTTATCTGGATTTGAGGGGTTACAAGAGCTGAGAGTCCTTGGAGCCCTGAGACCCCTGAATATCCACCTCTGCGTGCTTGCCGTGTGGTCTGAGGCAAGAAATCACTTGTCTTTTGTTTCCTTGCCTGCCTCAGTTTCCTTGCCTGTAAAATTGTGCAGCCCACCTCCCTGTCTTTTTATGCGAATCAATAAAGTCGTGTGGTCAAATGCTGTGTCAGTATTAGTTATGAAATTGATGGCTCTGTTTTTCACTTGGCCCGTCCCATGACCTCCAGTGTCAGTGGTGACATCAGCCTCACTGCTTGCACTGTCTCGGGGGTGGACCCTCTTTCTCATACTCAGGCTGGTGTATCATGCGTTCCTGTGCCACTGACTTTGGGTGGCCATTTGGCCCTGCTTCAGATTTGGGAGATGTGACCTTTGCTTTTCCTGCTCCCAGGTAAGGCTTTCCCTTTCTAAATCTTCCTGTCTGGACTCTCTCCTGGGTTCTCTGTTTTATGCAGCATTGTACAGTCTTCAGTTCCTTTCTCTTGCAGGGTAGGTGGTGAACTCATTAAGTGGGGGAGGGGAGAGGGGATGGGGCTCCATGACAAGCTGGCTTATTAATCTGACTTTTTCTGTACTTGCTCCCTGCCCCCAGCCCAGAGGCTGCCTCATTCCCCAGGGTTTTGAGAAGACCTGAAAGCTCTTAAAAGGCATTGGACCTACTTAACCCTGCGGGGATTCATTTTACATTTAATACAAATGCTTTTTATTCATTCAATACAGATATTTACCAAATGCCATATTTACATCCATGTGCCAGACCCTACATTCATATACATATTATTGAAGTTCGATTTGCCAACATATAGTATAATACCCAGTGCTCATCCCATCAAGTGCCTTCCTCAGTGCCCGTTACACAGTCATCCCATCCCCCTGCCCACCTCCCCTTCCACTATCCTTTATTCATTTCCCTGTGTTAGGAGTCTTTCATCAGACCCTACATTAACCCTAAAGATTTGGTGGTAGCCTTAGCAGAGCAAAGACCCTACTCCTGGTGGCTTGTATTCAGGTGGGGGAGATCTACTGGGAGAAAAGCCAATAAACACACAAATAAAGGCTTATCAGTGGGTGATAAGCCCTCAGAAGGACAATTTGGCGAGATAAGGTGGGTTGTGAAGATGGTGGGGGTTGGGGAGAATATTACTTTATGGGGATGGTCTTTCCTGTGAGATAGTCAACAAGAAGTTGAGGCTGGAGCATGGCTATCAGGGAAGAACACTGGGAAAAGGAGACAGGAGAGGGGGACATTATGACCCTACGGTGTGTTCTGGGAACAGCAGGGGCAGTGGGGAAGATGAGAGCATTCTGGGAGGTGATAGGGTTGGGGGTGCAGAACATGCTGGATTTTGCTGGTCATCTTAAGGCATTTGTTGTGATGGCAGTGGGAAGCCAATGAAGGGTTTGAGAAGGAAGGAGGTGGACAGCCTAGAACTCTCTGTGGAATTACAGAAAGCCCAGGACTTCCTGTGGACTTGTTCTGCAGTCATTGCCAGTGGCAGTGCCTAGTGACATGGAAGAGCAGGGGCATGACAGAGGTAGGACCTGTAAGGTAGGAACAACAAGCCTACAGTGAGTACCCAGGAGACCAGATGCCTGCCCGTTTTAAAAGTGTGTTTTAAAATGTCAAAAATAAATAAATAAATAAAATGTCGATTAGGGGACAGCCGGTGGCTCAGCGTTTAGCACCGCCTTCAGCCCAGGGCGTGATCCTGGGGTCCTGGGATGGAGTCCCACATCGGGCTCCCTGCATGAAGCCTCCTTCCCCCTCTGCCTGTCTCCGCCTCTCTCTCTCTCTCTCTGTGTCTCTCATGAAAAATAAATAAAATCTTCAAAATAAATAAATAAAATGTCGATTAGGGGCGCCTGGGTGACTCAGTCAGTTAAGCATATGCCTTTAGCTCAGGTCAGATCTTGGGATCGAGCCTTGTGTTGGGCTCCCTGCTCTTTTTGGGGAGCCTGCTTCTTTCCTGCTCCCCCTACTTGTGCTCTCTTTCTCTATATAAAATAAATAAATTATTAAAAATGTCAACTAAACCCATGACAACACAGTGGGAAAGTGACATGAAAGTGCTATGTAAATCCAGAAAATTTTTAGTATCCATACTGAGCTAATGGTCAGTTATTGATAGTGCTGTGCTCGGAGTACGTTCTGAAACAAATGCTTTTTCTTGCATTTATTTATCTATCAAAATATTGACTACTTCACAAATAGTAACTCAGTGCTTACTGTGCTATTTTTTTTTTTATAAAGATTTTATTTATTTATTCATGAGAGACAGAGAGAGGCAGAGACACAGGCAGAGGGAGAAGCAGGCTCCATACGTGGGACTCGATCCCGGGTCCACAGGATCAGGCCCTGGACTGAAGGTGGCGCCAAACCGCAGAGCCACCTGGGCTGCCCCTTACTGTGCTAATTGACACTGGAGATTATTGTCTTACTCCCGGTCGGTACACAGGCCACTTGGAAGGTTGGGTCATCTGTCTTTTTTTTTTTTTTTTAAAGATTTTATTAAAAATCTTTAACGATTTTTAATCTTTTAGGCCCTGGGCTGAAGGTGGCGCTAAACCGCTGAGCCACTGGGACTGCCCCATCTGTCTTTTTTTTTTTTTTTTTTTTAAGATTTTATTTATTCATGAGAGAGAGAGGCAGAGGGAGAAGCAGGCTTCTTGCAAGGAGCCTGACTGAGACTCAATCCTGGGTCTCCAGGATCACGCCCTGGGCTGAAAGTGGCCCTAAACCCCTGAGCTACCTGGGCTGCCCCCCATCTGTCTTTTTGACTAGAGTTTTCGAGTACCTGTCGGGGTAGAATTGGGACGTTGGATCATTTGACTACTGATGGCAGAGCCTTGTCATTTGGCCCTGCTCTTTGGAGGGGGGCGACCAGAATGGCTTCCTGTGTACATGAGGAGGTTCAAGACATTTGGCAGCAAGAGCTAAGTTTTAGCATGTATGGGAGTACTTGACTTACTTGCTGTAACTTACCCGATGCCCAGGTCTATTTTTTTCCTTTGTTTTTAGCAAATATGAGGTGGGAGGGGGGCGGAGAAGATTTCTCATCTGTTTTATTTCCTGATTTGCTTCTAGTCTTACACCCAAAAACATCTCCAAGGAAATAATTCTGAAAAGTAGGCCTAGTGTGGATGAGGTTTCTTATCACAAAGCTCATTAGAATAACATGTAGCCTTTTTGTTCTTGAAAACAGTGGTCTCCTTTTGATGATATTTAAATGTTTAAGTTCAAAAAACGGGTTCTGACAGTTCCACATCTGAAAGCATCATTATTCTGTTCAGTATCTTCAAAAGGCATGGAGCCGAGAGGGTGGGGTGGCAGCTAAGTGGCCTGGTTATATATCTGTGTGCTGCTGAAATCTTACAGCAGGTGGGATTCTCAGGAAGCAAATAGTTCATTCCAAGAAGTTGTTTCCCAAAAGCAACTGAGGATGGAGCACACCCTGTTTTATGTTTATTTTGGTAAAAGGAAAACAGAGTTGGGTTTCTCTGAGGCCTCAAAATGTCAGGGATGATGAACACATCCATTCATAAGCTGAACTCATTCCTTTGATGGAGACCTTTGTCCTGCGTGCCTCACTCAGAGGTGAATCTCTTTTTTCAAATAAGGACTGTCCAGTTGTTCCCTTTGGGCTCACAGAACTGATTATTCAGAAATGAGACTTTCAAGCTCCGAAGCAAAGGTTGGGCATCCTCCCAGGGCTAAGCTTCTATAGGAGGCATTTCCTCACCAGTCAGCACAGGACCTTCCTAGGCTCCATCTTCATGAGGGGTGTACTCTTGAGAGATTGTCATTGAGCCTCCACGTCCCTGTTGTTGTGTGCATTCACTGAGGGCCATTGGGAATTAAACATTGTGGAGTTTGAGAGGCAGCCCTGCCCCCCAGGAGCCCACAGTCTGTAATGGGGTGGTAGAGAAGTCAGAGGGCATGGCAGTGAGGGGGGCCTAGATAGCACCGGGACAGGTCTGGGGAAGGGTTGAGGGGTGACAAAAAGAGGGAAGCTTGGTCAGGGGAGTCAGGGAAGGTAAGGCCTGAGAATAGTGGTTGCCAGGCAAGCTCATGGAAGCCAAGGAGCATGGTGTCTTTCGAGAACCCTCAGTCCTGCATGGGGGCATCTCAGGTGGCCCGAGATTGTCAGGGGCCTTGTCTTGTACACCATGCTAAGGAGTGCAAAGGAAGAAACCAATTAATGATTTTTAAGCTGAAGTACACACGAGTGGACGAATTGGAAAGGTCACACTTGAAAAGATAAAGGTCATGTGGAGAATGGATTGGAGGAAAACAAGACTGGTGGCTGAGAGAGAATTTAGAAAACTATTGCTGACGTGCAGGTAAGACCAGGCGCAAATTAGGATGCCAGCCTAGGAACGGAGAAGAACAGCTGGGATGTTCTCAGAGGTAGGGTCAGCAAGAAGCAATTACCAACTGGTGTGGTACCAAAGGGAGAGGAAGAATCTAGGATGCTTCCAGGTTGCTGAGAGAGGGTGGGGTTGACAATAATGTCATGTCCTGTGCTTAGGAAATTTTTTTTCTATTTATTCATAAGAGACACAGAGAAGTTGAGACATAGGCAGAGGGAGAAGCAGGCTCCCTGTGGGGAGCCCGATGTGGGACTCCATCCCAGGACTCTGGGATCACGACCTGAGCCAATGGCAGATGTTCCCTTAGGAATTTTAAGAAAGGATCAAATGGTCCCAGGACCTTTTAGTGCTGTTAGATAATCTGAAGCTACTACAACAAGAATAGGCACGGCTCTAAGTTGAGTCTAACCAGGGAGTTGTTTTTCTAAATAGGAGAAAAATGTAGAGAAGTCCCAATAAAATGTTGTTTGGTTTAGAAAAACAAAACTACTAGAAGAGAATTAGGAATAGAAAAGTTCCCGATGGAGCTTCTTTAGTGTATGCTGCCCTGTGTTAGGGTGTTGGCCTTTACCACCTTGGCAGGTGGCAATAATTCCCTCCATTCTGGAAGATTAAAAGTGCAAACCATCAGCCCAGAAGGTATTTTAGCTAAGATGGTTTGGGGTCCTGATCAGCAAGAGGTCCCCACTTCAGGGAAGTAGAGTCATGCCTGAGTTGGGGGATCCCCGTTTGCAATGTGAGGACTACATGCTCAGGTGGTAGCATGATCTAGTGAAGTGGACAAACAGGGACTTGGAGTGGGATGGGCCAGATGTGCTCAGAATCCAGAATTATCTGTTAGCTTATAACCTCTTCCAAATTACTGAAGCTCCTTGTTCTTCAGTTTTCCCCCAATGTTTTATTTCTTGAGGTGGGTTGCTTGTCCAACAGTGTTTATTGAATGTAAAATAATCCCAGCCAGATGGGGAAGAATTCAAAGGAAAAAGAATAATATACATTAAATACCCGCCTGAGCATTTACACTCACGCATGCACACAAGCATACGTACCACATCCATATCTGAGCTCCAACAGTGACAAATCCAACACCTGCCTCCCCCTACGTGAGTGACTGCTGTTAGGAGGTGGTGTAGAGGTGGGGCTGCAGGATGGGTTCTTTTTTTTTTTTTTTTTTTTTTTGCAGTTTTATACCTTTATTTGACAATCAGCGATTAGTTCTCATCCACATTAACAGTCTATAGATTTTTGAAAGTGGTGACAGGTATGTAGGTAACCAGCGTGTAGAGCTTGTTTGGTGAATCTTCATCCTCGTTATGTTTTCTGGACAACCGCACACGGATAAGGTATGGAACATTCCTTATTCCTTTGGCCCAGACAGCTTTGTTGAGCCTGGTGTCAACGTGCACATCTGGAGTTCCCATCTCCTTCATGGCAAATTTCCGGATCTCTTGGAGTGCCCAAGGGGCACGCTTCTTGAAACCCACTCCATGGATACGTTTGTGGGTGTTGATGGTGTATTCTCTGGTCACTACCTCGTTGATGGCAGAAGGGCCCTTCTTCTTCTCGCCACCCTTCTTTGCGGGAGCCATTCTGCCGGGCCCTGGTTGGAAAGGAAGTGCAGGATGGGTTCTAATAGCACCCTTGTCCTTCCCTCACCCCTGACCTGTCCAAGGGAGGTAGGGTGCAGAGGAGGTGGGTGGCAACTCTTCCTGGCTCTGCCACCAACACTTCTTGGCCTAGATCTCATTCAGGACCTTTTTGATGGAGCTGTAGTTGGCCTTGGGCACACGGTCAGAGGTCTTATTGGCCTGTAGCATGTGGGCCACATCCTTGGCTGTCCCATTGCCAATGAGATGGCTATACTTGTCCTTGTATTCACTAGCGGGGCTCATCACCATTGGCCCCTGCTGGGCTGCCTCCTTCTTTTGCCTCTGGGTCAGCTCCTTCAGCTTCTGTTTCTCCTCAGCCTTCTGCAGGTCTCACTCCTCCCCATTGATGGTAGGAGATCATGACATAGTGACACTCATCATCTTCCCTGAAGGAGAAGGATGTCAGGCCAGCTACTTCCACTGTATCATCTTGGATGCTCCTCTCTATCTTGTTTATCAGTTGACTTTTTCTTGATCTGCCTACTGTCTTGGATAGAATCTGACACCTCTTTCTCCATCTTTTTATTTGTTGTTTCTCTTGATCCTGTAATATCTTCAAGTGGTGGCTTACTCCCAGGCCTTGTGCCAAGACTCCTGGTCACTGAGGTTGGGTTGCTTCTCCATGGAGCTCAGGATGGAGCCCAGTAGGTCCACCATTTTGGAAGCCAGTATTCCTATTTGACAAGAATGTTAGGAAGGTTAAATGTGAACCTAGGTAGAATGCCCTAAGTAGTGCCTGACCCATAGTGAGCACTCAGTAAATTGTCAATCTTTCCACATTGTTGATGTGGGACATGTCTCTATCACCACTGGATAGGAACCTTGGCTTTCTGCTTATGACCTGAATGGCACTTGGTCCCTTGGGCAGATAGCCATCTTCTTTCTCTTCTACTACCTGCAGCTGGTTTGGTCAATAGATGGAGGGGGATTTGGGGATCTTGGCATCACCTCCTCTCTCTTTTTGATCATGTCTGCAAAATGCCAGTGTGTGTGTGTGTGTGTGTGTGTGTGTGTGTGTGCGCGTGCGCGCTTTGGGATGGGAGGATTGGAATATGAGAAGGCTCATAATAATGACTGAGGGGATCCCTGGGTGGCTCAGCGGTTTAGCGCCTGCCTTCGGTCTGGGGCCTGATCCTGGAGTCCTGGGATGGAATCCCACATTGGGCTCCCTGCATGGAGTCTGCTTCTCCCTCTGCCTGTGTCTCTGCCCACCCCCCCCCCCCCCCGTATCTCTCATGAATAAATAAATAAACTTAAAAAAAATAATGACTGAAAGAGAGAGAGGAAAAAATAAATACAATCCAAATGTATCTGCTGCTATTATTATTTGTTAAAGACCTGCAAAAACCAAAAATAGAACCTAGCAAAACTGCTTTTTCAAAATATTAAACCTCTGCTCCCTAATTTTATCATGGCTTATGAGGGTCCCCTTCAATTCTTGTATTAAACATGATGCACGTGTGTGGCTTTAGTTTCTCTTCTCCTTTGCTGAAAAGATAAAATGCAATCTTTCTTTCTCTCTTTCTCTCTCTCTCTCTTTTTTTTTTTTTTTTTTAAAGATTTCATGTATTTATTCATGAGAGACACACAGAGAGAGGCGGAGGGAGAAGCAGGCTCCATGCAGGGAGCCTGATGTGGGACTCGATCCCTGCACTCCGCACTCTGGGGTCACGCCCTGAGCTGAAGGCAGACGCTCAACCCCTGAGCCACCCAGGCGTTCTCTCCCCCCCCCTTTTTTTTTTCTAAGAGTGAAGTTTATCATGTTTGTGTCATTTCAGATTCAGTGGAGAAAATCAGATTTACCTGAAAATGATAGGACATCAGTAGTTTTGTTTTTGATACAGGAGCCTGAAAATAAGCTAGAACAGCTTAGAGAACACAAATCAGCACTGTACCACAAAGACCATGTGAAAAAAAAGAGTTGAAAGAGTTTACTAATATGTGTGTCAAATTTATACCATATTGCATGGTGCCATTGGCAATGTTTTTCTCGATGTCAAAATATTACAGAAGTGTGCCATAGGCAGGCGCTCCATCTGTACACTCAGATTTTTCTGATAGGAGCCGGTTTCTGACTGTTTGGTAGAATCTAGAGTCCTCTGGGGCTGTCTGCAGTCTGTGTCTTCGCCCTCTGTGGCCTCAGTCAGTGCTGTCTGGGCATTCGTTCACGGGTTCCTTCTTACCCCAGCTGTGCTCTCTGTGGTTTGGGAAGGCGAGACCACACCTGCCGTCCTTGTCCTCAGGGAGCTTACAGTTGGGCTTTTCCGGCCTCCCTGCCATGGCCTGAGCAGCTTTCACGCCTTTTTTTTTTTCCATTCTCTTCTTTGATGAGAATGATTTTATTGGCCTTTGACTCAGCTTCTATAGGGAGTTTCTTAGTATCTTGCAGTACTTTCCCGAGAGGAGTCTTCATGCTGGGTTCCACCTCTCTCTTAGTACTGCAAGAACAGATACTGCAAACTCTGAGTGCCAAGTGCTTCTTTGAAAAGTCCATCAAGGCTCATATTTTTCCTGTGTTCGCTGTCAGTGGCCCCTTGATGCTCATAGCCTTTTAATGTGATGTCCTCAGTTTTCCTTTGACTTCCTTCCTCTGTCAAGAGGGCAGCCAACTGATGATGAGGGTTTGGGGATACGCCTGATGTCAAGGAAGTGCCTGAAGTAATTCTTCACTTCCAGTCCAGGCTGGAGTGCCTCAGCGGTGCATGTGTTGGTGGTCCAGAACACCCACACCCCAGCTGCAGGCAGGGGCAGCTTCCCTCCGGTCAAGGGACTTACTTCTTTCTTTCTTTCTTTCTTTCTTTCTTTCTTTCTTTCTTTCTTTCTTTTTTTCCTTTTCCTTTTCTTTCTTTCTTTCTTTCTTTCTTTCTTTCTTTCTTTCTTTCTTTCCTTTTCCTTTTCTTCTTTCTTTCTTTCTTTTTTTCTTTCTTTCTTTCAAGATTTTACTTATTCATGAGAGGCAGAGAGAGAGAGAGATTGAGAGGCAGAAACATAGGCAGAGGGAGAAGCAGGCTCCCTGTGGGGAGCCCAATGCGGGACTTGATCCCAGGACCCTGGGATCACCCCTGAGCGGAAGGCAGCTGCTCAACCACTGAGCCACCCAGGCATCCTATAGGGACTGTTATTTTCAAGTCAGTGTTCAGATAAAAATGCAGAATAAGATCTGGAGAAAACTTTACCCTTTGGTTGTCCTCTTACCCTCTTTTGTCCTTAAGACTGTTCCCTGCTGTACTTACTTCCTTGCTTCTTATTTTTGTGTGATCATGTTGATATTTTCTCTGTATACGTAAGTGGATAGTTGTCACTGAGTAAATACGAGATGAGATCATTGCTTCTCGGATTTGGAAGAACCTGCCCTTGCTGAGGGGCTGATGCTGGAGTTCCTTCTCAGTCCTGCCTGTGAATGAATGGGCAGCCCCGCCCTATTTGCCTTCCTCCACTGATGGGGATCTCACTGTCTCCCAGAACAGCCTAATTTTATCATTAGGCATCTCTAACTGTTAGAAGACTTTCCCGGCCTTAGATTGGATTTGCGTCCCTGGCCCATTTAGTCATTATTCCTCGTTCTAACCTTTGGAGCCACGCAGAGAAAGTCTAATCCCTTTTCACATGGCAGCCCTTCTGGTATTTATGTTTGAAGACAGTTTATCCTGTTCTCAGCCTTGTACTCCTCCCCTGTACCCAGTGCCTGCTTTTAGCTTCTCGGTCCTGAAATCATCCTGTCCGCGCAAGCCAGACTCTTGCTGATCCACCCCAAGGAGAGGGGGCTCCCTAACTTATCAGGGAGAGGGATCTAACACACCAATCAGCAGGGTTTATTTGGCTAATGTGATTACTGGGCTCTTTTGTCCTTGGGACTCCCTACATATTCCCCTGAGGCTGTGTGCTTGGGGAGGAAGACACACTTCTGAAATAGTTGGTAGCTGTTCTTGGTTTCAGGGGAGTCTACAATGTTACTGCCCTGCTGAATCTGGATGTATAATTCCCAGAGATCATTGTGCTCATTGACCATCCTCTGTCTCACGGTGAGCTTGTTATCAGCTATGATGCCCCAACTCTTTTTTTTCCTTAAAAAACAAGATTTGCAAAAACAAAACAAAACACACAAAAAAACCAAGATTTGCTTCTGTGCCTTAGCCATCGTGGAGTCAAACAGTCGGTTTCTTCAGGGCCTTTGATTCTCTGTTAAACTGAATTTTGTTAGGCATGACCCATCGTCCAGTCTGTTTGGCCCCTAAACTCTCAACACATTGCCTGTGTTTCCTTGGTTTCTATGGTTTTAGTGATTCAGAGCACAGGCTTCAGGGTATAAATCCCATGTCTATCACCCACTAGGTGTATGGTTTGAGGCAAGGGCATAGTGAAGAATCTTCTGGAGCAATTGACAGAACAGAACAGGGAATGGGGTAAAATGGTGAGCAAAACCCAGTATAGCCCTCGTTTTCATGTCTCTTGCAGTCTCATAGAGGAGGTGGACATTAATTTTAAAATAAAAAATATAGCTCCTGTGGAGGAAGCTGGAAGAGGGTCTAGGGAGATGTGGCCGGGGTGTCTGGTGGGCCTTGGGATTGGATCTATGTCACTGCCTGGCAGATATGGTCTTTGACTGTGTGGCTTAGGTCTTTGGCAGCACTGGGTCCAGATCAAAGCAAGGTGGTGATAGTCTGGCTCTGGCAGGTGACAGTCCGAGGTGTCTGAGATCTCAGGGATAGTCTCAGAGGGACAAGCATTTATAAGAGGGGAGCAGCTGTGAAGAGCGTGGCTGGGCAGCTGAGTCCTCAGATGCCATTTAATTTTTTTTTATAAGGATTTTATTTATTTATTCATGAGAGACACATAGAGAGAGGCAGAGACATAGGCAGGGGGAGAAGCAGGCTCCCTGCAGGGACCCCAATGTGGGACTTGATCCTGAGATTCTCAGATCGGGCCCTGAGCTGAAGGCAGAGGCCCAACCACTGAGCCACCCAGGCGTCCCTCAGGTGGTGCTTATTAAGGAATGTTTTAAATGGGGCTTTAACTTGGCCACTCCTTCTGTTCAGTCCAAATGATACCCTGGTCTGCGCTTCCTGTCACTGTGGCTTCCTGTGGCCAAGCAAGTTTAATTAATATCTTATTCGGTATAATTGGTTTCCTCTTATCTCTCATTTTTCACTGTTTCTTCCTTGCTCTCAATCTCTTTTTATTTCTGTTTTCTTCTGTTTTATTTCTCCTGTTCTTTGACTAACACGGCTCTTCTGTTTTTCATTCAATTAATGTTTCTCTCTAGGAGAGCTCTTTGGCTCTGAGATGGAGGAGGAAGGGGCCAGAGTTCTGTCCTCCATAAGCAACACTGGTGAATAGGTTTTGTTTGACGCCCCATTTAAACTCTGCCCCCATGCTGTGTTCTCTGGGGAAGGTATAGTTTCAGTGTTTGTCCAGCTTTCCACATGCTCATTCTCCCCTCCACAAGATGCAGTTTGCAAGTTTTTAAAAAAATTCTATTTATTTTTTTGAGAGAGAAAGCAAGAGAGAGCATGAGCTGGAAGAGAGGCAGAGGGAGAGGGAGAAGCAGACTCGCTGCCGAGCAGGGAGCCTGATGGGGTGATGGATCCTAGAACCCTGGGACATGACCTGAGCTGAAGGCAGATGCTCAACCAACTGAGCCACCCAGGCGCCTCCAGTTTGCAAGTTTTTTAGTCATTTTGCTCTTCTCTTTGTCTTCTGGGAAACTGTCGCCAGCTGGAGAGCATATTCACACTCCAGCTTGCACAGCCTTTGAGCTCGGGAACTTGCTGAGTTTCTGTTCAGGTCCCTGTGACGGATGCTCTGTGCTCACTGGGTCCTGGAAGATTATTTACCCTGTTCTTTTTTGGCAGAGATACCATCCAGGAGTACTGCTCTGAGATCTAACCAGGGTGGTATGCCTGGTAACTTGTTGAAGGACAGGAGTATCTGTGTTCTGACCACCCAACAGGCTAGAGGTGGAAGATGAGTCAGGAATTGCAAGTGTTGGCTCTGGAGTGACCGCAAGGACCACAGTAGTGGGTTTGACTGCCTGGTGGCTTCTTTTTAAATGATACTTAAAAAAACAAAAAACAAAAACAAAACAAAAACAAAACAACAACAACAACTTTTTATTTTACAATAGTTTTAGATTCATAACAAGATTGTGATGATAGTATGGAGAGTTTCCATATACTACCCACCCAGTTTCCTCTATTAACATCATACATTTGGTTTGTCACAATTACAAAACCAATTTTGATAAATTATTATTACAGTCCATTATTGTCTTTAGATTTCCTTGGTTTTTATCTAATATCTTTTTCTTTTTAACGATTTTACTTATTTGACACAAAGAGAACACAAGCAGGGGGAGCCGCAGGCAGGGGGAGAGGAAGAAGAAGCAGGCTTCCCACCAAGTTGGGAGCCTGATGTGGGGCTCCATCCAAGGACCCTGAGATCATGACCTGAGCCAAAGGCAGACATTTAACCAACCGAGCCACCCAGGCACCCCATCTAATACCCTTTTTCTTAATCTTTTTTTTTTTTTTTTTTTAGATTTTATTTATTTATTCATGAGAGAGAGAGAGAGAGAGGCAGAGACACAGGGACACAGGGACACAGGCAGAGGGAGAAACAGACTCCATGCAGGGAGCCCAATGTGGGACTTGATCCCGGGACTCCAGGATCACAACCTGGGCCGAAGGCAGGCGCCAAACCACTGAGCCACCCAGGGATCCCCTAATGTCCTTTTTCTGTCCAAGGATCACATCTAGGATACCATATTACATGTAGTTGTCATGCCTCTGTAGACTCTTCTGGGCTGACATAATTCCTGAGACTACTTTTGTTTCTGATGTTGTGGACAGTTTTGAGGAGGACTAGTCAGATATTTTATAGGATGCCTTTCTATTGCTATTTGTCTTAGGCTTTTTCATGATTACACTGGTATTAGGAGTTTTGGGGAAGAAAACAACAGGTAAAGTGCCATTTTCATCACAGTAAACACTATCAATATGACTTATCACTTGCTATTGACCTTGATGAAGTGTGGACCTGGCTGAGGTCATGTTGTCAGGTTTCTCCACTGCAAAGTTATTCTTTTTTTCTTCTTTCCATACTGTTCTCTCTGGAAGGAAGTTACCGTGTGCGGCCTATACTCAGGGAGTGAGGAGTTATATTCTCCTTCCTTTGAGGCAGATAATCTGAATCAGTTATTTAGAATTCTTCTGCATGGGAAATTTGTCCCTCTTTCTTGATTTATGTACTTATTTAATCATTTGCTTATATAAACATGTACTCATAGATATTTATTTTTATATTTTGAGTTTTAATACTTCTTTGTTGCTTAAAGTGTTCTAGTTTTGGCCATTGGAAGCTCCATGTCTCTTACATATATCTCCATTATTACATTAATTATATATTAATTATATATTATACTGTGGGTCGTTTGTTTTGTTTTTTATTTTTTAAAGCACCTCCTTACTTTCTGGCACTACAAGATGTTCCAGGCTCTCTGGTATGTCTCCTGCCCCAGTCCTAGAAGTAGCCATTTCTTAAAGGAACCCTGGTTCCTTTTACGAGAGAATTAATTGGCATTATAGACCAAGATTTGGATGTTAGATATGCTCATTGCTACTGCAATATTGTTGCTTCTAAGCCCTCTTGGCTGACAGAGGAAGGAAAAACTATGTATGTATGGTATATATAAATATGTACCTAGGGCAGCCCGGGTGGCTCAGCAGTTTAGTGCCGCCTTCAGCCCAGGGTGTGATCTGGAGACCCAGGATCGAGTCCCATATTGAGCTCCCTGCGTGGAGCCTGCTTCTCCCTCTGCCTGTGTCTCTGCCTCTCTTTCTCTCTGTGTTTCTCTCATGAATAAATAAATAAAATCTTAAAAAAAATAATCATGGGCCTAATAAAATAAATATGGACCTATCTGTATCGATACTGAGCTAAATACAAGTTCCCACTCTTGTCTCCAAGTGTAAACCCATCATCAGAAGATCATCCTAGCCTTCTCCTCTTGTAAATCTATAGCCTCCCACTCCAACAGTGAGAAGAAACAAGGCTCCCATCATCTGCCATCCATTTACTTAACAGTTTGTCTAGTCCTAGTATACACATGTAGTGGTTTCAGCATTGTTAACCCATCCCTCTGTAGGAAACAACTTTATCAACTACCCTAAAATACCTGTGTATAGTTCCTTTTGCTTTTGGTCTTATGGTCTCTACTCATTTCTAGAGTTACTTAGAACATTTCCTTTTTTCCTTACCCCGTTCTGTTGTTTCATGCATTTGCAATACAGATAGATCTCTTTCAGTCTGATGGTTCTTTGGGAGAGAAAAATGTGGAGATGTAGGCTTAGCTGTCAGGGAACAGAGTTAGGAAAAAGCTTGGGGACGTTTAATTCTATCTACCAAATGATTGGTGGGGTCCTTGCCACTGGGTGACAGGGTTCCCATCATCTTTTCTCTCTCTGCTTCCTTTTGTCTCTACCCATTTGCAGAACTAAATGTTTATATTCTCCCCAAATGCACATGTCAAAGTCCTAACCCTCCATGTGATGGTATTTGGAGATGGAGCCTTTGAGCAGTAATTAGGATTAGATTAGGTTAGATCATAAGGGTAGGGCCCTCACCATGGGATTAGTGGTTTTGGAAGAAGAGGAAGAGAGAGAGATCTCCCTCTGCACACAGGCACTGAGGAAGGGCCTTGTGTTGACCCAGGTAGAAATCTGCCATCTACAAGCCAGGAAGGGAGCTCTCATCAGGAACTCAAGTCAGTCAGAGCCTTGATTGATCTTAAACTTCCAGCCTCCAGAACTGTGAGAAATAAATTTCTATCGTTTCATCCACTCAGCATATGGTGTTTTGTTGTGAGACAGATTCATGCACCCCTCTTATAGAAGGATAGGCATCCCTGCACTGTTGAGGGGCCCTTTCTTAAATTAAAACTCAATTCCCATTCTACCTTTAAATGAGAAAGGACCCTATTATTCCTGCAGTGATCCGGGGTAGGAGATGGGTCCAGGTAACATTCTTAGTGGTATATTTACATATGAAAGCTTCAGGGTAAAGCCTCTATTGCAATTGTCTGATGCTATGATGGGACACTTTTGGCCAAAAGAAGCATTAGGATCAAGGAATGTTGCTCAGTGGAAAGATTATAATCACTTAGTTGGAGAAAAACATAACCCCATTCCCCAAACATACTGAGCCTGTGTGAGATGGGGGGGGGGGGGGGGGCGGGGGCTGGACGGAGAAGGGTTGGAGAGCATCTCTGATGGCTCTCTGATGGCTCTGAGCAGGGCTCCAGCTCCTGCCCTGCCCGAGATTGTGAATTTGGAAGTGCTTGGTAAGCTATAACATTGCAATGTGGATGTGAGTGATTGGTAAAAAAGTTCTCTGTTAAAGGCCAAGGCTTCCTTGAGGCAGATATTTTTCTGGGATGCTGATGTGAGTTCTTCATGTTTCTACTTTTACTGTTAAATGTTTTTAGCTCCTTAGATAGATGATCGTGTCTTTGCCTTACAACTCTCTGCTCATGCCATAGAAGTAGAGAAGTCATAGGAGCTGTCACTGGCTTAGGAAACAAAAACAAGCCTGAAGCTCCAGGGAAATGTGTGACCCTCAACTCTTACAGATGGGCAGGTTAAAAAAAAAAAAACAAAAAAACACCAAAAACCTCTTAACTGCCAGGGAGGGACTTCCTTTCATTGTTTTCCATTTGTTTCTTCCTTTTTCCTCTTCATTTTTTCTCTTTCCTTTGTAGTGATCTTTTTCATGTCTAGGATTTTTAAAAAGTTACTTACTTTTATTTCCTGTTGCATCTCACAACTTGGCACCTGTTTTGATAGGAATGTCTGCTTCCTGCCACCCTCAGGACAGTCAAAGCGTACAGGGTAAACTTGCTAGGGCTTCACACTGCGATTTCTACTGCTGTGACTCAGAGGAAGCTCCAACTGGGGAGAGCTAGCCAGGAAAACAAATTACACTTTGGGTTTTAATACAGAGCCTTTCTAAACTGAGCCCCTAGGAGAAAAATAAGACCTTGAAGTATATTCCCCTTTCAGTCTTTTTCTATACAGATCATCACTTACCCACCCAAATTAAAGTGTGGGTGTTAATGTTCAACATTGGGCGAATGTCCAGAGGTTGGTTGTGGACATTACAGTTCAAAGTAGTTTAATGTTTAGTGTACAAGCATTTAGGAGTGTGCTTGGTGCAGAATGTGAGTGTTTAAGAGTTAATTACATTATTATTATTATTTTATTATTATCATATAAAGAAGTACTTCCATGTGGCGTGTTATGGGACAGGTAAGACAGAGATGAGGGACTAATGTCAGTACTGCGTGTAGGCATAGGGAAGTGAACCAGAGTTGCTGCTCTCATGTTCCTGAGGGAAAAGAAGTGTGATAATGGGGATGGGAATGCATCCCAGAGCCATGATTTGGGTCTAAACACTGGGATCTAAGGAGTTTGAAAGTGGTTTGCCTAATGGAAGTCAGGCTGGGTTCCATGGTCTCCGAAAGCCTTCTTACTTGGAGAATGTGATTCTCTGTAGGCTCTTCTCTCCTGGGGGTAGGACCCAGTGGGCATGGGCATGGGCATGAGTAGGTCAAGGAGTCCTGTAGGGGCGAGGGAGAAGGAATGACTTTTTCCCTTTTGGATTCTTTTAAGTTGGATTTGCTTATGTCTTCTCTGGCATTTCCAAGGTGGAAAGGTATTTCCATGTGCTTTTGCCGTTGATCCAAATGAAATGCAGACTGTACCTCTTCTGCGGCTGGGCTCC
Organism: Vulpes vulpes; assembly: GCF_048418805.1. NCBI lineage: Eukaryota > Metazoa > Chordata > Mammalia > Carnivora > Canidae > Vulpes > Vulpes vulpes. The sequence goes on from NC_132794.1 coordinate 62,397,554, forward strand.
AGCACACCCATGGAGGCTGGGCTGCAACCAGGACAGTAGGCCACTGCCAGAGGGAGGGAGAAGAGTAACATTCCTCAAAATTAGGTGAGGTCTGGCTCAGAATTTTGTGAGCTTCAAGACCAGATTTTGTGTTTCTTTGGTGCCCTGCCAGACTCCATACGCACTCCTGGGGGTTGGGGGCAGCTCCTGCAGAGACCTCATACTGGGGTGGAAGGGGAGTCGGGTGGGCAGGGGAGGCATCTCGGGTTTCCATGCCTGCCTGTATTTTTGTATTTTAGTTTCTGTGATAATTGACGTTCCTTGAAAGAGTTGTCTTTGCTCCGTTCCTTTGCTTCCCTGTCTTCCTAGTCAGTGACCGAGTTCTCTTCACTTTTGATCTCTGTCCTGCCTACTACTAGGATCAAACCCTAGTCTTCACTGGCTTCTCAGCGTCTTATTGGACCCTCTTTCTTTCTCTTTCTGAAATGCCAGCTTCTGTGGGCTAGTAGGCCACCACACTCCCCGGTTTTCTCCCATCCCCTGGTGGCTGGCCCTACTCTGGTATCTTTGTTCCCTCTCCTCAGTGTTGCTGGCATGGGGCCTAGGCCCTCCTGGATCTCATCAAATACAGATAATGATTCAGTGGGTCTGGGTGGGGCTCCCAGATGATGCTGTTACTCTGGTCCAGGAGCACCCCATGTAGCAAGGCCCCAGGGCCCAGTCCTCAGCCTCTCTATCTGTGTTACTTCCTAGGGGAGCTCATCAGGCCCTTGATTTTGAATAACATTTGCTCCTATTGCTGACTAACCACCTGACTTGGGATGAGACCCAGAGCCATTTAGATCCCCTCAGGTCCCCCATAATTTGGCTCCTGCCCACTGCTCTGCCCTCTGCCTTACGTCCCCTGCTCACCTCTCAATTTGTTCCGGCCAGGTTGGCTTTCTTGTTAATCCTCCGACTTGAATAAAACATCCCTTTTTTTGGGAACTCTAGACTTGCTGTTCTGTCTACCTGGTGCTCGCCCGGCTTGCAGAGCTCTCCTCATAGCCTTCAAATCAGATGTTCTCCTCTCAGAGGGGCCTTCCTCGGTCATTGTAGCTCTGATGGATCTTCACCACCACTTGTGTCCTCCTTGCCCTTCTTCATTTTCTTCACAGCACTTGTCACTACCTGAGTTACTTGTTTGTTCTCTCTCCCCACTAGTGTGTAAGTTCTGTGGGAACAGAACTGTGTCCGTGTAATGCCATGGAAGGGGGCCTAGCCCAGAGAGAGCCTCTCCGTGACAACTAGTTAGGGACCAAATGGGATTTAGCATCCGTATATCCTGAGTGACCCCTGGGTCCCAACACTCAGTTCCAGTGGCTATGTTTATAAGACTTGGGTTTCAGGTAATATTATTGTGTTTTAATTATCGTGAACTATTATTGGAAAGAAACTGAGATACAGTGAGAACATAAATGAGGCCGTTGTACCACGGGAAGACCCAGTAGTTTTATGGCAGACTGCACAAAGGGAAGTGTTGCAATCGTCTGAATAAGGAAAGAGCATGGAAAATTGCACAAGGATGGGGCACCTGGGTGGCTCATTTTGTTAAGCGTCTGCCTTTGGCTTAGGTCATGATCCCAAGGTCCTGGGATGGAGCCCTGCATGGGGCTCCCTCCTCAGTAGGGCATCTGCTTCTCCCTCTCTTTCTGCTCCCCACTCTGCTTGTGTGCGTGCTCTCTCTCTTGCTCTCAAATAAATAAATAAAATCTTAAAAAAAAAAAAAAGGAAATTGCACAAGGTAATGTGTATGCAGTGAAACCAGGAGGACCTGCACTGTCAGAGTCAGTGTCTTCTTGTTCACACCACATAGGGTGATTCAGTTTCAGCAAAATTAACAGTACCTTGGATATTAAGTTTATTTTGTGAATTTAAATTGTATTTTGTTTGAATAAACAAAATTAACAGTACCTTGGATATTAAGTTTATTTTGTGAATTTAAATTGTATTTTGTTTGAATAAACAAAATTAACAGTACCTTGGATATTAAGTTTATTTTGTGAATTTAAATTGTATTTTGTTTGAATAAACAAAATTAACAGTACCTTGGATATTAAGTTTATTTTGTGAATTTGAATTGTATTTTGTTTGAATAAACAAAAATATAATTTAATTTGTGCAGATTTGTTTTGGTTGTGTGATATCATAATAGTTTTATATTTGTACATTACTAAGGGTCTTTGAGATTTTTTTTTTTAAAGAGATTTTATTTATCTGACATGGAGAGAGAGAGAGACAGAGAACACAAGCAGGGGGAGCGGCAGGCAGAGGGAAAGAGAGAAGCAGACTCCCCGCTGAGCAGGGAGCCCCATACGGGGCTCAATCCCAGGACCCTGGGATCATGACCTGAGTGAGCCGAAGGCAGATGCATAGCCAACTGAACCACATAGGCGCCCTGAGTATTTTTTCTTTAAAGGCATCTGTACTGACACAAGCTTGTGAAATTGGGACACCTAGGAATAGGTTTTAACATCTCAAACTGCTTGTGAAAAGCTATTTTTAACACAATAAGACTAGTGTGGCTCCGAGTGGGCTATTTTAGCATGCTTTCAAGAGAGTGGATATAAAAATACCCGTATTCCTATGCATACCAAAGAATATACTGACAAACCCCCAAAAGATAAAATGGGTAATACTTTTGTTTATTTACATAATTGAACCTTCTGTTTCTGGTTACTGCTTCAATTTCTAATTATTGAAGAACATCATGAATCATTAAACTTCTGTACCTGAGACATCTGTATAAAGTAATGATATTTCCATATAAAACAAAAAGTGGAGTTGATGGCTTTTCCCCATCGCTGCCAGGGCTGGGGGTTATGAAGGCGTGTAGGCAAAAGCTCCCAGTTCTGACTTTTGCCCCAGGTGCCTCTGGCCCCCAGAGGCTGGAGAGGAGAGGATTGTCCCCTTGGGAAATGAGACCCAAGAGGAGACAGATCCTTGCTTTGAAAGGAGCTGTGAGTAGTACTTCCATACACATTTCATTTGAATATATATGTGCATTTATATCCTGCTCATTTCTGTCTTTGTCCCTCTGGGCTGCTCCAACAAAATACCAGAGACTGGGTAGTTTATAAACAACAGAAATGGATTTCTCACCGTTTTGGAAGTCTAGAATCAAGGCACCAGCAGTGTGTGGCATTCTGATGAGGGTCCTATTCCTGGTTCATAGCTGGTACCTTCTTGCTGTGTCCCCACAAGGTAGAAGGGACTAGAGGAATCTCTGGGATCTTTTCTCTTTTATTTTTACTTTATTTTTTTGAAAATATTTTATTTATTTATTCAAGAAGAGACAGAGAGAGAGGCAGAGACACAGGCAGAGGGAGAAGCAGGCTCCATGCAGGGAGATTCGATTCTGGGTCTCCAGGATCACACCCTGGGCCGAAGGCGGCGCTAAACTGCTGAGCCACCCAGGGATCTCCCTCTTTTATTTTTACTTTAAAAAAATTTTTAGCTATTCATTTGAGAGAGAGAGTGAGCGAGAGCACAGCTGGGGGTGGGGAGAAGCCTGCAGAGGCACGCCCCCCTCCTGAGCAGGGAGCCCAGTGCAGGGAGTCCAGTACAGGGCTCCATCCCAGGACCCCGAGACCATGACCTGAGCCGGAGGCAGACACACTTAACCAGCTGAGCCACCCAGGCACCTATCTGGGGTCTCTTTTAAAAGAACACTGATCTCATTTGTGAGGGCTCTACCCTCAATTACATCAGCACCTCCAGAGGCCCCATCATCTTTGGGGGTTAGGAATTCAGCATGAATTTTTTTGGGGTGGGGGGAGACATAGCATTCAGACCATACAACTCCAAATATAATCTCAGTCTCTCATATTAATGAGCTTAGCCACGTGGAGTTGTGCAGCCACACTGGGCTGCCCAGGGAGACTGGGGCAGAGACGAAGAGCAGACAGTGAAGGTGGGGATAGGGTGGGACTGCTTTCAGGAAAGGAGAAGAGGGGTAAGGACTTCAGAAATGCTCAGATTATCTAAAAGAACCTTCCATTCTCCACTTACCCGAGTAACCAGTGCAAACGAGATGGAGCATGTTTGGCATGACTTTGAGCTCTTAGGACAGCCCCCTGCTCCTGCCACTCGCCCAAGAATTTTTTGGACTTCTGGTGCAGATGTTGCAGTGATAACTGGATAACAGACAACCTGCATTTACATGTGTGGGAATCTGTTAGGTCTCTATTTTAGGTTTATTCTAATTTTATGTTTTAAGATTTTTGGGTGGCTATCCAGTGTTCTCTTCTGTTTGTTTTTAGTAGTCATGTTGTGTGATGCCTCTGTGGGCAAATCCAGGTGCCTGTCTTTGATAGGCTAGTCTTTCTGGGCCCAGTGCAAACAACCTGAGAGGTGCATTTATGGCATTTGGTTGGCTTATGAATTGATGGCTGCAGGGAGGTGGGAAGGCTGCATGCCATGGACCTTTCCTTGATGGCCCTGGATTTTGCAATCATTTGGTGAGATTTCCTAGGATGCTGACTCCTGCCACCTTTCCCTGAAAGGCAGATTTCCCTGGTTATTTTTATTTTGAGTGACCAAGAAGAGATACTTGGCAGGAGGCATAACATATATTTCAGGGGAGAATGTCTAGCTTTGGAATTCACTTTGGAGAATTGTCTGAGGAGGTTCTGGGAATCGGGCTTCTTACAGTTGGCATTGTTGGAATTCCACGGTGTCCCTCTTACTTCCCTTAGAAGATGCTTGATAGCCCATGGACTATTTTCTGCCTTTGAAGTACACACATCATATAAACATGGGTGAGAAGGAAAGCCATAATGATGCTGATGATCAAGTTCTAATGTTTTATTTTTTCTTTTTTAAAAAAGATTTTATTTATTTATTCATGAGAGACAATGAGAGAGATGCAGAGAGACGGGTAGAGGGATCACTCCCTGAGCTGAAGGCAGATGCTCAACCGCTGAGCCACCCAGGCACCCCTAAGATATAGTGTTTTAAACAGTGACACATATAACAGGTGGAGGTAGGAGTGTGCATGAATGGTGGGCATAGGAGATTTGTTATGCGAAATGCTGACTTTAAAAAAAGTGTTTTGGTTGCCTAAGTGGCTCAGTAGTTGAGCATTGCCTTTGCTCAGGGCATGATCCTGGGATTCTGGATCCAGTCCCACAGCGGGCTTCCTTTGAAGAGCCTGCTTCTCCCTCTGTGTTTCTGCCTCTCTCTCTCTCATAAGTAAATCTTAAAAAAAAAAAAAATTGTTCAAATTTTAAAAGGAGCTACGTGCATCGTGCCTACTTTATTAATTAGTTCATTCATTTATTCATTTGGTGCCTGCATGTGTAAGACACCGTCCTGGGTGCCAGGAATATGGCAAGGAGGAAGGCCTCTTGGAAGAGTAACACTGCTCCTGAGATGTGACAGTCCTGAGGCTGATGGCAAGCCAGTGTGGTGGGACATAGTGGCACACCGACCACGCCTGGTGTGATCGTATCAGATGCTGCGGGTGGCAGAAAACGAAAACGTGGTCCCTGCTCAGGAAAGAGCTTGGGTCCCTGGGACAGAAGGTCTGATCCTAAATCACTTGCCACCCCTGAGCCAGGTGTGACGTTGCAGGAAGTCACTGATCCCTCAAGAGTTTACACATCCCTAAAGGGGAGAAAATAAGGACTGTGAGGCTCTGAGCAGACAAAATGGTGCAAAGAAAGCCTCTGCACTTGCCATGGCACGGTGAGCCATGATGTGCGTGCCTGACTCAGAGTTGGGCATTTGGAGCGCTTAAAATGCAGTTGTTGGGACAAAACCAATCAACAGGAGAGCCCCTCCTGGAGAGCCCGTGTGGAGCCCCCAAAGGCAGACTGTCAGGAAATCCAGAACTGGCAGGAACTGCTGGAGTAGGAAGAAGGAACAGGGTTTTCATAGCTGAAGGGAGATTTTTATTTTTAATTTTTAATTTTTTTTTTTTTTTTTTAGGGAGAAATGGGCTCCCTGCACCGGGAGCCCGATGTGGGATTCGATCCCGGGTCTCCAGGATCGCGCCCTGGGCCAAAGGCAGGCGCCAAACCGCTGCGCCACCCAGGGATCCCTTAATTTTTAATTTTTATTTGTTTATGATAGTCACACGCAGAGAGAAGAGGCAGAGACATAGGCAGAGGGAGAAGCAGGCTCCATGCACCGGGAGCCCGACGTGGGATTCGATCCCGGGTCTCCAGGATCACGCCCTGGGCCAAAGGCAGGCACTAAACCGCTGAGCCACCCAGGCTGCCCCATTCTAATGTTTAGAGTTGACTACGATGTAGTTAGTGTCAAGACTGGACAGATTTCTCAGGAAATCTGAAAGGACTCCCTCAGGTTTTAGGAAGTTCATTTCTTGGATATTTGGCTTCAGTGTAGGTTGTTTTAGGTAAGTATCATGTGTCAGGAATAGCAAGTAGGTTTTATTTTAGGTCTACACTGATGGTCAGTGACTCTAAGGGTGCATGTTGAGGAGGATTTTGAGGCTAGATTTTGGTGTATAGAAAAAAGGCAGTGATAGATAACCTTCTGTTTTTGTATTTGGGGCTTACACCAAATGTCAACACAAATGTCATGGATCTGTCTCTGGTTAAGATCTTTTCTGTGTGCTTGGCAACATAAAGACATTCATTTATTCTTGCAACAATTATTAAATTTCCACTATGGAGACAGCACTGTACTTTAGATTCTGAGCTGTTTGGGTTCTTAATTAGTTAATAAATTATTTCAGGATGTTGGTGATTAATGCTGTTCAGTTAATCAGTGGGGTTTTTAGCCTCTGCCTCGTATTTAAAAACATTCTATGATCAGAGTTAGCTTTCTTTTTTTTTTTTACTTTAAGTTTTAAATTTATTTTTCTTTAGCCAAGGAGCAGGGGGAGAGGCAGAGAGAGAGAGAGAGAGAGAGAGAGAGAGAGAGAGAGAGAAAATCTTGGCATAGAGCCCAACATGGGACTTGACTTCACAACTCTGAGATCATGACCTGAGCTGAAACCAAGAGTCAGATGCTTAACTGATGGAGCCACTCAGGTGCCCCAAGAAGTTAGCTTTCTAGTGGCCACAAATGCCACTTTAATTTTTTTTCACCTATTATTTTCTGGTATTTCACTTAGCCTACAATATATGATTTAATTTTCACAATTATCTTATGCAGTCATCATCAGTAATCTGACTTTAGAGATAGGGAAACACTCGGAGATGTTAAAGAACCTGCCCAGAACCAGGATTTGACCTGAGTCAAGTGTCAGAACACCTTCTCCACTCCCGCACCTGGTGCTGGGCTCCATTACTTGTCTTCACAACCCCAGACTCCCATCTCTTAGCCCTATATTGGTGGGAGAACTTTTTAGAAATCATTACGGGGTCAAGAGGTGAAAAAGTATGAATAATATATCTTCAACACTGTTTGGACATGAATTCTGTATTTTTTTTTCAGAGACCATGTGGAATATAAAATATCAGTCACTGAATTTTAGAGTTAAAGTTGGGAATTTAAGAACATTATAAATGTAATTGGTAATATATATGCTAACCAGATAAGAAAAGAAGAGTGAGGTCAGAATGGCCAAAAGTAGAACAGAGACTAATGTAGTGGGGACTGTCCGTGGGGACAGGAGAGACAGACTTTCAGAGAAGAGGTGGGGAGGGGGGTCCCAGGAAAGCCAACTTGGCACCCACGCTGCAGTCTGAGTATGGTCAGTTGCTTAGTACTAGTGACCCCTGATCCTTACACTCCTGGTTGATTCTCCAAAGCATCCATCCTTAGTATAAAAGGAGGCTTTCTACAGGCTTTTTCCTCCCTACTCTCTTTAGCCACTTTCCTTTCTGTATGAGGGTGGATTTAGAGGCAAGCTGCAGCACTTATATTAAAAACTTATTTTTCCCCCCAAATGGAAAACATTTGGTTGTCATTCTCATTTAAGATGTTGGTCATCATTCTCATCTTATTCAAACCATCCTGAACTATGTAGATTAGACAGAAACTCTGCTGTCATGTTCAAACCTCAGGGTTTATTTTTGAAATTGTCTTTCCTTGGAGTTCTGCAGCCTTGACTCTGTGAAGACATTCCCTTTGAAATCCTCAAAGTTTTTTTTTTTTTTAATTTTTCATTTTTATTAGAGAGAGCAAACATGAGCAGGGCGGGAGGGAGAGGGAGAAACAGGCTCTCTGCTCAGCAGGGATGTGGGGCTCGATCCCAGGACACTGAGATGATGACGTGAGCAGAAGGCAGATGCTTAATTGACTGAGCCACCCAGGCACCCCGAAATCTTCAAAGTTTGATCAGTTTCCTATGTTTGCACCACAGAACTGATAGGAAGGAAGGACGAAAAGAAAGATCATGGAGCTTAGTTTGGGTAAGACCGACTCTTTCTGTCATGTTGGGGAATATGCACATTTAAAAATCAATTTGCAGGATGCCTGGATGGTTCAGTGGTTGAGTGTCTGTCTTTGGCTCAGGTCATGATCTCTGGGTCCTGAGATCAAGTCCCACATCAGGTTCCCCCAGGGAGCCTCTCTCTCCCTCTGCCTGTGTCTCAGCTTCTCTCTTTGTCTCTTGTGAGTAAATAAATAAAATCTTTAAAAAAAAAACAGTATGCATTTCGCTAGTCTTAAGTTTTCCACACCCATTTTTCACTGAAGTTCTATTATGGATATACCCTCTAAAATTCATGTCTTCCCACCTGTCCTATAAGCAAGTCTTTTAGGAGAGAACATTTTGTCCACTTTTTAGAAGTGTTAACGTGTGTATCCGACTGGTAGTAGCTTCCCTCTGAACAGAACAGCCACAGAATCTTACTCAGGGGAAATTACTTTTTGGTTTGTGGCTCACTTCTTATTTCCTGGAATGATGCTCAAGACTGCACAGAGGAGGCTCATTAGGTGCCTATCTCTGGTTTAGATGCTCTTTTAAATGACTTGTATGATAAAGCAAAAATTACTTGTTTCAAGCAACATACACAGAATCCTTTGACTATGCCAGGTGCCATGCTGGGTGTTTGGGCCAGCCTGGCCTGGCTCGTGTGGACTGTCATCCTCAGGAGGGAGGACAAGACCTGGCAGTGACATTTCCCAATGCCTAACTCTGTTTCCATGGTAGCTGGCAGGGCCTTTGGAATGGCTGGTGAATATGCTTCTAGGTCTTGGGGTGCCACTAGGAATTAGAGCAGTGAGGTGGGGATATGTGGCCCAGCATTGTGACTAATCTCTGTGCTCAGCTGATAACATGTGATGGCCCAGAGAGAGGAACTGTGTTTGTCTGGCATATGTTCATAGTTCTTCCAAGTGCGAAGCTCTTTGTTCTTACTCAGAAATACACTCATTGATCTTGCTAACTAAAGCGATTATCATCATTTAGTGGTCTTTTCCAAAAGCATTATTTCCACTCCAAAACACCACTTTTGTTTGCCAAGTGCCACAATGTTACGTCCTGGCAATTGGTCCACGTTTATTGCCAAATTATGTAAGTCTTTGGTTGTGCTTGGTCTCCAACTGAGCAAGTGTGTCTGTGGAGCACATTAGGATTGTGGCATGGCCTGGTGTCTGAAAATGAACAGCTGTCCTTAAATTCATTCATTAATTCAGTGTTTACACTGTGTTCGGGAAGGAAATCCACATTTGTTTAAAACACCAGTGCCCAGCTGAGAAATGTCATTCTGTGAAAATATTGGATTGAGGTTTGTTGTCAAGGGAATGTAAATTGTGGAGATTTCATGAAATTCAAATATGCGGATTAATTTGCTAACGGGGAGCTAAGATTATAATCAACTGAGGTGGCCTTATTCAAAGATTGAAATGTAATTAGTGTTGACTGTGGTAGCAGCAGCTAATGAAAAGGGCTGTAAAACCCTGGAAAAGAATTTTATTAATAAATATTAGAAGAAATATTTTCATAGAAAACTCAGAGTCAGCGCAGAAGAGATTATTGGTGAGTAAAATGTGATCCCATTTAGCAAATATCATAAACAAAGCATTGCAGTGAACAAATTTGTTTGGTCAGAAGCTCTTCTGTTGAACAGTATTTGTTATAAACTTTCATGGATACAAACACTTGTAGAGATCCAGAATAACACATGCCAGTGCTACACGCACACCGGATTGAGACCCACCCAGACATTCTGGTATTGGGCTCTGTGCATCGCTTTTTCCATCTAAGGCTTGCTTGCTGTTCTTGTTTTAGTATTGAAATGTTTTATAAATATTATTAGCCTTGTCAAGCTAGATCAGTTTAAAAGCAAAGGATTTATCTATCCCCTTTTCAAAATCCCACTGAAAAGGTAGTGTTTAAAGCTATGAAGACAAAGAATGACCATGCAGACGTTATGCAGGAGAGCTCACTCACAAATGGAGGAGTGACCATTGCATTGGTAGGGTGATAGGGCTTTACCCTAAAGTGGCAGTGGTGGAGAGACAAGGTGACTTTCCTGTAGAGCCCCTGGGAAGCTCAGAGATGGAAGGCGAGATGGAAGGTGTCAGTTGCTGTAGGACACAGGGATGAGGGACTGAAACCTAGAGAACTAAGTGAGTGTCTTGAGCAGCTAGCCCTCCAGAGCCATCTCTATACCCTGGATATCTAGACACCCACCTGTCTCTGCTCCCCCCACCCACCCCCCAGTCAACAGACTGGAGGAACTGAACCAGAATAATCTTGGAAGAGGCTGTGGGTGGCTGAAAACAGAGGGATTGAATGAGAGCTGCTCTTCTCCTGTCCTATCCCATCATGCCAGTAGCCACACCTGTGCAACCTCAGCAATGGATTCGAAGATTCTTTCCTTGAAAAATCAAGCCACTCCAGAAAAAAAAAATACCCCAGATACTGAAATGTGCATATCTCTCATTGGAAATCTTGGCACAGCCCCTTTACTTGAAGCTCGCCAGCTAATAACTCCTTCACACTTGCAGAGCCTCCAATCTGCTTTTAGTACTTTACTGTTAAATAAGTCGGGCAGCCAAGGATCTGAGTCCTCTTAGGAAAGACTTCAACAGCAGAGAAAGGACCAAAACAAACCAGCAAAGAGAAACTTTACAGAAGATTGTGATATTGCAGAAGGCAGAAAAACTTTTTTCTTTCTTTCTTTCTTTCTTTCTTTCTTTCTTTCTTTCTTTCTTTCTTTCTTTCTTCTTTCTTTCTTTCTTTCTTTCTTTTTTTTCTTCTTTCTCTTTCTTCTTTCTTTCTTTCTTTCTTTCTTTCTTTTTTTCTTTCTTTCTTTCTTTCTTTCTTTCTTTCTTTCTTTCTTTCTTTCTTTCTTTCTTTCATTTTTATTTATTTATTCATGAGAGACACACAGAGAGAGAGAGGGAGAGAGAAGCAGAGACACAGGCAGAGGGAGAAGCAGGCTCCATGCAGGGAGCCTGATGTGGGCCTTGATCCCGGGACTGCAGGGTCACGCCCCAGGCCAAAGGCAGGCACTAAACTGCTGATCCCATTTTCTTTCTTTTTTTTTAATAAAGTGTGCTCCTTTATTTTTATAAACTTTTTGAAATTAATTAATTAATTTGAGAGAGGGAGGGAGGAACAGTGGGAAAGAAGAAGGAAGGAAGGAAGGAAGGAAGGAAGGAAGGAAGGAAGGAAGGAAGGAGCTGGGGGAGGAATAGAGGGAGAGGGAGAAGCAGGCTCCCTGCTGAGAGATGGGGCTTGATCCCAGGACCCTGGCATCATGACCTGAGCCAAAGGAAGGTGTTTAACCAACTGAGCCACCCATGCACCCCCCACCCCCAGAAACATATTTTCTTTTTTTTTTTAAATTTTTATTTATTTATGATAGGCACACAGTGAGAGAGAGAGAGAGAGAGAGAGAGAGAGAGAGAGAGAGAGGCAAGAGACACAGGCAGAGGGAGAAGCAGGCTCCATGCACCGGGAGCCCGACGTGGGATTCGATCCCGGGTCTCCAGGATCGCGCCCTGGGCCAAAGGCAGGCGCTAAACCGCTGCGCCACCCAGGGATCCCACATATTTTCTTTTGATAAAAGTTAGTATCTTCAGAGAGAGAAGCTATTTCATATTTAAAATGAGAATAGCATTTATGAAACATATTAGGGGCACCTGGGTGGCTCAGTGGTTGAGCATCTGCTTTTGGCTTAGGTCATGATCCTGGAGTCCTGGGATCAAGTCCCACATCAGGCTCCCCATAGGGAGCCTGCCTCTGCCTAGGTCTCTGCCTCTCTCTCTCTCTCTCTCTCTCTCTCTCTGTGTTTCTCATGAATAAATAAATAAAATCTTAAAAAAAAACTGTCAGAGAAAAATACACAGGGCACACACACAGGAAAGGATATCATTATAGCAGAATTCTTAATGGCATCCCTGGGAGCTACAAGGTAACAGAGTAATGCTTTAAAATATCAGAGGGAACATTATTTCTAACCCAGATTCTAAATTCAACTAGACTAGCAATCAAAAGTAAGCAAAGAATTAAGACATTTTTCAAAACATAAGAACTCAAAAAGTTTACTCCCTTGGACCTCTTAAAAAGCTACTAGAATTATGCTCCCTCAGGCCAATTGGGTAAATTAAGAAAGAGGAAGATCTGAAGCTTAGGAAATGATTCGGCGCAGAAGGAAGAGAGCAACCAGACCCTAGTATGAGACAGGAGGATGGAAGGCTGCAGAAGGGAGGGCACTGGGGGAGAAGATCACCAAATTATCTGATATATTCGGTATTTGGAAATTAGTGCTGGTAAGCATCTAACATGCGGCTGATGAAAGGATAGGTAAGTGAATCGAAAAGAAGACAAGTGAAAATACCAATTAGATATATTTTTAAAAGATTTTATTTATTCATGAGAGACACCGAGAGAGAGGCAAAGACACAGGCAGAGGGAGAAGCAGGCTCCCTGTGGGAAATCTGATGCGGGACTCCCATCACAGCACCCCAGGAATCACGACCTGAGCCAAAGGCAGACACTCAACCACTGAGCTACCCAGGCGTCCCCAGCAATTAGATATTAACTCTAGAAAAGTTAAAGTTTTGTAAGGAAAGATGGCCATAGTCTGTCTACAGTTTAGCTCTTTAATGAATAAATGTTAATGTAATCATAAAAGCATATATCAAAATAATATATAAATAACATTATAACCATAATATAATATAATATAAATATAAATAATATTGAGAACCCAGCCGAATGAGAAATTTGCCTGTACAGTGTGCCATCTCCCACATGTAAAATGATGTTAGGAAATTGCAGCTAGGCATATTACTGAGCAATATGGAAGTGAGTACTAGAGAAAGAGCTAAAATTGCTAAAACCAGCAATTGGTTTCCTCTGGGGAATGCAATGGGGATGAGGAAGGGAAGCTGGGGAGTCCGAGTTTTCATTATATCTTGTTTTACTTTGATTAAAAATGAATTACTTAGGGCAGCCTGGGTGGCTCAGCAATTTAGTGCCGCCTTTAGCCCAGGATGTAATCCTGGAGACCCAGGATTGAGTCCCACGTCAGGCTCCTTGCAGGGAGCCTGCTTCTCCCTCTGCCTGTGTCTCTGCCTCTCTCTGTGTCTTCCATGAATAAATAAATAAAATCTAAAAAAAAAAAAAAAAAGAATTACTTAATACTGTTAGGATAACTCTGAAAATAAAAGTAGGCATAATGAGATAATTGGGGTTGGTGAGTTAATGATGAATTTGTAGATGAATGTGCTTCTCTGAGTTGTTCCCATTTGTAAAATTAGAGGTGATGATGTCTAACATGTTTTACATTTAAAAAAATCACCAAGCAGAAGTGACAGCATTGTGCTAGTAGGAGACAGATGTATCCAGGAAGACCCAAGACAAACTGGAAAGACAAAATAAGTAAGGATGTTCTGTAGCCGAATAAGTAATTGGTAAGGTTGTATGGATATCTTTTGAATTCTGTGTCTTAAAAAAGAGATCACATCCATTACCTCTTAAATGTTGACAAAAATGTCCATATGTTTGCCTGCAAAGGAAAACCTCAATATGTTTAGAAAGGAAGGAATACTAGAAACTAAATTTTTTGGCTACAGCACATGTAGAAATTCATGACATAAAGAAATAAAGACCCTTCAAGCCAAAACAACACAACCGCAAACAGAATGGATATGAAAAAACTTTCTCAAAAACAACCCATGGGTCAAAGAAGAAATCAAAACCACAGATTGAAACTATTATTTGAAAATAATGATAGAAACATTACTGTGGTAGAAATTATTGGCTGCCTTCCCAGCATCAACAGGACATTGATTTTGTTGAGAGTGTCAATGACCAGCTAAACATCCCTGTTTCTCAATCTGTCCTTGGAGATAGGGGTGTGCATATGATTAACTTCTCACCAATAAGATAGATATAAAATAATACTGGTGGGTGGGACTTCCAGGAAAGCTCCTTAAAAAGGTTGACTCAGCTGGCCTAATAAACCTTTGGTGTAGGTAATGCTGGGTTAGCCATCTTGTAATCCTAAGGTGTCTGATACATGCCAAACGTAGATGAGTGGAAAGATAAAAGAGGTGTTCCTCAGAAATAATTGTGGCATCCATTGGACTTCCTGCCTCTGGCGAAAAAAATCCTAACTCTTAAGTTGCTCTTTTGGGTCTCTTTGTGAGTAGGAACCAGCACAGTTCCTCACTTTGAAAATGTGGATCAGATAGATGATTTTCTGGGAAATTTGCTACCAGACTGACTCCAGAATAGAAGAAAAACTGAAAAAGCCCCCTAGCAGTGAAAGAAATGAGAGAGCTGTTATCTGTGACCAGTTGTTGGAGTTCTTCAGGTGGGGTAGAAGTGAATTTCTGGTGGCAGGCCTCAGAGTGTGGGCTGGGCTGGGCATCCTGCCTGGTCATCTATGTGCGGTCTCTTGACAATGGTGGCCACACCCCAGAAAGGTGATGGCACCGATTCTTGGCATTGGGACATATCCCCAAAAAAGTTTTTTTTTTATAACATGTTTCAGATCAATGTGTTACTGGAGCCTTTTTGTTAAGAAAAAATAATGAGAAATTAGTTTTAATCATTTACTCTCATTGTCAGCCTCATGAACAAAGTAAAAAAATGTTCTGAACATTATATCCAAATAAATAGATTTCAAAGCAAGATTGTGCATAAAAAAGTAAAAAGTGTTACTCCAACAGAAAGATCAGTAGTACAGGAGAAAAGAAAAAATGGTGAACATCGGAAATGCCTCTAGTCTTAATCGTTCCATGGAAAAGTACCGTGTTCTCAAGTGCTAGTAACTGGAACATCCTATTGGTTAAAGATAAATAGCATAAGGTGTGAGGAAACCAACTAAAGAAAAAAACAAAGCAACCAGAACAGCCTGTCAGCTAGAAACAGAGTAAGGAGGTCATGCCAAAGGTGTCAGGTTATTATGCCCGTCTTCCACCCAAAGGCCAGGGTTCAAGCGCAGTGTTGACAACGCCATGGTCACTGAGGGCACCCAGAAAGGCCTGTTTGGATGAGCATTTGGTTCTGAAGTGGCCTTGCTGGTTAAAGTGTTCTGTTTCCTGTGAACTTTTCCCTCATAATCTTCATTTAAACAGATGTAATTCTAACCTAATGTCCTCTTTCCCCCCATCTTGCCCAGTAGCGGAAACAGTGAACCATGGAGCTGTATTTCGGCGAATACCAACACGTACAGCAAGAATATGGCGTCCATCTGAGACTCGCAAGCGATGATAGCAAAAAGCCAAGGAATTCCCAACACTCTAAGGCAGGCTCCTATGGTGTCAGTATTCGGGTGCAGGGAATCGATGGTCACCCCTACATAGTCCTGAATAACGCAGAGCGGTGTCTGGCAGGCACATCTTTTCCTGAAAATGGGCCACCATTTCCGTCTCCAGTGATAAGTAACCTGCCTCTGCATTCCAGCAACGGGTCCGTGCTGGAGGAGAACAGCGCAGAGGAATTGCAGCTCCCAGAAAATCCGTATGCCCAGCCCAGCCCAGTAAGAAACCTGAAACAGTCCTCTCTCTTCGAAGGCAAGAATGGGGTTCTAGAACGCAAAGAGGGGCCAATGAAGCCATCCCACGTGTTGAACTTTCAGAGGCATCCAGAGCTTTTGCAGCCCTATGACCCTGAAAAGAATGAATCGAGCTTGCAAAATCACCAGCCTCCTGAGCATAATTGGCTAAACACATTGACAGAAGAAGGCACCAGCAATAAGAAGGCATGGAGCTGCTTCCCCAAGCCTGGTAGTTCCCAGCCTACCAGCCCTCCTTTGGAAGATGCGGGCAGATCCGGCGTGACGGCCATCCGTTTGTGCAGCTCTGTGGTCATCGATGACCCCAAGAAGCAGACCTCAGTGTGCGTAAATGTTCAGAGCTGCACCGAGGAGGCGCTGGTAGGGGAGGCCCCTTCCCCTAGTGGGAGGTCCCCCACTGCCCACAGCCCACACACCCATCCTGAAGCCAAGAAGGCCAGGCCGGACGTGCTTCCCTTCCGGCGACAAGACTCAGCGGGACCTGTCCTGGACGGAGCTCGGTCCCGGAGGTCCTCTTCCTCGTCGGCAACCCCCACGTCGGCCAACTCTTTGTACAGATTTCTGCTTGATGATCAGGAATGTGCCATCCACGCTGACAATGTGAATCGCCACGAAAACAGACGGTATATCCCCTTCCTGCCAGGAACTGGGCGGGATATTGACACGGGATCAATTCCTGGTGTGGATCAACTGATTGAAAAGTTTGACCAAAAACCCGGGCTCCAGAGGAGAGGAAGGCCTGGGAAGCGGAACAGAATCAATCCAGAAGACAGGAAGAGGTCCAGAAGCGTGGATAGTGCCTTTCCTTTCGGTCTGCAGGGGAACTCGGAGTACCTCAGTGAATTTAGCCGGAACCTGGGCAAGTCCAGCGAACACCTCCTCCGCCCGTCGCAGGTGTGCCCGCAGCGGTCACCTGCCCAGGAGCACCGTGGGAGACAGAGCGTGGGCCGCGCCTTCGCCAAGCTGCAGGGGGCCCACCTCCGGCCTGCCCAGCAGAGCAAGGATGGGAAAGCTCCAGCAAACAGAGGGGGTCGGGAGAGTCCAAACACGCGTGTGTCCTCCCCGCCAGCCCAGAATAAAAAGGAGGAGGAAATCAAGACAGCCACGGCGACGCTGATGTTGCAGAATCGGGCGCTAGCAACTTCGCCCGACTCTGGTGCCAAGAAGATTTCTGTGAAGACATTTACTTCCGCCTCCAACACTCAGGTGATGCTAGTGGGTCTGGTCTGTCTGTCTTTCCTCCTTTTTTAATTTCTGCTGCTGCCCCATGCTGCAGGAGTCTACAGGGCTGCGGACCCTCCGTCTTGAATCACTAATTGCACAGCCAATTGGTTTTAGTTTTCCCCTACAGAGTTTTCAGCCTACTGCCAATTGTATGGTTTCCCAAGTTAATTCAGCTACAGCTGGAATCCCATTGTGGGCTTGTCTGTAAAGTGACTTGTCAACACTATATGCTTGATTTTTGTGTTTGCGTGTGTGTGAAATGTCAAAGTGTGCAGAATTCGCTTCGTCACAGAGGTTCAGTGCTTAGGTTTGTGTAGATACATTGACTTCTCTCATGAAATTGAGTGACTGGGTTAATATCTGGTCTGAGAAATTAGGTTAATTTTAATTTAGGTGAATCCTAAAGTGATGGAATTTATTTAAGTAATAAATATTTTTCCTAATTGCCAGGTATATGTGATGTTTAGTATGTTTAGTGTTTTGGTGGTACCAATAAAAAATAATGATAGTGGTAAAAATGATAATATGGTTGGTAAGTGTCAGGCACTATTTGTTATAGATTCTAGGATTGCACCAACCCTATGAAGGTAGATACTATTAATCTCTATTTACAGGTGAGAAAATTGAGGTGAGGAAAAGTTAAGTAACTTGCCCAAGGTCACAAAGCTGCTGAGTGGTGGGGCCAGTTGTAATGAGGATCCTTACCTGAGGAATTGTTTTCAGAAAGTAGGAACGTGTTTGGAAGCTTCTGCTTCAGGGTTTTGCCTTCTTCCTGGAAACTTTATCCTGTGGTCTAATACCAGGCTTTATTTTATGTTCCAGGCCACACCAGATCTGTTGAAAGGCCAACAAGAGCTCACTCAACAAACCAATGAGGAGACGGCCAAGCAGATACTTTACAATTACCTCAAAGAAGGGTTAGTGATTTTCCTTAAAGGAGCAAAGTCTTATCCTTTCTGATGGGATATTAATTTCCTTTACTGGGATCTTGTGTTTTGCTCTTCCTTCCTGCCTGTGTGAACTATTAGAGGCTTAGAGGCTGAGGAGTCAATGTCTGGGGTTTTCATAAGATTATTTGAATCGGGGGGGGGGGGGGGGTAGATGTGAAGAGCAGGGGGATAATGAAAAAATATATATATATATATAAAACTTATTTATTTTAAGTAATCTACATCCAATGTGGGACTCGAACTAATGACCTCACGATCAAGAGTTGCCAGCCAGGCGCCCTTATTTTTCAAATGACTCTTTATTGTTTAAAAAGCTCAAAGATGGGAAGAATGTCTACTCTTCAGTTTTGACTGAGTCTGCCACCTTGAGTTCTTCATGCATACAGTAGTAATCAATTGTCTCTTATTAGCAGTTATAAATAAAACCACCTTTTCCCCTCCCCAGAGTTGACATTGGCCAGGAGCCAATGCTTCTATGATATTTAAAGCATGTATGAGTCATTTAAAAGCACTGCTTTTCACATACTTATCTTGGAGGTTGAGTTTGAGTAATCTGGTTTTCAGTCCTTGCCTTAGATACTAGGTCAGGAATTTAGAGTTTCTGTTTCCATTGTCTCATCTGATAGGATTAAAAAGGAAAAAAAGTTTTATAACCTGACGTGACTGCAAGTCGCTTGGCAAGTACTCATTGGTATGAAAACACTTCATATTTTTGCATCGTATCTTAAAATTACAGGGCTGACAAAATAGTTCAGAATACAAGAGGGGGCTCTTTTTGGCATGAGGGTGGGGGGGTGGGGAGTAACAAGAGATTTTTCTTGGTAAGAACTAGTTGTTGGTGTCTCTCTGTGAAGGGTTTTACCATGTTAAGATTCAGGGAGAAGAACTTCTGATTTTTAAAATTCTATCTCTAAATTCTTTTATAATTTTTTGCTCATGATTTATTGAGAGACTAGTGACCCAGACTTTAACGAGAAGTGATCATTTGAGGAATCTTATTTAAAATATTTTTCCTAATTGTCAGGTATATGTGATAAAAGGTGTTGTTGAAGTTAATAAAACTCTATCTAGAGGTGTTTGGGTGGCTTAGTCAGTTAAGCATCTTGCTTTGGCTTAGGTCATGATCTTGGGGTCCTGGGATCGAGCCCCACATCAGGCTCCCTACTTAGTGGGGAGTTTGCTTCTCTCTCTCCTTCTGTTCTCTTTCTCTCTCTCAGTTGCTTGTGAGTAAATAAATGAAATATTTTAAAAAACAAGCAAAAAAACTTATCTGATTATTACCTGTGAAAGTGTAGACAAAGAGCTAATCTCAGCTTTGGCGATCAATTTTTTTAAACACAGGCTAAAAATGAGTTAAAGTCACTGTAGATCATTCTTAGCATGAGATTTACAAGTAAAGTGTGTGGCTATGGGTTGTGTGTGAGAGAGACACACACAGAAGAAATTCCTTGCTGGAATAAGGAATTTGAGTCAACAAATTACTAAATTTTCACTGTTTTTTTTTTTCTCCAGGCTTAGAATGTGGGTACATCTCTTTCACATGTTTGGAAATGGGAACCCTAGTCTCAACTTGAGTGTTAACATGTAACAATTTATTTGAAGAGAAATACACCATTCATCCTGTTCTTCTCATTCTGGTTTTGTCTGCAGCCTTAATTAATTCATACCTCTTGTAGTTTATTTTCTTATTTTGTGTGTCCTGGCACCTCAAGTATCCTGAGACTCATGGTTGTACCCCTCACTGTTTTTTTCTGCTGCTGCCTCTTTTCCAGAAGCACCGATAATGATGATGCGACTAAACGGAAAGTCAACTTGGTCTTTGAGAAAATCCAGACTTTAAAGTCTCGAGCAGCAGGGAGCACACAAGGAAATAATCAAGTAAATTGGAGTTCTGTATTCTGCAGAGGGCGTTTAACTCAGAATGTGGTGAACAAATTGCAAATTGTTTCTTCAGCCTGTACATTTGGTTATTGCAGTAAGTGGGAAGTTACCTGAGTAGTGAGCAGGACCTAAGATGGAAGATCATGTTGTAAATATTATTATGCACCCGCCTTTTTTTCAGAAAGGTTTTAAGAGATTTCATTTTAAAAGTATGTAACATATAACAAGATGGAACAAAAAAGGTGGTGACATTTAGAGAAAATAAGAATAGGAAGAACAAATTGAAAATCATGGCAACTCTAACATGTCCAAAGTATCAAAGGAAAGTGAGTGTGAACTGGACCCAAGCTCTAGAACTTCAGAAAATAAGAAGAGGATAAGAACAAGAGAATAAAAAAAAAAAAAAAAAAAAAAAAGAACAAGAGAATAAGGAATAGAGGCCAGTGAGGCCAACCAACATGAGTGAATGAGAAAAGCAGTGGAGTGGCGCCAAAATCTCTTTTTAAAAAACTTGCCTGTTTTATTTACTATACCGGCTTCCAGTTGGGACTTGGAGATTTTTTTTGTGGTTAAAGGAGTCATCTCGTATTTGATGAACATCTGCTATGTGCCAGACCCACCTTGTGCCCTGAAAGGAAGCAACATTTAAGAGGGATGACTAGAAGCTTATTCTTCAGTCCTGCACCATCTTGAATTGGGACACACTTCTTTCTGGTGTGTCTTCTCTTTCCCTACCAGGGAATTCTGCAGGGAAAGGAAAGAGTGCACCAGAGACAGTTCACAGGAAGTTTGTCTATAGCTTTTTTTTTTAATTTAAAGAATTTTTTTTTCTTTTTTTTAAGAATTACAGAAGTTTCCATTGTAGGCTGAAGAGGATGGGCCATCATCAATGGGCTTTGAACAGGAATGAATAGTGTCGTATTTGTAGAAATTCATTCCTTTGTAGTTTTTAGAGAGAAGTAGGATAAGAGGAAGGGAACCAGTTAATCTGCTGCCGAGTGAAGCCAGGGATGATGAGAAGGTGAACCATAATGTTCAGACTTCTGGCTGGGAGCACGGCACCATGACTGCTTCATTGCCTGTTATTTTCTGAATCTGATTATCTGTGAATACAGGCTTTGGAGTTTTATCTTTTTTGGTGTCAGTTGAGTGATTTCCTGTGAGAGAAGGAAGGACCATATTGGAAAAAGCAGGATAAGCAGAGTTTTCGTTTGGGTGAGAACAATGTACGATTTGCCTCATTGGGTTGGATTTAGATTTCCGTAACAGACTGTTCTCATTTTGCCTAAGAAAATAGGAAGTCCTGTGTTTTTGTTGATGGTTAGGTTCAGTTAACTTCACAGGAGTAGGTGAGGAAGTCGCTCATTCCAAGTCCACACATAACTCACACCTGGATTCAGGCACGTGAGAGCCAAGACACGGCTTTTCCTAGCTTTGATTCCTGCTTTTTATCCCTTTTCCTCCATTCTGTGGTGTTCTAACCACTTTCTTGTAGGATTTTAGCCAAATCGTTTTGAGCGCATCTTCCTGTTATTATAACCATGGAAAAAAAATGAGATCCTTAATATTCATACTCAGAGTCTGTTTTCTAATAGACTCTCCAATCAGACCCGTCTTTGTTATATCTGCCTTCATTATGGAAATGTAGCATCTAAAAGAATAAAGCAAATTCAGCCACGATACATTTATTTACTACTTGTATACAGGCATATGCAGAGAGCGAGAAAATCTCAGGTTCTGGAATAATAATTTCCAATATAGTGGAAGTTCTGTAACAGATTGTATGAGGAATCTGGCAAACACAGAAACCTGGGCTTTGGATATAACCTTAGGCAGTGAAGGAATCTTCAAAAAATACTAATTTTTATCTTTTTACATTGTTTTGTTGGGGTGTGACTTATATACACTAAATTGCACAAATCTTAACTGTAGAGTTCATTGAATTTTTAGTATAGGTGCGTGTCCATTCACACACCACCCAGATAAGATGCATAGCACTCTGATCACTGCCAGAAGGTTTCCCTGCACCCCTTTCTCTAGAGGGGTTTACATTTGAAGGGAGTCTTAAGATTTTGATGTTACTGCTCAGATTACATTTTGGAAGAGGAAACAAAGCATCTCAAACATTTACATTAGGGTATCTCTGCAATTAATTACAGGCTTCTAATTCTTCATCTGAAGTCAGAGATCTGCTGGAACAGAAAAACAAGCTGACTACAGAAGTGGCTGAACTTCAGAGACAGCTTCAACTCGAAGTCAAGGTATCTGATATTTCCTTTATGTTATTTTTTAGATTTTTGTTTTGCAAAGAATATTTTAAGCAAATCTGGATGCCCAAGTGAAGCAAAAGCCAGTTTATTTTCCTGCTAAAAGAAACGTTCCTCTTACCACTGAGTAAATTCCTGTATATTTGGCTCCTGCTGTCCAAAGAACTTAAAAGAAATTTTTAAAAAGTAGCTAAAATCTATGAATACCATTTGCTTTTATTTTTTTTTACTTTATTTTATTTTAAGATGTTTTATTTGTTTATTCATGAGAGATACGGGACTCGATCCCAGCACCCTGGGATCACGACCTGAGCCAAAGGCAGATGCTCATCCACTGAGCCACCCAGATGCCCGACACTGTTTGCTTTGACAGAGTAAAACATTGTTGGAGTCAGGCAGTCCAGTAGGAAACTAAATGCATATGAAATATCTGAACTGAGTAATGGAAATAGCAGACTGAAGTTTAGCTGTCTTTATTTCTTTTGGGAGTATTACAACTCATTCAATATTTGATACTCTTTCTAGCTGCAAACCCCCAGCCTAATGATGTGGGTTCATTAAATTGTGTGATAAGGGCAGCCCAGGTGGCTTAGCGGTTTAGCGCGCCTTCAGCCCAGTGCGTGATCCTGGAGACCCAGAATCGAGTCCCGCGTCGGGCTCCCTGCGTGAAACCTGCTTCTCCCTCTGCCTGTGTCTCTGCCTCTCTCTCTCTCTCCCTGTGTCTCTCATGAATAAATAAAATCTTTAAAAAAATAAATAAATAAATTGTGTGATAAGTAAGCGCAAAGGCGTGGAGGCCGTCAAGAGTTTCAAGGGAGGCTTCTGTGGCATTATGTCAACGTTCAGGGGAGGTGCTTTAACATCACATGTATTCATGTTAGAATCAGCAGAACATCAAAGAAGAGAGAGAGAGAATGAAAGCAAATTTGGAGGAGCTCCAGGGCCAGCATGATAGTAAAGTGGAAGAGAACTCCATGCTACAGCAGCGCCTGGAGGAGAGTGAAGGGGAGCTCCGCAAGAACCTGGAGGAGTGAGTTCTGGCCCAAGAGCCTGTGCCCTTCCTGGGTTCTTGCATCCGAGGTAGCAAGAACCTTTTTGTCCGTTTACTACGACCCAGCCTTCCAAATACTACTATAGGGGCCTCTGACCCTTCCTTTTCTCCCTCTTATCCTTGTAAAATTGTGAAGCTGGTGACACATGGAGACTGGTAAGCACTCTCCATGGACTGTACCCAGCCTCCAAAAGGCATGTCCTATGACTTCTGAAATCTCCCAGTTTGTGGATTTTATCCTGAATGATGCCGACCAGATACTTATGTTGAGTTTGCAGAGAGGGAAAGTCAAAGCCACGATGGCCCTGTCATTGTGTCATAGTAAAATCTGTGACAAAAGGATCTGAAACCAAAGTCTGAAAATGTACAGTGCTATGAAGCTCTTTGGCCGTGGTGGACTCCTTGAGTGAAGGTTTAAGCCAGGACTGAAATTGAGAAGGAAATTCAAGAGAAATAAGGCATTGTATAATAAAATAATTTGATTGCCTTTGCAATTTTGACAATGTGGTGTTTGCTTTTTAAAACATTTTTAGAGGTTAATTTTGGAAAAATTTGTGAAAAAAAACAAAATTTAGGGTGTACTAAATAGATTTTACAAAATCAAAAGGTAAAATAGTTGTAAATTTAGATTTAGAACAGTGGCTGGCAAACTTTTTCTGTCTGATATTAAATACTTTATGGTTTATGGGCCATCTGGTCTCTCTGTTGGACCCATTCTATTCTGCCACTGTATTGTGCAAATGACCATGGGTAACACATAAGTGAATGAGCATGGCTATATTCTGATAAAACTATTTACAATATTTGGCTGTGGGCCAAATTGGCCAGTAGACCATAATTTGCTGATTCTCCTGAGGCTGATGACAGAGTAGGGGGTAGGGAAAAGGGTGGCTTTGGTGAAAGCATTATCAAAGAGGTTGTGGGTTTTTGGGTCAATTTCTTATCTTTCTTATTGTCTAAATTATAATACCCTGTGCTCTCCTTTTGGGGAAGAAACTGCCACCTTATGTAACTTTATAACCTTCCCCATTACATTGGTTTGAGTTCTCAATGGCCTTCTTATTGGGCAAATTAGATTCCAGACATGAGTTCTTACCAGTGCCTTTTCTGGTTTGTGATTGCTTGTTTAGTATAGAACAGAGAATCAGAGGCTCCTTGGGGCTTTAGATAACTCTGCTTGACCATCTAAAGGTTTGAAATTAGACTGGATGAGAAAAAGGAGGGCCTAGGACATTCTCTCTGATGGGTTTCCTCCCCTGCCAGATTGTTCCAGGTGAAGATGGAACGGGAACAGCACCAGACTGAGATCAGGGATCTCCAGGACCAGCTCTCAGAAATGCATGATGAATTGGACAGTGCTAAACGATCTGAGGACAGGGAAAAGGGAGCTCTGATTGAGGTAAGGGGGGCTGTGGGATCCAGTGATGAGAGGCCCCATCTGCCTGGAGAGGATGGGATGGGTGGAGGTGGTGGGGAGACTGGATGTGATGAACCATATTCTGTTATGTGCATTTGCTCCACTGTGCCTATGGCTAGATTCCATAAAAATATCATGTAATACTTTTTAAACTTTGTCTTAGGAAAAATTTCAACCATACAGGAAGGTAGAAAGTAATTTGTTAACCCCATAGAGTCCCAACCCAAATGCACCAGTTGTCAACATTTGTCATATTTACCCTGTTTCTTCACATCCATTCATTTTTCCTATTATCTTTTCATCAGTTCATCTATTTGTCTTTGCTGAATGATTTCAAAGTAAATTATAGATAATACCACATTTCACCCCTAAATTCTTTGGCATGCATCTTTAAAAAATTAGGGATTTTGTTATAACCATAATACTATAATCATACCTAAAACAATTAGCAATTCTTATAACAATAATTCTAATACCTGGTCCTTATTCAAAATTTTTTCAGTTGGCCCTCAAATATATATATATATTTATATTTAAAGATTTATTTATTTATTTATGATAGAGAGAGAGAGTGAGAGGCAGAGACACAGGAGGAGGGAGAAGCAGGCTCCATGCCGGGAGCCCAACGTGGGACTCGATCCCGGAACTCCAGGATCGTGCCCTGGGCCAAAGGCAGGCGCTAAACCACTGCGCCACCCAGGGATCCTCCCTCAAGTATATTTTATAATTGCTTCCCCCACCCCCAAGCCAGGATCCAATCAAGAATTGTATATTGCTTTAATTGTTCTCTCTCTCTGAGTTTAATTATCTTAGTATAGATCCTGCCACCAATTTCCTATTGCTTGCTCTCTTTCTTCTATCCCATTGATTTTCCAGAGACCAGACCAATGGCCCACATTTCTGAATTTGTTTATTTTCATATGGTGTCCATTGACTTGTTCTACCTCCATCATTTCCAGTAAATTTGAAGTGAGATCTAAATAGTAGTAGATTCAGGTTAAACTTTGGGCAAAAACACTTTGTAAGTCATGCTAGTCATGGGAAAGCATTTTAAAGATGTTCATGCCCATATAGCATTTACCACAGTTTTTGTTTAAGGCCCCCACAAGAGTGGAAGCTCCAGGAAGCAGGGTTGGTGATGGTTGGCTTAGCATTTTATTCACAGCAGCTATCCCAGTGTCTGGGACATATAGCACGTGGTAAATATTTGGTGGCTGGTTGGATGGATGCGTTATGAACGAATGAATTTATTTGCTATATACATAGGCTGCCTGTCTGGCTTCCACCCATATCAGTATATTTCCTATTGAATATTCAATTCTTAGTGATTCTCAGAGTCAGTGGATGAGGTGGACTCTTTCCTCTGCTTACCATTGATTAATTATTGTGTGGTTTCCCAAAGACGATCGTTATCTCTTCCCTGAATTAAATCACCATCCTGTTGAGGGGATAGATGCACACATAGGTTGTGAAGATCTACATTTTTTTTTGTTGGGAATGGGTATAATTGGGCATTAGAAATAGAACGTCTATCTCTGTGCCCATTTAGATGTTTTGATATTGGCTGTAATTATCAGAACCTGTATTTTTGGTATAGTTTTGAAGCTTATTTCCTTATAAGTTTCAGTTTGTAGAAACAGTCAACAAATAAATGATACGCAATTTAGAATAATGTAATAAAAAAAAAAAAAGGAGGAGAAGATACCACACAAAAATGAAACAATAAAGGTACCTTGTCAGCATTTACTTCTCATTTTCTGCAGCTTTCTCCCTGATGGCCTGGGTCTTTTTTTTTTTGTCTTGGTCTTGGAGTTCAAATTTCTGGCTGTCTCCAAGTCTTGGCTGTCAAGTGTTTTCTCACCTCCTTCCTTGTTTAGTTTTGGAGTAATTCTCCAGGAGGGATTTTAGTTCTTACTCTTTGGAACTTAGAGTTTGTTCCCCATGATTTCGCGGTAGCAGAGAGCAGAATGCTTGTGGCCACTCAGTATAGGTGTTTTCATGAATTCATTTCTCTCTCTCTCTCTCTCTCTCTTTTTTTTTAAAAGATTTCTTTATTTATTCATGAGAGACAGAAAGAGGCAGAGACACAGGCAGAGGGAGAAGCAGGCTCCATGCAGGGAGCCCAATGTGGGACTCGATCCCAGGTCCCCAGGTCATGCCCTGGGCCGAAGGCAGATGCCAAACTGCTGAGCCACCCAGGGATCCCCTGAATTCATTTCTCATATGGGCAGAAGGGAGTTGTTTCTCTTCTCCCCACATGAGCATCTCTGTCTCCACTTAGACCTTTCCTCCTGAGAAGGCCTTGGGCGTCTTAGCACCTATTTCTCTCTTTATCCAATGACCTTTATCTTAAAAACCACCACTTTGTGGTATTAATCCTTCTTCTTGGGGATCCCTGGGTGGCTCAGCAGTTTAGCGCCTGCCTTCGGCCCAGGGCGTGATCCTGGAGACCCGGGATCAGGTCCCACATCAGGCTCCCTACACGGAGCCTGCTTCTCCCTCTGCCTGTGTCTCTGTCTCTCATGAATAAATAAATAAAATCTTTAAAAATAATAATACTGCTTCTTGTGGCTCTACCTTCTTCTAGGGGCTGAGTTACAAAGACAAGGTACATTAGAATGGGGCTTTTAAAATGGGTGTATTTGTCACTAAAATATGAAAACCTCATAAAATGGGGGCTCCTGGGTGGCTCAGTCAGTTAAGCATCCAACTGTTAATTTCAGCTCCAGTCATGATTTCAGGGTCGTGAGTTTGAGCCTTACATTGGGCTCTGCACTGAGCATGGAGCCTGCTTAGGATTCTCTCTCTCTCTCTCTCTCTCTCTACCTCTCCACCTCTCCACCTCTCCCTTCTCCTCCCTCCTTCCCTCCCTCTGGTCTTCCTCCCCTGTTCGTGTGCTCTCTTTCTCTCTCTCAAAGCAAAATTAAAAATTTTAAACAGTATAAAATGGAATTTTAAAATGGAGGGGTGGCAGAAACATATTTTCCTAACATATTATTGACTATTTTTATTTCTACATCTTCTATTTTTATTTCTACATTTATTTCTACATTGTCTCCATATCATTGATAGCTTTCATCTACTCTTACAGCTTTGATTCCTGGTTTTAAAAGTTCTTTTTTCAAGGGTCATCTGGGTGGCACAGTCAATTGAGCATCTGACTCTTGGTTTGGCTCAGGTAGTGATCTTGGGGTCATGAGATCAAGCCCCATGTCAGACTCTGAGCTTAGGGTGGAGTCAGCTTCAGATTCTCTGTCCCTCTCCTGCCCCTTCTTTGTGTGTGCATGCTCTTGCTTTCTCTCAAATGAATAAATAAATAAATCTTTTTAAAAGTTCATTTGTCAGAAACAGTTTTCCTTATTATACTCTATAGTCATCATATTTCATTTTTAAAGGAGATAAACCATAATAAATGTCATCATTCTTTTATATTTATTGTTTTTCTCTTTTTCCCCCAATACATAAAAATGTGTTGAACGTTTTTCACATGTATCCTTTTACCTCCTTAGAAAAATTTCCTAAGGTTAAGTTCCCAGAAATGATGTCACTGTACACTTTATGGCTTTCCATAAAAATGTAGCTTCACAAATTTAAATAGAAGACTTTCCCATCTCCTATGGATTCTTGTGTGGACACCTTATTGATTCTAAAAGAGGAAGGTGTTATCTTTGCTGTTGGTAAGTCTCTTAAGTTGCTGGATTTTCTCACTAACTGAAACCTATAGTTGTTGTCCTTTCACCTGAAATCCTATTTCCTTATAGGTTCAGTTTAGCACATTTGACCTTGCTCTATTTTGTATCTGTCCTTTTCTTCTACTAGCCAGTTAGTTCAAGAACATGTTGGTTTTGCTTCTTCCCCCATTTCATGCCTCACACAGTGCCAAGCAACAGAGCAAATGGATAAATTTCAGTATTTAAATTATTTTAGAGCTGTCACTATTTTAAGAAAAGGGAATAATTCTGAACTGAACCACATGCTCCTTTGCCTTTTTAAGTACAAGGTACTGAGCATATATTAATGAATATAATTTAATTGACTAAGTAGTTTATTGACTTATTTATAGTGGTAACTAGGATAAGGATATGAGCCTCAGTTTTGGTGATGTGTTTTCAGGCTGGTAATGAGAGACACAGAAAAGAAAACAGAGTACATCTGCTCTTAAAATAGCCGATATTGCTGGCTTTCTGATTATTTGCCTCTTTCCTGTAACAGGAGGAATATTATCTACTGCAGTCTTTCTGTAAGATTAGTTAAGGCACAGTTAATTTCTTTGTGTCAGTGTGGGTCTCTCTGGAGGTTCACCCTTACTGTTTCAATCAGGCTCCTATGAGTTGTCAGCAATGTTTAAAACATGACCTGTGGTGTCAGTACCACTAATAAAATAGACCCTATCGCCTCATCACATTCAATTTATTCTTCATATCTTAATAAAAAATGGCCTGGGGGATTCTGATAACAGATTAAAGTCATGGCTGAGTTTTCCATGGCATTTGGCTTAGAACAGGCTCTTAAACACAGTGAACATTAAATACTGCTGCTTTTAAGTGTTTGGAAAAGGTTGAAGGCTTTTTGTTTTGTGAGGCTTGCCATAATGCACAAGGTTTTTTCATGAAATCTCTTTTAATACTTTCCATTTTGTTTAATAACATTGGACACCAATACAAAACCAGTGAAGTAACAGTAAGAATAAAGCTAAAAAAAAAAAAGAAGGAAGGAAGAAAGAAAGTAAAAAATACCATTCTCTTAGGATAAGCCATATAACTGACCAAAATTAAGATGATTTTGTTATTCTTAGTTAAATAGTTGGTGGTTCTGAACTTTTTTTTTTAAACTCAAGTTACAAAAATGATTACAAAGCAAGTTTTCAAACACTTCTTTGTCCATAAGTGTATTTCCCTCCATTCTGGGAGTAATGGGTGAACATGAGACCTTGCTCTAAGTGCCATGACAGGGGAGTTTCTAATTACCCACCATCGTCTTTTTTTTTTTTTTTTAAGGTTTTATTTATTTATTCATGAGAGACAGAGAGAGAGAGAGAGGCAGAGACACAGGCAGAGGGAGAAGCAGGCTCCCTGCAGGGAGCCTGACGTGGGACTCGATCTAAGGTCCCCAGGATCAGGCCCTGGATCTAAGGTCCCCAGGATCAGGCCCTGGGCTGAAGGCGGCGCTAAACTGCTGAGCCACCCGGGCTGCCCCCACCATCATCTTTGATGGGAACATGCAGTGTTGACAGATGGACCTTGGTGCAACAGAGTCTGGTAATTTCCCTGGCATTTGCCAAAATGCAAGTACTTGGGATATTCTGGTACCATAATTGTATTGATCTGAGGATAGACTGTGCTCAGAAATGAAATCTCTAACAGTAATATACTTATAGGATATTACTGTACATTTACAAATTTTAATTAAAAGCTAAAAAAATATGTTTTTCAGCAGCTGTGATCTGCTTTCTAGGCCATTCTTCTGGGGGGAAAATTACATAATTCCCTATCAACTATAATTTTGATATGAAACCTTTTATGCATCCTTTCAATGAGTGTGGGCCACAGATAGAGACCCTATAGAACTTCCGGGAAACATGTACACAGAAGAGATCAGCATTTTTCTCAGTTTGACATGGAATACCTGTGAATTGGTGGTGTGTGAAATAAGGCCTTCTATAGGCAAGTAAGTTGCTGCCTCGGATATTTTGGTGTGTGCGGGTCAGTGTACCTGCTGTCAGGACTGCCACTTGCTGCTACTACTAACAGCCAGGTCCCAGAGTGTACTTTCTTTTTCTTTCAGCTTCCCTACTATCCTTTTCAGTACATCTCTTTTTTTCTTTTAGAGGTGGACCTTCTCACACAGGCTCTTCCAGCCAAATACAGTGTTCGGTTGCGTTTGCATCTAAGAGACTGAACATGGTATAGTTGTTTGCTCCTCAGCTCCTCTTGGGTATGTAGGCTTGTCATCAGGCCCACAGAGGCTGTATGATAAAGAGCAGGGGCAGTGGCATCCAGCCAGTATCCCAGTCTTGCACGTATAAGCTGTGTGATCATAAGGATGTTAGTGTCACAGACCTCTATGCTTGTTTGTTTTTTTTTCCAATTTGTGAATGAGGATAATATTATTTTTGAATATTCATCTCCTGGGATTTTTGGAAATGCTTAGCACAGGTCTTCTTACATGCTAAGTATCAAGCATAGTCAAATTTGTAGCTTCTCCCTGCCCACATACTCACATACATATTGCCTAGGTTTCTATCTCATGGATACTTTTTTATATGCAGCTAGCCTGGATGCATATAGGTTTTGAAGGTGCTGATTCCAGTTGACCATAGCCTCCCTTTGTTTCCTTTGGTTGGTGTCTGCAGAGACGTGTGCTCATCTCTGATGGATATTTACTTATGTTTTTAAATGTATATATTTTTTCTCCTTTCTTTGGCTTGAGATGATTGGCAATAAGGCTACTGAGGTGATGAAGTAAAGTTTTTGAAATCTCTTGTCCTCCTCAGTCTCTACCTTGGAAAACTTCCAAGTGCTTTGAGGTGATATGGTGAAGTGTAATCTGATTGGATTTGTACAACATAGGCCACTTAGGCAATAGCCGTAGCCACGGATAACGGCACGTTGGT
This sequence comes from Vulpes vulpes, assembly GCF_048418805.1. Taxonomy (NCBI): domain Eukaryota; kingdom Metazoa; phylum Chordata; class Mammalia; order Carnivora; family Canidae; genus Vulpes; species Vulpes vulpes. Next base: position 62,428,874 of record NC_132794.1, read on the forward strand.
GTCAGATGGACCATAAAAACCTAGGTTCTTTTTTTTTTTTTTTTTTTTTTTAAAACTACATTTCTTTTTTTTTTTTATTTTTATTTTATTTTATTTATGATAGGCACACAGTGAGAGAGAGAGAAGCAGAGACATAGGCAGAGGGAGAAGCAGGCTCCATGCACCGGGAGCCCGACGTGGGATTCGATCCCGGGTCTCCAGGATCGCGCCCCGGGCCAAAGGCAGGCGCCAAACCGCTGCGCCACCCAGGGATCCCCAAAACCTAGGTTCTTGACATGCATTGGTGGCAGTACACAAAAGGCAGCACAAAACACAGATATATCCTGGAAAAGATTAGTGTGGGGAGAGGAACTGCCTTATCATCAAAACAACTGAGAAATGTGTGAGAATAAGAGCAGGAAATGGGGGTTAGAATCACAAGGACTCTCAGGAAGAGGCTGGCAGAAAGCCCAGGAAGACCTGCAGGGGTAGCCAGTAGTAATAGTGATGGGGAGTCTCTGGTGCTCTTTAAGGAGGGGTTAGCAGCATCTCCACCAGGATGTCCTCCTTTGACAAATATCAGGACAGGCTATCTTTTCATAAGATTTGCATAGGTGTTCTGTGCTTGGTGCTTTGGAAGAACCAGAATTTCCCTAGTTACCTGGATGAATCTCTTGACATTTCATCAGAACTTATTAGTTGCCTGCTAGCAAGATTCTGGAAGGGCCAAGTCTTGGTCTAAGCAGTGCAGCTCCACCCTGGGACTGCAGAGCTTCCCCTGGTTCAATGGATGTGCATGTCCCGGAGAAAGGGAAAGAGATTCCATTGCCAGTTATATTTTCATCCCCTCATCAGTGACATACTTCTTGAATGGCAAGTACTTTCCCATCTCTGAGGCCTTGGCTCCCCAGATGGCAGCCATTCCTCTGATTCCCCAGAAGTCCAAGAAAACAGGAAGTGTATTGACTCAGAAGCCACCAGTGAAAACAAAGACTGATTTAGAATTCTGGTTATCTCCCGACTTCTGCTGTACTGCACATGTTAATTCATTTATATTCAAAACAGACACATTCCCAATAACGTTGATCCAGTGCACCAAAACTATATGATCAGATCTGTATCCTCCTTTCAAGGGGCTGATGGTCTAGCAGGGGAGGAAAGAAAACAGAAAACCCTATGGACTGCAAGGTAAAAGTATTAAATGCTCTGAGATGTACAGCTAAAGTGAGATGAGTATCAGGAGGGGGATTCAAGGAAGACTTCTTGGGGGAGGTCCTGCTGTATCTGACTCTTTTGGAGATTTTCTGAAAGGCAAAGAGAGGAGGGAATGAGAGGGAAAAAGAGCACTTGAGACAGAGGATGCATATGGATAATGTCATAGGAGCCACAGAGGAGTGACTGAATGCAGGCAGCAGTTGAGTGTCAGGAGAGCCTAAACCAGGGAGGTGAAGGAAAGGATCTAAGATGTTCCAGAACTAACTTTTTAGTTGTGATGGGCAAGGGCAAGAGAGGTCAAGGATGCTTCCAAACCCCCAAGTAGGTGGTGCTGTTTTTAAGAATAATGAACAAAGGAGGAGGAAAGGAAGGAACATGAAGAATTCACCAAAAAATATGAACCTACTGAATCTGAGTTGTGTGTGGGACATCCGTATGGATATATCTGGCAGGTCACTGGAAGTGCAGGTCTGAATTCAGATAAGAGTCAGAGGTAAAGGTTTGGGAGTTCCTTGCTTAGAATTAATAGTCAGAGGGAAAAATAGATGAACTTGCCAAAAAAAGAATAAAGAATGCAGAGCTACATTCTTGGGGATCATCTTAGCTTTTGGGAAGAGGGAGAGAAAAGCCAGAAAAGATTGTCATAGAAAAAGCAGCCTGAGGGAAGAAAACAGAAGCATGTACTGTCTTTCAGTTACAAGGCAAAAGAGAATTTTAAGGAGACAGGTGGGGAGGATCAAAGAAGGGTCTAGAAAAGTGAGGACTGGAAGAAGCCTGGATCTGGTGATTAAGAGGTCACTACGACCTTGGAGAGGACAGTTGTAGTGCAATAGGATCCAAAGCCATATAGCAAGAGGTTAAGGAGTGACTGTGTGGTGAAGAAGCACAGTGGACAGAAATTATACTTTCAGAAAGTGTCACAGAGAAGTTTGGTTTTTTGGGTTTGGTTTTGTTTTTTGTTTTGCCCTTGACCCAGTGGATTCTTGCTCCCTGAGGGAAAGAACATAGATCCAAGCAAAGAGAAAGGAAGGGAGGAAAATGGCAGAAAAAAAGATCACAGATGGAGGAAGGCTTGGAGCGGGCCGGCAAGGGGCAGCTGGATGTGTGCATGAAGTGGCTGCGGGTGGGAGAACAGCCGGGTGGAGAGGAAGTGGAAGTGGCCGTGTCTGAGTCCCGCCAACGTGAAGTGAGCGCATCCCGGGCTTGAGGAGAGCTTAGTGGATGTGGGACAAAGATGGCGAAGTGAAAGGAATGCTGAGCTTTTGGCAATACACACTTGGGTTTAGGGAATGCTGTTTGTAGTGGAACTTGTTGCTCCGGTTTTGGGACTTCCCTCAGGAGCTCTTGGCAGTTCACAAGGGGAGAATGTGAGTGTTGCACACTGCTCTGAGGGGCGAGTGAGACAGGAGAATGGCAGCATCAGCCCCAGTACTAGGAGCGTGGGTTAAGGGTTTGACCACATGCTGGGTCCCAAGGGTGGTATGCAGTAAGTGAGGCCAGCCAGTTGGCATGCCCCCATGAAGCAACAGCACCAACAGCATGGTGGCCCATGGCAAGGGCGACGGACCATTCTTCAAAGCAGTGAAGATGAAATCAGTTTCCCTTTTGCCCCCTCAAACTAAACTCAGAAAAGCTAAGGCAGACAAATCAAGGAGAATGAGAGCCTCAGAGGAGTGAAAGAGGAGAGGGGGAGATGGTCTAAACTGGTGGGTAGTGTGGGGAGGAGAGGGTCAGAGGACAGCTTGGGAGTATGGCAGTTCATCTGGGCAGCCCAACCAGAGAGGAGATAGATGGTTAATCCTACCCTTCCTTCCATGCTTCCTCTCTCTAGGAACTCTTACAGGCAAAACAGGATCTTCAGGATCTGCTCATCGCCAAAGAGGAGCAGGAGGACCTCTTGAGGAAGCGGGAGCGTGAACTGACCGCCCTGAAGGGAGCCCTGAAGGAAGAGGTGTCCAGCCATGACCTGGAGATGGACAAGCTGAAGGAGCAGTATGACGCTGAGCTGCAGGCCCTGAGGGAGAGTGTAGAAGAAGCAACCAAGGTGAGGCACTTGGCCAGGTCTGGTCAGACCCTAGGGCGTGTGGGCATGGGGCGTGAGAGTCCGGCTTGAGGAGAGGTGCAGGGGCAAGACCACCTCACCCACACCAGCTGCCAGTTGTCTTTCATCACAGAGAAGAACTCGGTTTCATGAGATCATGGAAAATAGAGGGTGTTCACAAATAATGGGCTCAGCAGTACTGCTGTTGACCACTTTGAGTCTGTAAATAACAACACAGATTGTTAAGGATGCAGGTAATGCTTTTGTTCGAGGTGAGATTCAGAGGCTCATGAGTGAGCCTCTTGTGGAATAGAGAGCTGAGAGCTGGACCCCTCCATGTATGCCTAATGGTCCAAGCCCAAGGGCATCGTGTGGCTCTACTAATGGGGCAAGGTGGCAGACCAGACTCAGATTTCTGGAATCCTTCGCCCCTGCCCCTGCCTCTGCCTTAGCCTATTCCTTTTGACTCATGAAGCCTTCTGTTAAACAGTTCAGGATCTTTTCTCAGCAGCGTTCCATGAGGGGTTAATAGGCTGAATTGCCCAAACCCTTGTAAGAATATTTTTCCTTTTTAAAGATTTTATTTATTTATTTGAGAGAGAGAGAGAGAGAGAGAGAGAGAAAGAGCACAAGATGGGGAAGAGGCAGAGGGAGAGGGAGAAGCAGACTCCTGTACTCAGCAGGGAGCCTGATGTGGGCTTTGATCCCAGGACCATGGGCTTTGATCCCAGGACCGTGGGATCATGACCTGAGCCGAAGGCAGACTCTTAACCAACTGAGCCACCCAGACGCCCTGATAATTTTTCTCTTAATTGAATTCTTGGCTGCTGCAAATAGATTGAAAATTATGTCGAGGTCTTTTGGCACAGGCCTCATCTTGGCCTTTGTTTTTTTTTTCATCTTGGCCTTTGAAGAAGAGAAAAGCAATGTTTTAAAGGGGAAAATGCTCTGAAATATCATGCCATCTTTAGGGAATGAGAGGAATTACAGAACATAAAGTTTTTAGTCTCTGCAATGCGCAGGTTAAAGATGATGAAGAAAGATCTCTTAATATTGTTGGTTTATTCTGTGATGATTACAGCGACAGCTCTGAGATAGGAGGCCCCCTCTCTCCTGTAAGCTCCATAGTGATTCACTGATTTTCAATTATGGCATGGTAATTGCAAATGACAAGAAGTGAAAGATGGTTTTGTTTGTTATAACAATAAAAAGCCTGGGAAATAGTCTGTTTGCGGTTGTTATAACTGAGACAGTTTTTAAAGCTCTTCTCATTGATTTGCCTTAGTGTTTTTTGTTGTTGTTTTTTTTGAGATTTGATTTAGTTTGAGGGAGAAAATGGAAATTGATTTAATTTTTATTGCTTTGAGAGGACATGTCTGTTTTTTTCATCTTTCTGTGCAGTAGCCTGGTGTTCTTGCTCTTGGTTTTTCTGTGCTATTGTTTCATGAAGGACATACCAGTAGGCTACTGAGTAAGATGATTCTCCTTTGAACCTACCATGTATTCATCACCTTTAGACCTTGCATCAAGGCTCCAGTTAACATGGTTTAGTCATTGAAGGGTAGTTGCAGATGGTGTTTTGGGCATGTTTATATAGTGATTTGAATATAAGGAAAGTTAAACTTGTGCCACACTTGGGATGCAAGATATTTTGTTAGAAGCTTTTAGATCCTGTCACAGACACTGTAAGTGGGGAAGGGAAACATGGTAGGTGAGTGGATTCTAGATAATCTGTAAAGGCTTAGTCTGTTGCATTTTGACCTTTTCTAAGGTCAGTGTTATATGTTAATTTGCAGCATTTTCATTATGCCAATTCAAGAAAGATAGCTTCCTTGTCTTATACCAGTCTGTGAAAGAAGTAACAGGTGAGTTCCCCAAGACGTAGATCACTGGCAGAGAACACGGGGTTTCTCAGCACCAGGAAACTAACACAAAAATGGGTTCACCTTAGCACCCCAAGGGGTGCATGCCAGCAAGGTACTTTGCCCCAGCTCATATTCTATAGTACTGTCAGCATCTTTCCCTGAAAGGACAAATCTGATCATGACAGCCTCTGTTTAAAGGCTCTCTTGGCTCCCCATTGCTCCAGATGTAAATTCAAAATTGTTAGCATGGTAGGTAATAGATGTCCTTTCCCTGACTAACCCTGTCTCCAGAGAACTCCATTTACCTCTGCGCACATGTGAATGGATTTCCCTCCTTCTTTCTTTTCTTTTCTGCCTGACCACCCTCTTCTTATCCCTCAAGGCTCTCCCTAGATGTCCTCTCCCCTGTGATGGTGACTAGATACCCCCACTTCCCTTGGTGGGGTCACTGGCACCCTTTCTTAGGGTTTCTCTTGTTCCCCTGGTTATTCCTCTATTGTAGTTTGTATCATACCATATTGTAATTCACCATGTCTACCAACTTCATTAGACTCAGATTCTCAGGCACAGGGGCCATTTTTATCCTTTTTGTCCCCCTGGAGTGGGAGTGACAAGCTCAAATATCTCAGGGCCCAGACAAGGACATAAGTGAGTGGACTCTGGATGTGGTGTCAGGGTGACAGTAAGGCCCGGTGGAGACTGTGGCAAACTAGAAAGTGTGCCCTTTGCTGTAGGGTCAGTTGCTTCTCTGCTGCAGTTGAAAGTCATCAGTGAAGGAATCCTAGGCCCGTGTTGCAATCTCTTACTTTTTTTTATTTTCTTTTTCAAGAAGCCAGATCTCTGGATGTTGATGTGGGATCTTCTGACTTTTAAATTAGCAAGAGAAGAATGATATAGACCAAACTCAACCCATCTGCAGATCGACAGCGTGTGATCTTTGTCTCTTGAGTTTTAACACAGTGTCTGGCACATAGTTAAGTCTGTGTAATGTCTGAGGAGTGAAAGTAAGTGGAGGACAAATTCCCCCCTTGACTGGGTTTTCAGTCCCTGTTGTGTGGTTCCTATTGGATTTTCTTAGATGCTGTTGTGGGAGGTCTTTTAAGAAAGTCTGCTATGACCCTGAATTTCTGTACCTTGCTTTTGTGTTTCCCTGCAGTTTCTTAAAGAGCATCGTGATTGTGGTTTTGTACCTCTTAGCTTTTGCTTCCGAAGGTGGTTGCTGAACAAATGTGATGGAATCCTATATAATGGAAAGAATTGTGTCAGTTTAGTGGATAGATGCTGCCTTTTTGTTAAATGATTTATATACGCGTATTCTATAATAGAATTTTAAGATTATCCTGTTAACTACTTGGAGGAGAGTGGGTTACGTGTAACTTTTTTAATTTTGTAGAGTGTCGCTTAGATGTGTGTGTGCATTAGCTTTGAGCCTTTTCCTGCCCCAGGAGAAGGACTCACCCACCACTTACCCCAAGGGACGAGAAACTTATGTTTCTTTGAGGAACTGTGTTGCATTAAAGACTTTATTTCATTGTTAAGTCTTAGGAAATATCCCAACTCCCTGGCATCAGGTTTTCTAATTTTCGCCACTGCCCCTGTCTTATCGTTGTCAAATAAGTATTTCATCTGGCTTGAGATTGAGCAATAAAAGTTGTAAATTACTGGAACATTAGGTGAAAGCCGTCAAGTTTTGTTAAGAACATTTTTTTTATTGTTACAGGTATTCCAGATAGATACTCTGTAAAAGTGGTTTTCGTAGATCCAAGCAGCTACTACACCTTTTTAAGAACAGGTTGACTGCTTCCCAGATGAGAATTCACAAGTGCCGTGGTTTGGGGATATCCTCGTGCGGCAGAATGAAGCGTATCTTTCCCTCCCAGAAGGCACGGCTTGCTCATTGGGTGAGCTACTTGAGTGCCTTCCCATAGAGAAGTAGATCTTTTTGTCTGTTAAAGAAGGGGATTCTATCAAACCTGACCCTAAAGGACTTTGACACTGTATTTCATAACATAGTTTTTGGTATTATGTCCTTTTATACTCTTTCTAGTTTTGAAAAGGAAATGTCCTCTCTATCCTTGGGTTTGTGGCAGTGGCCAGGATCCAATGAAGAAATGGAGAGTCAGTGGGGATGTGAATGACTGCTGTCTAGGAGAAAAATGAAGCTGGTCCACATCCATACCCCTTCCCAATCTGTAGCTCCTTGTGCAAAAGAGAAGGGCAGATGGGCTAGTGTTTTCAGATTTTCCAGAGAGTAGCCTCAGCTCAGATTTCCAGCTCCCCCAGGAAGTTCCCTGGTTGCTTCTTGGACCTTATTTTTTCAGGGACCTGTGAATGCTGGAAATTTTGTTCTAGGTTTTATCTTCCCTGTCATGCTCAGGACTGTCATCATTTTCCACTTGGCCTCCCTAGTATGCTTGGCATTTACTAGGTGGTCAGTGTTTGTGGATTACAGGAATAGATAAAAAGGAGAGATGCCCTTTAAGTCCTGGCAGTCCTAAGACATTAGAGTATTTTGGGGTCTCATTTATGAATTAAAATGTTTAGGGCAGCCCAGTGGCTCAGCAGTTTAGCGCCACCTTCGGCCCGAGGCATGATCCTGGAGTCCCACATCAGGCTCCCTGCGTGGAGCCTGCTTCTCCCTCTTCCTGTGTCTCTGCCTCTCTCTCTCTCTCTGTGTGTGTGTCTCTCATGAATAAATGAAATCTTTAAAAAAAAAATTGTTTATTGTGAAAATGACCAAATCTTGTCTGAGATTATGGTACTGTGAGCAGTATGATAATGTTAATGTTGACCCTTGAAGGACTAATTTGTCTTAAAAATACAGGTATTTTGAGGATGTTAAAGGAGTCACTTTTATTTTTGTATTGCATAATATGACTTTTGGGCCATTGGGCCATTTTATGGCCCCAACATATGGCAGTTAAGTGACAAATATTTCTTACATGAGTGGATAAAGGGGAAGTGCAGGGAGGGTAAATAAAGTGTGTGGGAGACTCTTGCCATCGTTCCTCGCTTCTTCATTTTATTAGTAAACGTAGCATTTATAAATTTACTTACTGAACTGTTGCCAAGGGCAAGGTATTATGAAGGTTATGAAGGTAAATCAGATAAAAGTACTTTCCAGAAGATTGAAAAGGGGGAGAAGAGAAGTAACACTCAAGCTGATTATAGAGTAGGAAAGAGTAAATGCCTGGAGTGAAGTGGACATAGGAGTGCTATAGGAGGTGCTTGGGAGGGGCAATATATAGTAGAACATGAGTGGTATTTGAGCATGGAGGCCAAGAACATTTGAGGGACTGAGTCCAGCATATTCAGCACCTTGTAGGTGGGAAAATGAGACACGGGTCTAGGCTGGAGCCTTGAGGAATGATACAACTTAAGATGATTACAGGTGAAAAGAGACTTTTGAAAGGTAGAGTCCTAGATCTAACACGTGGACCATGTTTGGATCCCAATTCAAACAAACCAAGTGTAAAAAACGAAATATATTTGAATCATTGGGAACATTTAAACATTGTCTCTATGTTTAAGGATATTAAGAAAGAAAGTAAGCAAAAGTTTTAGGAGTGATAATAGTCTTTTATCTTTTAAAGAAACTTACAGAAGTATTTACAGGTAAAATGGTAGGCTATCTGGAATTTGCTTTAAAATTATCCACTTGGGGGAGAAAGCACATGGGGGTGTGGATGAAACAAGATTAGCCATGTGTTGATAAGGATTAAAGCTGCATGATGGATAAGAGACAATTATACTACGTTTTCTAATTTTGCTAATGCTTAAAATTTTTCAGAGTAACACTTTTTTTTTTAAAAGAATACAAAAAGACTTTAGAAAAGGCGAGGCAGAGAGGGATGTGAGGACTTGTTGAATATCATAATGCCATGATACATGAGTGTTTTTTTTTAAGATTTTATTTATTTATTCATGAGAGAGACAGAGAGAGGCAGAGACATAGACAGAAAGAGAAGCAGGGTCCTCTCAGGGAGCTCCATGCAGGAGTCAATCCCGAGACTGGGATCATACCTTGGGCCAAAGGCAGATTGCTCAACTGCTAAGTCACCCAGGCATCCCACATGAGTGGTTTTTTTTTTTTTTTTTTAAGATTTCATTCATTCATTCATTCATTAATTCGAGACACACAGAAAGAGAGGCAGAGGCAGAGGGAGAAGCAGGCTCCATGCAGGAAGCCCGATGTGGGACTTGATCCTGGGTCTCCAGGATCACATCCTGGGCTGAAGGCAGACGCTTAACCCCTGAGCCACCCGGGCATCCCACATGAGTGGTTTTTAATTGGTGAGGGAGCACTTGGTGTTTGTTGTAGGGACCTAATAAGAACATGCTTTCCTAGCGGTGACCTGTAGGTAGAGGAGATTAGCAGGTAGAAGAATGATTAGAAGTAAGGAGTGAGGAGGATAGAGGTGTGGATGTGAGGGATGGTGGCCAGGAGAGGTAGGACTGGCAGGAGAGACCCCACGGGGTGCCATGATTGAAGTGAGGGAGAAAGAAGAGACAGAGCTAAGCCCCAGGTGTTCCCTCTGGTGTGGAGGCCTTGCTGGGAGCAGGAAAATTCCAGGGGAAGCAGTTGGCAAGAGGCAGGGCAGCCTGTTGGGTGGGGTGGCAAGCCACTCCACAAGGGTGGGGGTCATTCCTGGTGGGCTGTGATGGCTTAGGGTAGGAGGAAGAGAAGGAGGATGAAAGCTCAGAGACATGAAAACAAATACCCAAGTCCAGTAACAGGAAAGCAAGTGGAAGAGTGTTGCATTTGACTTAATTAATGATATATTTGAGAAATTTGTAGAAGCAACCTGTTTTTGCATTAAATATTTATATACAAGCCTCTGTGCTTTCATCTTGTTTCATTCTGTAGTGTAAATTCTAACATGATGTCCATGTTTTAAATTCTATAACACTTGTATAAATTTTATTCAAATTCAGTAATATTGCAACTTTTTTCACCTCCAGAGCTGTCTTCACATTATGGCTTCATGTTGTTTCACTGAACAGTTTGGTAATATCATTCCATCTTCTGAAAATAAAGATGTGTTTCAGTGTTCCTTTCCCTTGTCATTTCTAGATTTTCCTTCCCTCTTTCCTACCAATCTGTGAACTGTTTTTTTCTTTTTCTTTTTTTAAAGATTTAATTTATTTATTCAGGAGAGACCCAGAGAGAGAGAGAGAGAGAGAGAGAGAGAGAGAGAGAGAGAGGCAGAGACACAGGCAGAGGGAGAAGCAGACTCCATGCAGGGAGCTTGACGCGGGACTCGATCCTGGGACTCCAGGATCATGCCCCAGGCCGAAGGCAGGCACCAAACCTCTGAGCCACCCAGGGATCCCCTGAAGTGTTTTTTAAAAGGAAAAAGTCAGCAGAGGGTCAAATGGTAAAACCACTGCTAATCTCAGGATCAGTGGAATTGCCTCCCTTAAAGATAGGGCTAGTTCAGGGAAAAATCTCATTTCTGTTTTCTCCATGGGAGCTGGGGTAGTGAAGGAACCTGTAAAAAAGATTCTTATTTCCTCAACTTTCCAACTTCAAATAATTCACTTACTCTGCATGACCACTGTTGAGAATGAGAGAAGTGGCAGGGTTGCACGTGCCCACGTAAAGGGAAGTATCTCATTTCCACTGACTCAGGTGTGCCAGGGGTAGCCTAGAACTTTCCATTGGCAAAAGTAAAATGAGGATGGTTCAAGGTTCAACAAAGTCTCCTTTTATTTTTCTTCTAATTTTTTTCTTCCAGAAGTAACTCTTATAATAATTACATTGCTCTTTTACTTTCTATATTGATTAAAAAATAACTCAATATGTCCTAGGATGTTTGTTTGGGACCCACCATCTAAGCCCTGGATGTGCCCCCTCCCTGCTGCAACTCAGATCCCAAGTGCATGGGTCCTGATAAGCCTCTTAGGGAGCTGTGGTGAACAGGATGTCTCTACACTTCACTCCTGGTGCTTTAACTGAGCTGCCAGATTCACTTGCTGTGGTTCATAGAAGACAGAGTAAGAGTCCCAGAGACAGCTGTTCTTTTTCCTCATATGTTTGAGTGTGTCTTACCAGTGTCAGTCACGAGGATTCAGAGATAGGCACACCTTAGTCTCTCGCTTTGAAGATTTTTTTACAGTCTTGGAAGAAGAAAGACATGTAGATAAGATGATGATTGAAGCTTTGATGTTGTGGTTGAGGCACACGCAGGGTGACAGCACCACCCTGCTTTCCTACTACTGCTTTGGATGGCAAAATTCAGGAGAGAAGTAGCACATCCATTCTGTACCTTGACACCCTGTGTGTCTTTTACATACCAAATACTTAAGAATTAGAAATGAAGAAGATAACTTCCTTTTCCCAGGACTTCTGCAAGAGTTTCTGGACGTTAGCACCCCTTGAACCTGCTTGTCTTTGTACTCAACTCCTTTAAGTAAACTTAGAGTTAACAATGAGAAATCCTGGACATTTAAATCCCCTAAATGCAAGACAAAGAAAGAACATTGACTTGGGGGAGGAGTTAAAATAGATTTCATTTATTTAAAGAGTCAATTAGATTCCAGTTACAGTTACGATTTCCAGAGGGTAGGACCTCATAAGATAAAACAGGTACAAGGAGGACCTCTGTTTCCTGGTTACGCCCACAGCTTTAAAGGAACTCTCCTTTCAGGAATCATGAGTGCATTTGGCTGCTGCTGTTCTGTGGAGAACATCACAGTGCATGAGGAAGAACCGATGGAGACCTATTAGGAAAATTCCTCACACAGGAATAGGTAGGACGTTGGCCAGGTTTTAGTGATGATACTTTGAAGCTTCATGAGCATGGTTAAGGAGGAGGGCATTTTCCTGCAGCTCCAAGGGGAGGGGTGGTGGAAGCATGGCTTTCAGGACACCCAGAGCACTCAGATGACCCAGAAAATCACAGTGAATTCACATGCAGTGTGAAGAGAGAGTGTTGAAACTTAATGGGGTGGGGGAGGAGGCAAAAACTCTTGTCCTGGCCTCAGGAAGAGTGATGGAGCAGCATGATCTATAAATCATGCTACCCCTGCCTTGTCTGATACAGGCTTTGGTTGGTTGGGAGGAGAACGGAGAGCCATTGTCCATTTCCCATCTGTCCTGAAGAATGACGAGAGAACGAGGCTTAAATAATTCAGGAGATTTGATGTTAGCATCAATTCCTAACCTTGGGAATGGATTGTTGATACAGTTTTTGGAATCTCCATCAATAATGAGTTCACTCATAGTCCTTAGTTAATTCAGCAAATATCTACTGTGCATTTCATTTATGTCAGGCACTGTTCTGGGCTGTGAGAATAAAACAGGCAAAAAGGAAGAGACAGATATTATTCAGTTAATCACATGTATAAATGTGTGATTCAGCTGTGATAAGTGCCTTGAAATGGAGGAGAGAGGGGAAGCTTCTTTGAGGAGAATGATGGTAGACATCTGAAGGATGAATAACTAGAATTTTTAAAAACCTTCCAGAATATTCCAGGAGGTGGAAAGAGCATGTGCATTGGGCTTGGTGCCAGGAGGGAGCATGATCTGTGCAAGATGTTGAGTGAAGGCCTGTGAGGCTGGGTTGTGCAGGGCAATGGGAAGTCTGGTATTAGAGGAGGTGGAGAGGCAAGTCGGGACTAGCTCTTGCATTCCTGTGTGTCTTGAGGATTTTGTTCTTTTTCACAGTGGAAATCATGAAAGACTTTTAAACGTGTGTGTACGTGTGTGTGTGTGTGTGAGAGAGAGAGAGAGAGGTAGAGGCAGAGACATAGAGATAGAGAGACATGAGCAGATTCTTTCTATGAAGAAGTCTGCTCTGGTCTTTACAAGTAGGATGGAATGCCCTGGATGGTTTGTCCTTGCTGTCACTTAAGATGGAGGCACGAGTTCTCTGAGGTCTCTTCAGCAATCCGGTTGTGTATTTAATGGGGTTCTTACCTGCCCCTCTCTCTGCTGAAGGGCAGAAAGAGAAGAGAGTAGGATATGGAGGGCTCCATTTTTGGGGTGAAGTTTTGTTCTTTGCCAAGTGCTGGTTGCCTGGATTTGTAAGCTGTGTCCATGAACAAGTGGCCGAGGGTGGATAGGGACTGTAGATGAAGGGAAAAGTTTGCTACATTGATGGTATGGTTTGTAGGAGGAAAGTTCTTATTTGTTTCTTATCTGCTAAGGTTGTTATAATGTCTCACTGCTGGAAATGCCTTCCTGCATTTAGAGAAGTAGTGAGAAAAGCTAGTGGTATGCTTGCCAGTCTCCCCAAATGGATGAATATTTTGAGATCTCTGAACCATCCACGGACACCACCCAGAGTTCAGGTATGTGAGCAAGACAGGAGTGGTATAGCCACTCGCTGAGGGCCAGTAGCCAGTTGGATGTCAGGTGTGGATACGGTCAGCCCACAGAACTGGGCAGTGTACTGGGAGGGGCTATTCTAAAGAGCAGAACCAGGACACCTGGGTAGCTCAGCGGTTGAGTGTCTGTCTGCCTTTGGCTCAGGGTGTGATCCCAGAGTTCTGGGATCAAGTCCCACATCGGGCTCCTTACATGGAGCCTGCTTCTCTCTGCCTCTGTCTCTGTCTCTGTTTCTCTCATGAATAAATAAATAAAATCTTAAAAAAAAAAAAAAAAGGCAGGACCATCACAGCCACTAGAATATCGCAGATAGTTAAATTTTTAACATCTGAAAGGAAAAACACTTCAATTTTATTACCAGAAATCCTACTTAATCTGTGTTATACTTTCCCTGATCTCTATATTCTCTCTGACCCTCTAAACTCTGACTGATGAATATTTTTCTAAAGACTTGCCAAGATCATTAAGTAGATTTCTACTTGGTGGAAAAATCTGGCACAATTTTTGATCACATTAAGCAGAAAATGGAACATGTCATAAGCTTTAAGTCTATTAGATAAGGAACTGTGTGGAAGCAAATATGTACAACGTCAAAACAAATCAGGATATAGGAGGCATTTGTGGTAGCCAGCCTCTGAGACGGTTCCCAGTGATCTATGCTTTCTGGTACCCTTGCTCTTTTGTAGTCCCTTCCCATGTTGAATGGAGCTGATCTGGGTCACCAGTAGGAATTGGTAGAGTATGACTTCCAAGGCTAGATCATAAAAGACACTGTAGCTTCTTCCTTGCTTCCTCTTGCTTCCTCTTGAACCACTTGCTCTGGGGGAAGCCAGCTGCCCACAGGCAGCCTGTGGAAAGTCCCTTGTGGTAAGGAACCAAGGCCTCCTGTTAACAGCCATGTGAGTGCGCCGTCTTGTAACTGGATCCTCACTGATCCAGCCCCACTCAAGCCTTCAGGTGACTGCAGTCTTGACCAGCGTCTTGACTACAATTCATCAGAGAACGTGAGCCAGAACTACCCAACTAAGTCACTTCTAGATTCCTTACCTTTAGAAGCTCTGTGAGATAATAAATGGTTAGTGTAAATAAATAAATAAATAAATAAACAAACAAACAAATAAATAAATGGTTAGTGTTATTTTAGGCTATTGAGTTTGGGGACAATTTGGTATATAGTAATGGATACTCAATGCCACGGTTTGATAAGAGCCATCTCTTCTATGTTGCATTTCCTTTTTTTTTTTTTTTTTAAAGATTTTATTTATTTATTCATGAGAGACACAGAGAGGCAGAGAGAAGACAGGCAGAGGGAGAAGCAGGCTCCATGCAGGGAGCCCGACGTGGGACTTGATCCCGGGACTCCAGGATCAGGCTCTGGGCTGAAGGCGGCGCTAAACCTCTGAGCCATCCAGGCTGCCATATGTTGCATTTCCTAATAGCCACTGACTCCAGCAGGACTACTGCATCCTGCCACAATGCTGGTCTAATTCTTGTTTTGCTGTTAGGTGATATGTCATTCTCCTTATCTTGAAGGATGGACCATCTTATCCTTTATATCTCTGATACTTTGCAGAGCGCTTGATAAGTTGTCTCTGTGTGAATGAATCGGAATGTTCAAAGGCAAAACAGAATAACAGCTTAAGGAGAGGTCAGGGTTCTAAATCTGGCTCTGCTGTGGACTTCATAGAAGTTTCCTGGTCCTTGTTTTTATTTCCTTTATTGTAAATGGATACCATTTGTGTTAATAAAAACAAGCCCAAAATGAATACACACACATATATTCTTGTGCACAAATAGACCATCTCAGGAAGGATACAAAGTGATAAATGGTGGTTGCCTTTGGGGACAAGTAGGTGGACGGGGTAAGAGGAAAACTCTTTAAAAATAGTATATAGGAGTGTCTGGGTGGCTCAGTGGTCCAGCGTCTGCCTTTGGCTCAGGTCGTGATCCTGGGGTCCTGGGATCAAGTCCTGTATCAGGCTCCTCACAGGGAGCCTGCTTCTCCCTCTGCCTGTGTTTCTTCATGAATAAATAAATAAAATCTTAGAAAAAAAGTGTATAAAACCTTTCATACCATTTGAATTTATCCTGTGTACAATGAAATGGGGTACCAATCTGTGCTTCCACTAGGTGGACCAAGAGGAACCCCGGAGTTTAGTGATGCATGTTTATTAATTTTTGTCATAGGGGTCTCTGTCTCTGCCTCGTCCTTCACTTTCCATCTACTGCTGGAGGCTGTGGCCTCTGTGTCTGTGGCCTCACTTCTGATGGCCCATCTCCTTTCCCAGGGCTGCTGCCCTAGTTAAGGCCTTGATGTCTTCAGCATAGATGCTTTGGGCAATGCTCTTCTGTTTTCCTTCCTGATGTGGCCCCTCCACACCTCTGCCTGCTGCTACAGGTGGGCTACCCTACAGCTGGGCCTTCCCTCCTAGCTTTCCGTTGCTTCCATCTGGATACAGAGTCCTATAGAAGCTACCTCTTATCTGCCTTTTCAGCCCTGGTCCTCATTCTTTTCTGTGATGAACCCAGCCCCAGTCACACTAAATCCCTCTTCATGGGGCTCCTGGGTGGCTCAGTTGGTTAAGCATCTGCCTTTGGCTCCGTCATGATCCCAGAGTCCTGGGATTGAGCCCCACATGGGGCTCCCTGCTCAGTGGAGAACCTGCTTCTCCCTCTCCCTCTGCCTGCTGCTCCCCCTACTCATGCTCATTCTCTCCCTCTGTCAAATGAATGAATGAATGAATGAATGAATGAATGAATAATCTTTTTAAAAAGTCCCTGTTCCCTCCACAAAATGTGTGTTTCTTCCTACCCCAACTAGGTCCATGCTTGCTGTCTCTGGGCCTTTGCTTTGCCATCCCTTCCAGTTTGGCCAGCGTGGTGCAGTAGACAGAGTAGAGATGTGGCCCTGGTCTCCACTGCTTACTGGCAGGGAGATCCTTTTTGGGGGTACTGTATTTTATCTTGTTTATTGTTTTTTTGTATTTTATTTTGTAGAGTAATATTGCACATGATTTTTTTTTAAGATTTTATTTATTTATTCATGAGAGATACACACACACACACAGAGAGAGAGAGAGAGAGAGAGAGAGAGAGGGAGGCAGAGACACAGGTGGAGGGAGAAGCTGGCTCCATGCAGTGAGCTGGACGTGGGACTCGATTCCAGGACTCCAGGATCACACCCTGGGTTGAAGGGGGCGCTAAACCGCTGAGCCACCCGGGCTGCCCATATTGCACATGTTTTTTTTGTTGTTGTTTTTTTTTTTTAAAGATTCAATTTCTGTGCACCAATCACCAAAATACCCTTGGTTTTTCTCCCAGTCCTTGTAACTCCTTACCCCTTTGGGAGGTAATCTGCATTGGTGGTTCTTAGCTTAGGTGTGGTTCTGCCCATTTGGCCTGGGGGATGTTTGACAGTGTCTGGAGACATTTTTGGTGGTCCCAACCAGGGCAATGCTACTGGTATCCAGTGGGTAGAGGCCAAGGATGCTGCTAAACATGCTACATTGCACAGGACACCCCTCCCCAACATGTATTACTGTTGAGAAACTGGAATCTGTGTGTATAAGTGTATGTGTGTGTGCATGCACACGCATGTATATATTCTTTTCTTTTTACACAGATGACTGCTGTGTGACCTTATGCATAGGTGGTGAGCAATGACTGCATCCTTTGGCACACCACATCTGCATCTGTAATCCCCAGAATCCTCCTCTCTCTGTTGGGAAAAATAATACTAACAGGCGTTGTTATTCTGGCCTCAGTCTGTCTTTTCCTGGTTTGCTTTCTGATGTCCTCCTCCTGGACTTCCCTGTCACCCCCTGGCACCCTCCTGTCATCTTTCCTCTGTCTCTGCTCATGGTAGCTGCCTGTCTCCAATGCCCTTCCCACCCTGAGCCCCCCGTCTCTGTCAGATAGAACCTGGCCGTCCTATAGGGCTGAGCCCATATGTCCTCCTCATGTGGTCTAGTAGCTGCTGCCCTTTCTCTTTGAGATCCCCAGAGCCTCTGCCCCTCCTGGAGCATTTATTGTTTTGCTTTGCCGAAAGCTGTTTATTCACTCAGCTCGTGAAGCATCAGGTGTAGTGATGGCATCCAGCATCATTTAAAGGAGAAATACAAAAGGGATGACTTTGCTCCATGTAGGCGAGCCAGGAAAAGGGAAATCCCTAAGAGGCAATAAGGTGTGGATTGGGTCTTAGGAGCAGTGAGAGTTAGTGAGGTGACCTACGGGTGGGAAAGGGCATTCCAGACAGAGAGAACTTCATAAGCTGCAGCAAGGGACATTTCAGGGTTGTTCTCTCCTGAGATTTTAGGGATAGACCTTTCCCTTATTGTTGCATCCTCCATAGTCTTACCCTACGTAGTTAATAGATTTCTTTGTGTGTGTGTGTGTTCATGTACTTATTCAACAAAAATTTTTAAAAATATTTTTAATTTATTTATTCATAAGAGACACATAGGCAGAGGGAGAAGCAGGCTCCCCAAGGGAGCCTGATATGGGACTTGATCCCAGGACTCCAGGATCACGCCCTGAGCCAAAGGCAGATGTTCAACCACCGAGCCACCCAGGTACCCCTCAACAAATTATATATATATTTTTAAAGGTTTTATTTATTTATTCATGAGAGACACGGAGAGAGAGGCAGAGACACAGGCAGAGGGAGAAGCAGGCTCCACGCAGGGAGCCCGATGTGGGACTCGATCCCAGGATCCTGGGATCACGCTCTGAGCCAAAGGCAGGCACTCAACCGCTGAGCCACTCAGGCATCCCTCAACAAATATTTTTGAGTGCTTTCTATATTTGATGTGAAAGGACTGAGGCATATTGTTGGTGGCAGATGGATTGCAGGAAAGCTGTTAGAGTAGTAGGTGTCCTCTGCAGTGATTAGATGTGGTTTGGTGAGTTCCGAACTACAGATTAAGTGATGTGTTCATGGTGACCACACATTCGGATTCTGGAAATGTGTGTGAGCACAAGTCAGAGGCAGATGTAATGGAAAACTCCTCCTGCCCCAGTGATCACTAGGGAACAGAACTTGTTTGAGCCGGCATTGTGAGGTTGGTTTCATGAGAGACAAAATAAAGGGCAAAATGTTCATTCCACAGTGTGATTCCAGCAGTTTTTTGCAGTAATGACTAAAGTAATGTTGTTTTCTTAGCCTTGAGTAGGAGTTGGGTGGGAGAAGGGACAGGGGAGAGGTTGGTTCCTTTCCTAGGAAATTCCAGAGTCTCAGATGGGCCTTATCCTTGGGGACTTACAGACGAAGGGGAAAATATGGCCAAGCACACATATTTCTCCTTTTAACACTTCTCCTCATTTTCTTTCTTTTTGTTAAAAAATTTTGTTAAATTTCTGCACATGTTTCTCAAGTGTGTGGTCCAGAGAGAAGAAATGCTGGCTGCGTCTGGATTTAGGGAAACTCTGAGTCCACTTATAGTTAGAAAAGGGGGCTGGATGTGCTTCAGAGGCTTTTTGGAACAAGACTGGGGATAAAACTCAAATAAATGACAGAGCCCAGAAGAGGTGGCATTGAGATGGATCTAAAAGTATTTGGGCAGACGTGGCATAGGAGGATGTGAAAACTTTGCCTTTACCATCTCAGAATTGTCTCAGAACCCAAAGAGGTCTGTCCTGCACTGGGAGAGGCATTGGCTAGGTGACTGTGCAGGGAAGCCTCTGCTGCCCGCAAATTTAGTTGGAAAGCATAAAGTTCTTCATGGCTTTGGAGCAAGAGCCAAGGCATTAAGAAGCTCTGGAAAATAGGCATGGAGGTTGTCCTACAGAGTCCGTATGGGGAAGTCTTTTGAGCCAGTTGGGTTTATAAATATGCATGCCAAGCCCATTTGAATCCCACATGCTCTCTGCTCTGCAGGGTCTTCTCTGCCTGGTCAGATATTTTTCTTCTACATCTCTCAGCCCATGACCTTGTGTGAGAAGAAGATTCCAACTGCTTCTTTGAGACTTGGTTTCTTGAGATTCCAGGCTGCCAGGCGCCTGCCTTGCCTGCTGAGCTTCCTTCTCCATCCTGTTACGGGCAGTTTCCCTTATGGCCCCAGCTCACTGCCCTTCCGTGTATCTGTCTCAGTGACCCTTCCAGGCAGATGCAGACTCGTGTGCTGTGTACCGTGAACTTCCCGCTGCTGAGCTGGGGAGAACACGTGGCTGGCAGGTGGTGAACTCTGTGGCTGATTTGGGCCCTGTGGAGAACCGGGGTTAATAATTTACTGTACCTCGGTGCAGCCACTGATGTTGACCTTGACAAAACTCTGGTAGAAATGAGTCAGAGCCTGACCTGGCAGTGAACGAACAGGATAATATGACACCGGAATTACTTCTTGTTGAGAGGTTAATTCTGTCTCTGCATTCACACTGGACATTCATCTCCGTCGGTCCTGTTTGCATCCAGCAGTGGGCAACTGTTAGCTCACCATATTCATAGCGTATGTGGGATAAAGATGTCATCCCAGGTCGGGGGGCCTGGCTTCATGTGGAGCCACTCATCGTGGTAGAAAACAAGAGCCACAGTGAGGGGGAAGCCCTGTAGGAGAGGCCGTAGAACAACATTTGGTGGGTAAGGCAGGTGGAGATGTTCCCCACCAGCCTACTCCATATATATCCTTTTATTTTATTTTATTTTATTTTATGTTATGTTATGTTATGTTGTTATGTTATGTTATGTTATTATTATTTTTTTAAAGATTTTATTTATTTATTAATGAGAGACACAGAGAGAGAGAAAGAGGCAGAGACACAGGCAGAGGGAGAAGCAGGCTCCATGCAGGGAGCTCGATGTGGGACTTGATCCCAGGACTCCAGGATCACGCCCTGGGCCAAAGGCAGGCGCTAAACCGCTGAGCCACTCAGGGATCCCCTATACCTTTTATTTTAAATTCAAAGCCCTTTTGCTTGAGCAGGTCTGAATCTATTACCGCTGGTGCTAGGTGAAGTTTAAAAGGAGTAAACTTCCTAGTATAAAGTCAACTGCACTGCTGCTTCTAGAGGCACTTTATTTGGAGGTGGGGGGGGGGGGGCAGGAGCTCTCACTGTAGAATTTGCTCTCCCCTTTCCTGGAAATAAAAGCAACCTCAGAGCAATAAAGAAAGCTGGATTAAAAGTTCTGGTTAAGTCTTGGATAAGCTTAAGCTACTAGCAAATGCATGGTGATCCAAAGGTAGACTCAGTTGTTGGAGAGCTGTCTAAATGACTGTTAGGTACACTGTGGGGTCTCACTATTGCTCTCTGAAATAGGAATACAAGTATTTCCTGTCAAGGGCTACAAAGCGCTGTAGATGGCCAGCTGTCCTGCTTCCCCCAGACCTCTAGGAAGGTGGCATGACCTGGTTAGAGATGGTTCCAGCATATAGTTTTTGGTTCCTGGTCATTGCTTTTGCTGGTACACTGGCCAGCACTTTTATGCAGCCAACAAATAAATACTCTGTAAATTACACATGTATTCCTGGGGAAGGCAGCTGGGCCAAGATGGGAGTGTGTGGAGGATGGGACTGAAAAACACAGCAAGCCAGAGGAGAGGAGGAAGAGGAAGGATAGGAGCTAGAAGGGAGAGAACTGGAGGGAGGGGGTAGGATCAGCATTAGAAACAGGCAGGAGAGGGCACCTGAGTGGCTCAGTGGTTGAGCATCTGCCTTTGGCTCAGGTCATGATCCTGGGGTCCTGGGATCCAGTCCCTTATCGGGCTCCCTACAGGGAGCCTTCTTCTCCCTCTGGCTGTGTCTCTGCCTCTCTGTGTATCTCTCATGAATAAATAAATAAAACCTTTAAAAAAAAAAAAAGAAACAGGAAGGACAAGTGTTAGTTGGAAGTGTGATGGGTGTGGTGAGGTGCAGTGGAAGTGGGAGGGACGAAGGATGGCAAGTGGTGGATGAGGGGTTTGGAGGTGGTGTGGACAGGAAGTGGGGGGGGCTGGGAGTAATCAGAGATGAGAGACAATCAAAGTTTGAGCCCATGATCTAGAGGGTAAAGGGAGGAAAGATGGCTCAAGCAGGGTAGCGGAGGATGGGGCATAAATGAGCTTTCTGTTACAGCAGGCAGGATTTCTGCCCCGGGGGTATCTGCCCACAGCTAACCTAGATAAAGAGCAGCCTGTATTGGTTTCATTGCAATGTTAAAAACATGTGGTTACTAAATAAAGGACTTTTAAAATAAAATGTAAATTGTGAGAAACCAGAAGAGGATAAAAGGACCTTTTCTCACCTGAGATGGCCAACCTGTGTCTCTTAATTGTAGGGACTCTCTGTCGATATTATTGAGCACACGTATGAAAATATGCATTGGATTTAATGCTTAAAGTGAGGTACAAGCGGCATTTATTTGAGGAAAAAAAGGACCACAGTCCAATAAATTGTAGCTCTGTGTTTTGGTCTTTGAGCAGGAGTTTGAAGAGACACCCCCCGGAAAGATGTTGAAAGAAGAATTTCAATGATTCAGGCCTCATCTTTGAGAATGATAAGAGAAATACTCACTTTTTAAGAATTTATACTCTAACCGAGAATTTATACAGCCTTTTAGAGAGGAAGCAGACATATTCTTGGTTTCCAGTGGTTTGTCTGTGAGCTTGAGGCATTACTTGGTGGGTCTAGGATCTTGTTCCTACCAGCTGGCTTAGGGCCATCTCCCTTCCTCGTGAAACCAACTTGTTTTGGTATGTCATCAGAGATGTTCTCTTTCCTCCAAATCATTCCTCAATGAACAATACTGTAACAGCCTTCTCTTTGTATCTAGGCATTATAGATCAACTGATAATATCTTATTAGTTCTAAATTTTTTGTGTGTAGGGGGGTCAATTCCTTGGGAGTTTTTAGATTGACAACCACATCATCTGCCATTAGGTATAGTTTTATTTCTTCCTATCTATCTGTATGCTTTTTACTTCTTTTTCCTGCCTTACTATGCTGGCTAGAACTCTCAGTACTCGGAGTAAGAATGGTAAGAATGGTTATCTTTGCCATATTCCTGATCTTAGGGGGAAAGCATTCAGTCTTTTACCATTAAATACAATGTTAGTTATAGGTCTTTTGTAGGTACTCTTTATTTTTTTTAATTAGAAAAAATATTTGCAGATGCTATGAAACTATATATATATATTTTTTATTTTTAAAAGATTTTGTTTTATTTATTCATGAGAGACACACAGAGAAAGGCAGAGACACAGGCAGAGGGAGAAGCAGGCTCCCTGCAGGGAACCTGACGCCGGACTGGATCCTGGCACTCCAGGATCACACCCTGAGCCAAAGGCAGACACTCAACCACTGGGCCACCCAGGCATTCTGTAGGTATTCTTTTTTTTTTTTTTTTAAGATTTTATTTATTTATTCATGAGAGACAGAGAGAGAGAGAGAGAGAGAGAGAGAGAGGCAGGCAGAGACACAGGCAGAGGGAGAAGCAGGCTCCATGCAAGGAGCCCAGCATGGAACTCCATCCCGGGACTCCAGGATCACACCCCAGGCCAAAGGCAGGCACCAAACCGCTGAGCCACCCAGGGATCCCCTGTAGGTATTCTTTATCGAGTTTAGGATGTTCCTCTCTAGTTAGAGTTTTCTGGGAGTTTTTATTTTTGTTTGTGTTTTTATGAATGGGTGTTGAATTGTGTCAAGTGCTTTTGCTGCATCACTGATCTGATCATGTGATTTTTCTGCTGACTTGCAAACATTAAACCAGTCTTGCATCTCTAAAATAAACCCCACTTGGTCTTAGGGTTTAATTCTTTTTATATATTACTAAATTCTACTTGCTCATATTTTGTTTAGGATTTTTGTGTCCATACTTGTGAGGGATATTGGTCTATAGTTATGGATTTTTTTGTGTATGTTGTTTTGGTAACATCTTTGTCTGGTTTTGGTTTCAGGGTAATATTGACCTCATCAAGTGAATTAAGAGTATTTCTTTTTCTTCTGTTTTCTGGAAGACATTGTGTAGAATTCATGTTTATTCTTCTTTAAACACTTGGTAGATTTCTCCAGCAAAACCATCTAGGTCTGGAGATTTCATTTTGAGAATTTTTATTTTTATTATTTTTTTAAAGATTTATTTTATTTATTTATGATAGACATAGAGAGAGATTGAGAGAGAGAGAGAGAGAGAGAGAGAGAGAGAAAGAGAGAGAGGCAGAGACACAGGCAGAGGGAGAAGCAGGCCCCATGCTGGGAGCCCGACATGGGACTCGATCCTGGGACTCCAGGATTATGCCCTGGGCCAAAGGCGCCAAACCTCGGAGGGATCCCATGAGAATTTTTAAATTATGAATTCAAGTTCCTTAGTAGATATTGGACTGTTAAATGAACTATTTCATCTTGTGTAATCTGTGGTAGTTTATGCTTTTCAAAGAATTGCTTCATTTCATCTAAGTTATCAAATTCGTGTGTGTAGAGTTGTATGTAGTATTTCTGTATTATCCTTTTGATGCTCTCAGGGTCTGTAGCAATACCTCATTTTGTTCTTGATATTAGTAATTTGTATTTTTTTGGTCATTTTTGTCAGAAGTTTGTCAATTGTACTAATCTTTTTAAAGAATCAGCTTTTTGTTGCATTTATTTATTTATTTATTTATTTTTTAATTTTTTATTTATTTATGATAGTCACAGAGAGAAAGAGAGGCAGAGACATAGGCAGAGGGCGAAGCAGGCTCCATGCACCGGGAGCCCGACGTGGGATTCGATCCCGGGTCTCCAGGATCGCGCCCTGGGCCAAAGGCAGGCGCCAAACCGCTGCGCCACCCAGGGATCCCTATTTATTTTTTTCAAAGATTTTATTTATTTGAGATAGAGCATGAGCAGGGGGAGGGGCAGAGGGAGAGGGAGATGCAGACTCTTAGCCGAACAAAGAGCCTGATGTGGAGCTGTGTCCCAGGACCCTGAGATCTGAGCTGAAGGCCGGTGCTTAATGAACTGAGCCACCCAGGTGCCCCTCATATATTTTTTTTCTGTAGTTCTTATGTTTGAAGTTTCATTGATTTCTGCTTTTATCTTTATTATTTCCTTCCTTCTGTTTGTTTTGAGTTTATAATGCTCTTCTTTTTCTAGGTTCATTTTTTTTAAGATTTTATTTAATCTTAATCTTTAATCTGAGAGAGAGAGCAAGCGCACATGAGCAGGGGGTAGGGAGGAGGAAGGAGAGGGAGAAGCAGACTCCATGATTAGCAGGAAGCCCAAAGCCTGATGCCAGGCCTGATTCCAGGACTCTAGGATCATGACCTGAGCCAAAGGCAGACACTTAGCTGACTGAGCTACCCAAGTGCCCCCCTTTCTAAGTCCTTGAGGTGACAACTTAGATTAATGAATTCACACTTTTCTTCCTTTTTAACGTAAATATTTAGTGCTATGAATTTCCCCCTCCTCACTGAGTTAGCTGTGTTCCCTAAATTTTGATGTGTTGAATTTTAATTTTCATTTAGGTCAATGTATTCTTTTTATTTTCTTTCAGGCTTCTTCAACCTACACATTATTTAGAAGTGAGTTATTTAAGTTCTAAGTGTTTGAGTATTTTCCTGTTATCTTTCTTTTATTAATTTCAGTTGAATTCCATTGTGGTCAAAGAACACACTTGAATGATTTCAGTTATTTTACATTTGTTAAGATTTGTTTTATGGCCCTGGTTTTGGTTTATCATGGTATATATTCCATGAGTTCTTGAAAAGAATGCATATTTTACTAGAAAAGGACTTTAGGGACGCCTGGGTGGCTCAGTGGTTGAGTGCCTGACTTTGGCCCAGGGTGTGATCCTGGAGACCTGGGATTGAGTCCCACATCAGATTCCCTGCATGGAGCCTGCTTCTCTCTCTGCCTAGGTCTCTGCATGCCGCCCCCCCACCCCATTTTCTCTGTGTCTCTCATGAATAAATAAATAAAATCTTAAAAAAGGAAAGAAAGAAAAGGACTTTAAAGATTATTTATTTGAGAGAGAGTGTGCAAGTGAGTAAGCACTAGCGGGGGGGGGGGGGGGGGGTGGGTAGAGGGTGAAGGACGAGCAGACTCTCCAGTGAGCAGGGAGCCTGATATGGGGCTCCATCCTAGGACCCTGAGATCATGATCTGAGCTGAAGGAAGACTGAGCCACCTAGGTACCCCATAAAATGATTTTAAAATAGTAAAGACAGATAAATTTTTTGGATAAAAATAAATGATTTCTTTTTCTTGGGCAGTAGAAATATTGTTTCTAGTTGGACAAGCCATGTAACTGCTCATAGCCTTAATTACGTCATCAGCAGAATGAGAATGCATACTTTTAGTGGCTTACAAATCCACCTATATTTGCATGTTAAAGTTAAGTGGTAGAGGATATGTAAAGTATCATATTTGCCATTTTTCCCATTCAGATCACAATTTTATGGCATTTTTCTGTTTTATAGTTGCTTTAGTTAAAGAAATGATAGAAAAAGCTTGCCTTAAAATAATTTGAATATTGCATAAGAGTATAAGATAGGAAAAAAAATATATGTTCCAGATCATACTTTTGACAACACATATTTTCCTCTCACAATATGTTTGGAATGTCTTTAGGTGAACAAGTGTAGAACATCCACATTTTCTTTATTGGCAGGAGCGCAGCCCCCTGGACAATGAACTTAATAGGGGTTTAGCCACCTGCTATCTCTTCTGGTACCCCAGCCTCACTGAGCTCTAGCCTAGCATTCTCCTTCTAGAAAAATCAGAGAGTCTGCCAAGGTAAGTCAGAAAACCAGGCCAGCATCAGGAGAGCCAGAATTTGAGTTTATGAGCAGCTGAGTCAGGGGACTGGAATCAGAAGGGAGGGTGAGTCAGGAGCAGGGCTCAGGCTACTTAGACAAGCTGAGGTGATGACCTTGTTGGATCAGCTGCCTTCCTGATACTCCAGGACAGGGTTGGGCTCAGTTGTGCTGAAGTCTGAAACTTTATCTCCCACAGGGCTTGGCTACCAGATGTGGCCAAAAAATTTGGCCCAGGTCAAGCTTCCCTTACTTCTTCTGCATTAAGTTACCTGTCAGAAAAATGTAAACGAACTTTAGGTCCCTTACTCTGTTTTTCCCTGTGGAAATAGGGTTGATATTATTGCAAAGGGTCAGGAAGAAGGTGGGGAGGCAAAGAAAGAAGGAGGTGAATAACTAACAGTAAAGAGAGAAACACAAGGTTGGAAAGCACAGAGACACTGGATGCTTCTGGAAGCAAACTTATCACAAAGTCTGCTTGCTTCTACCTCTCAGGTAAATCTGCCCATTCCTCCTCTGCCTCATTTCTAGCATCTGAGTTCTTGAACTGGATTCCCTGCCCATAGCCATGGTTTGATTGAATAGATGAGAACGGGTTGTCAAGAGTGACCTTCAGACATTTATACCAAGTGACCAGATGAGTATTAGAGGCATTGAAAATCCAGAGGAGGTCCAGGTCTTGGCAGAGTGTTAATTGGGGGAGGACTTCTATTTTATTTATGAGTATGACTATGTTGAGTTTGAAGGGCTTTTGGGACATCCGAGGAAAGGTCTTTGGCATAAGAGAGTGCCTAGCTGGGAGCTACCAATTTTGGTTGGCCCCAATGGGCACTTAAAATAGTTAAATGATCCTAAAGAAGAGGCTGTTTGAATTCTGCCCTAGTCTTATATTCCCAGTGAGAGGACATGTTCTAGAACTTCTTACTATGTCTTAGAAGTTGTAGGCCTAGCCTTGCCTGCCATGCTTGAAGTACTGTGGAGATAATCCATTTTTTTGGCACTGTTTTCCCAGCTCAGTTCAACTGTTTCCTGATTGCAAGTCAAGGTTTTAGCAGAAGAAAGATTTTTTAGTGGGCAGACTTAAAGGCCTGTGTACCAGTACAATCACATTAAACTCTAATTGCACAGCAGGTAGGAAAGACTAAGCTCAGATACTCTGTATCTTGTGCATGGGTTTGGGGACATGGGGTTGAGTTTGCAAATTCATATTTATTATGAAGATCCTAACCACCTCTCTTTGAGGGATGAGTTTTTCCAAGATGGTAAGTGAGTTTCAAAGAACAACTTTGCTTTTCTCTTCTTGAGTTTATTTAACCTTAGCTTACTTTCCCTTGGGTCAACATTACTTATTTTCAGGTAGAGCAAAACTTTCATGCAGAGCCAAAAAAAAAAAAGTTATTAAAGAGGAAGGTTGGTTTACTTTTGTTTTTATGGGCAAGAATGATGCTTAGTGGGAATATTTGGCATACTGGCTTAGAATACATTTTTTTATACTAGTGTTTTTAGGAATTTTAAGGGGTTGGTATTCTCTGATAATTGCTAATAATATAGGTGTCATTGGATGTTACCAAATAAATTTGTATACTTGGATTTTATTTTTGTTCACATTATTTTATATTTTTAAGAAGGCCCAAGGTTGAGATAGATATCTATGTGGGACTGAGTGATTAGAACTGTGTTTAGTTGCTAGCTTTGTAGATAGTGTGTTATTGAGAATCTTGCACATGCTGGCTTCTTTACTTCTCATAATGTGCAGGTCTAGAATTAGAGTTCATGTGTTCTATCCAAATAAACTAGAATTAGGTCCAAGTTCAAGTGTTACCAGGTATCTTAGGTGGAAAAATAAAAACCTTAAGATAGCCTTTCTTGAAAAGAGTCTCCGGTATCCTACAGCCTTTGCATATAGTTACGGAGTATATGAAGTGTACAAGTTTTTGTAGAGACAGATGTTTTCATTTATTTAGGATATATATCTAAGAGTAGAATCTTTGGGTCACAAGAACTCTGTGTTTACTTGTTTGAAGAATTTCCAAATTGATTTCCAGAGTGGTTGTGCCATTTTACATTCCCACCAGCAATGTGTGAGGGTTCCGATTTCCTCACATTCTCCCCAGATAATGTGTATTATTAGGCAATTCTTCAAACGAGTAAACAGTTACCAATTTTAGTTTTCATGATGTTTAGTTTATGTATTTTTTGTTGTTGTGTCATATCTGAGAAACCATTGCCTACACCATGATCATGATGACTTACTCTGCTAAGAGTTTTATCATTTTAGTTTTATAGTTTTTATAGTTTTAGCTCTTACTTTTAAGTCTATGATCCATTTAGAGTTAATTTTTGAGGGTGGTGTAGAGTTAAGATTCCAGCATCATTCTCCTGCATGTAGATATCAGTTGCCCCTCACCATTTGCTGCAGAGACTATTCTTATCCTAATGAATGGTTTTAGCCCTGTCTGCCCTCGTTAAGGTGTGCTTCCCAGGCCCCAAACTTCCAGCTTGATCCCCAAACTTCAGGTTTGATGGTGAGGCCTGGATATTAGGAAATTAGATTGTTTCCCCCAAAAGAAACTATTCAATTCAGAAGGCACTAAAGCAACACTGACCACTACGTTCAAGTTGTCGTTGCTTCTATCCCAAATGGGTGAGAGATTGCCAGGAAAATTTAGCTGGTTGTAGAAAATAAATAGTGCCATCGTCCCAGAATATCTAAAGGTTGCATAAGCACATTTTTGACTCTGTTCTGCCTGCAACCTTACTTAGGTCCCTTGATTACCTGGAGAGAGTCAGTGATGGACACAATTTTTCTGTTGTTGACTAGACTTTCACACATGGGCAATAATAGGGAGTCAGAATAGTGCACAAAAGGGAAATGAGCTTAAGTAATAGAAAGCAGGGGTTCCTCAGAAAGATTCTGTGACCTCAGGCTTTGAAGAGGGCACTAGATTAACAACCTCTTCTCTTACATTAAAGTTCTCTCCAGCTGGTGTACTTGAAGATTTGTCAACATGGTGAGACTTTGTTATTTAGAAACCATGTTATATAAAACCCTACCTGGTTGTGCCAAAAAGTAAGGAAAAATCTGGAAAGAAACACGCATACACACACACACACACACACACGTACACACACACACACACACACACACAGGTATTGATGCAGATATGGCAAAGGGACTCAGGAGCCAATTGAGACTGGCCAAAGTTTGAATGCTTTTGAGCAATAAAATAAAGTGATATTGGTTATATAAAGTAAATATCCGTGGGTCTGTACAAGTATCCATTTGTCCATAAACAAATGACTGAATAAATAAATAAATGGAAAAGAATAGACAAATCTCTCTTACAGAAGAATTCCAAATAATTTATATAGGTACTTCACTTTCAGGCAGGTAGTTTAACTCCCCACCCACGTAAGTGGGGAACTGCACATCATGACTTCCTTCCACAGAGGATAGTGTGGAAAGAGGGGAAATAGTAACCTTTTTTTTTGGTCAGTGGAGAAATGTGACAGACATTGGTGATCAAGGCCAACTTCAACAGTGATTGATCGCATTGACAGCATATATCCTTGGTCTGATGTGGTGAAAATCCACTTACTTCCCCCAAACCGATAACCCTAGTCTAATTATGTAAAAAGCATCAGACAAATTCCAGTTGAGGGACATTCTGCAAAATATCTGACCAGTGCTCTTCAAACCTGGACAGTCTTCAAAAACCAAGGAAAGTCTTAGGAACCATCTCAACCAAGAGACAACCAAGGAGACAGGATGACCACATGTTATGTGGTGTCCTAGGTGGAATTCTGGAATAGAAAAGGGCATTAAGTAAACACTAGAAAGTAAGTGTTTACATCTAGAAAACTAGATGAAGTATGGATTTTTGTCAGTAATAATGTATTGGTATTGGTTCATTGATTATGACAAATGTACCACATTAATAAAAGATGCAACCATAGAGGAAATGAGTGTGGGGTAAATGGAAACTTTATATTAGCTTAGCAATCTTTCTATGATCTAAAACTGTTCTGAAAAATAGATTTTATTTGAAAAAATAAACCTACCTGGGGAAATCTTCTATCACCCAGTTCAGTACATTTTCCTTGAGGTCATCTTGGACAACCTCCTTTTGATGGCCCAGCTTTCTCCATTGCATACTCTGTGCGCCTCTGTTAGATCACTCGCACACTGCACTGTAGTTAATGCACTTTTATCTGTCCTACTAGACTATGCTCTCCTTCTTCATCTTTCTGCACTGCCTCTGGCACACAGGAGACACAGGGTTGTTAGTTGATGTAATGAAGGATTGAGCCTAAGAATAGATATTTCTTAAATCTGTGTGCATGACCTTTTGCTATAATTATGGTCCTTCTACTCAGACGTGCCCTCATTGTAGCTAAAAAGTAGAACAGGAATGAATACTGATGCCATGATGCAGTAAGAGAAAGAAATGCCTGCTCTTGTCTACTATAAAGACCAGCATAAAGTTCACAATGGGATTTTGTCAGTGAAAAGGTTCTCAAAAAAGGTATTCATCTCAGGTGGGATCATATGGTACTGGTGGCACCAACTCCCCACCTTACCAGTTTCATGCCCAGGGATTTCTCATTAAGAGGCTTTTTTTCTTCATTTAAGGCTTTTACTCTGTGACATTCACAGGTAGGATGACTAATCTAGAAGGAGCCCACTTTATCAACTAAAGTTGTAGGTTTCTCAGACTGATGAGATCAGAATGTAGACCTGACACCCTTAGATCAGGAAGACAGGCACCCCTTAATGGAAGGGTTGGAGGGTCTGACCCTCTCAGTGGTCCCAAAGATGAAGTAGGTCTAATCTGATGTACTTCCTCAGAGGCATCACACACATTTCAGAATAGCACAATTGTACAAAATAGCATAGTGCAAATATTAAGGGCTGCCAGGCTCTCATTTGGAAGGGAAATTTTCATAAGCAATAGGTTTGTAAACTTATTTACATCCTGATAGTTTTTGTGAGCTGAATTTGACAGTACTCACAAAAGCATGTGTAATAAAATAAAAAATTCTGGAAAATATAAATTCTAATAGAATTAATACTGGGGGTTGTGGGGACAAAATAGAGCCCAACCATGTAGTCCAAAGATCCTGAGGTGAATTAGAAAGAAAGGTGGCCCTGAGATTCCTGGTGGTCAGAGTGAAAAAAGAAGTGTGATCAATCTTATCATTTTTGCTGTCCATAAGGTGTATGTGTGTGGGGGGCACTTCCTCAGGGGTAAGTAAAACTTCTCTTGACATACAGTTTTGAAAATTACACCCAAGTGTCTTTCCCAGCCTGGAAGTCTGGGGACTCTGAACAGAGAGAGAAGGTAGATGCTGAGATGTAGACATGCCTGCTGTTTTCTGTACTTGCTTTAGGCTCACATATAACTGACAGAGAAGTAAGTCATTGCTCTGGAGCCCTGAATAGCCCTTTGGGTATGAGCATTTTTATTTTGAAATTTTACTTTCATATTGAAAATTAGAGTAGCACATCAGTCCCTCTGCCATGGTGGAGGCAAATGTGGGCATGAGTATTTATGATTCTGAGGTCTGGTTTGATATCAGGAATGAATCAAGACAAGAAAATCAAGACAAGAAAAATGAATCAAGACAAGAAAAAAAAAAGGTCTGGTTGATATCAGGAATGAATCAAGACAAATGAAGGTCAATCGCATTGATCCTCTTGTCCTTCTTTGGAAAATATTAAAGTAAGAGCTGAAGAAAGAGGTAATCCCTGAAAGTCATCCAGACTCACTGAAGTCATGTGCTTCTTAGTGGGCAAAGAGATTGGGGTTGCAGAGGGACTTGGAAGGAGTTTTCCAGTGAGAGATGACGGGATTCTTGGCCCTATTCCGTGAACTCGTTTTCCATGACCCGAAGACCCAGAGTCGGCAGAGAGAGCCCAACTACTAGATGACAGATTCAAGACTCAACATGATCTCAACAGGCAGAAACAAAGGATTAAAAATGAACTTGATTAAGCTAAAAAGAGATAAAATGATATTTGTTTCCTTTCCCATCATTTTTAGGGTTTAAGCAGAGAATGGAGGATCGAAGGCTCAGGAGGCCTTTTGGATGGCTGTAAGCCCCACTGCGTCAATCCTGCTGGGAACACAGATATCCTCACGTGCAATAAGTCAGCATGCTTTCAAAGTTCAGAATCCTCCAAAATACCATTTACTGGATTCAGTGACATTGAATACCACTCAGGGGTATTCAGCAAATAGCAAATATCTATTGAGCTCCAGTTGTTTATATGATATTGATCTAGGCACTGTGATTGAAGAGATAAGAGAGACATGGTCTCCAACTCCAAGAAATCCCGACTTCTCTCCTAAATATGTGGGGGAGAGACATGAAGTCATTGGCCACTATCATAACCCCCAGTACTCAGAAGAGTAAGATAAACAGTAGTCACTTAGGGACGTAAGATAAGAAACACTGATTGGCGCTATCTACCTGAAAATCACTTAAATTTTGCAAATCAAGGAAGGCTCCAAAGACTATCGTTTTTATATGCTTGTGCTCTTGCCATTTAAACATTTTACATTTATAGGCTCTTCTAGTGACTTATTGTTTTAAAGGTGTAGCCATCATAGGAGTATTTGTAACTGGATAGTGTGTAAGTGAGAAGGATCTGTGTTCCAGACCGAAGGCCAAAAAGCTTTATTTATGATGGAAATACAAAGCATTCTTTTTCTTCTCTCTCCTCATCTCTAGGTTCCTGCTGTGGTTCTGTTTAATCCAGGGTGTGAAAGCGCTTGCCTTGGCTCCTGTCCTGTCTCTGGTCCTTTTTTCCTCCTCTGTGCCTGGATTCAGCATTTAACACCCCTCACTTGTGAGCAGCTTCTAATAAACTACTCCTATATGATTAGGCCATTAAAAATAGAAATAAAAAATTATGAAGCATTAGATGGATGGATTTTATTTTGGGAAAGGCCCCAATCCTATGAACTTTGTTCTTTCTGTTTTGGGCTAAATTGTCCTGATTCTTTATTTTACACTAATTGCAAACTAGTGTGTATTTAGATTTTCCATCCCAGAACAACTGGCTTGTGTGTTTCTCTGTTCATTCCTGAACCCCAGCCACTTGGGATGGTGTGCAACATTCAGCTGGTATCCCATCCAACAGATTTTGGCCAAGGGTGTTCCCTGGAAACTTGAGTGTCTAGGCATGAGCTCAGACACTGGCACATTTGCCATCCCTCTAAATATCTCCATGTGCTTCTCATATCATACTGATTGTAAAGCCAGAAGGTAGCTCTTCTTCTCTGGATGCAGTAGCTTTCTCTTTGCTCTTTTCTTAAGGATTTATCATCCATTTGTTGTATCACAAGAGCTCTGAAGATGGTTGTCATCACCTCGAAACTCTTTGAGGACAGGGTCTTATTTTTCTTTGCATCTTTCCAGGGCAAAGATGGTTAAAGGATCAGGTTAAAGGATCAGTTCATGTAGCTTCGTGATACCCTGTGGGTCATGAAACCATGGACTTTTCCTGTAGTTTCTATAGGAATTTTTTCCTGTGAAGCCACTGAACTAGCTTGCTTGTCAGCAGCTCATTTGCATTATATCATTAGTATTCTTTTTTGCTTAGTCCATCAGTTCATT
Organism: Vulpes vulpes; assembly: GCF_048418805.1. Taxonomy (NCBI): domain Eukaryota; kingdom Metazoa; phylum Chordata; class Mammalia; order Carnivora; family Canidae; genus Vulpes; species Vulpes vulpes. The sequence continues at coordinate 62,462,628 of NC_132794.1, forward strand.
AACCATTCGGCTTGCCTTGTGTTGGTCTCATTACTAGTTCTTCATGGGTTGTAAAAGCCAGTGACTCTGAAACCTCAGCCAGTTCTCATACCTTGAGGATGTTTTGACCTGTCTTAATAAAAGGCCTCCCTTCCATGTCAAGAATTCCTCATGCCAATTACCTCCTGTTTTCTTTAAATCCAAACTTATTGTAAAACCTGAATTTCTGGTTTATCCCTTGATGACTCAAAAAACAGCTTTACTTTGCCCTTTTGACCTAGGAGTGCCACCAAGGAGAGAAGGAGAAGATTATGGTGAACATCAGCCTTCGGAGCTGTGGGTCTGTCAGAGAAAATACAAAATTGTAGCCACCCTACTATTCTCAGGTTCTGCATGTTATAGCATTGATGAATAGTTTTGGGGGAGGTGCTTATAAGCCCCACAAAAGAGTTAAGCTAGTGCATATCATCTTGGGAAGTGTTTAATGTGACTTGGATGACGAGCAGTATAATTTTTCCTGATCTAGACTGAATTGAGTATAAACTCTTAATGTCTCAGTTCTGCTGAAGCTTTGGTTAATGCCATGTGAAGGGTGAGGGGGTCGGAAGACATCTCTTTTCATATGAAAGCATAACTTTGGAAGCATATAAAGTGACTAATTGACAAGAAAAATGAAAGCATATTTCTGGAAGGCCAAGAATGTCTTTGCAATCCAGATAAATGTTGCTTGTAAAAGCAAAACTGATAACCAGGAGTGACCATGGAGTGGAGCCTCATGAGCTCTGGGGAGCAGAGATAAGATAAATGGGTGAAAGACAAGAGGAGGAAATGTGTGTTTTTGGGGAAAATATTCACAGGGTTGATTTAAAGTGCAATTGGATGTGCTCACAAAGTCAACAGATACATAAAAAGAAGAGAAAGACAAAACCCAAACCGCCTATTTTCTCCTTTGTAGGGTCTTAAAACCAAAATGTGACTGTTTCCAAGAAAATCGTTCTGATTATCAACAGAATTGTTCACTGAACCGACTGAGAGTTGTTCTCGAACCAATGTTTGGGTTTAGTATAGTCTTCCACTCCCTAACAAGTCCCTCTTGTAAAGGAATTACCAAGGTGCTCAAGAAAGAGATTGATGGCCTGGGCCCTATTAGTCCCAGGGAGACCTGACTTGAACTCTGGCCGTGTATGATTCGGAACATGTCACTTGACTAGTCTGTGCTGTGTTTTCTCATCAGTAGAATGGGGACACCAACAGAGCCATAGAACTATGGTGAGGGTGACATCAGACCATTGGCAGCATGGTCCTTGTGCACTGCAGATGGGACAGGTGGATGCCTGTAGGCCAGGAAAAAAAGGAGAGGGGGAGGCCTGGGCCTAAGGACTGCCTGCAGGGGAGCTGGCTGCACTTTCTTTGTGACCAGCATACCAGTGTTCAGAGCAGAGCAGCAGATACCCCAGCCCCACATGCTGTTTGGTTGGATCCCATAAAGGTGGCAGTGGAAATAAAAGGTCAGAGAGTGATATTCCCAGCTGCTGCAGGTCTCTGTGGGTGCCTGGCACATCTGGTGACTTCAAACAAAGGGCACCGGTGACCACATCAGCCCAACAGGAAGGAAAGTCTTGGGCAAGAGGGCCTCTTTGTTTGCTCCTGTGTGTTCGTGCACCTCATCTGCCCTGGCAGGCGGAACTAGCTGTTTGTTTTTGTGGAACAAAGAACAGGCCTGGTTAGATTGGGGGCTGGGGAGTGGAGGGATGGGAGTGGTTCCTTATGGGATTCCTCTTGGTTAAAACAAACTTTAGGAGAGGTGTCTGGCGTGTGTCTCCGTGTCATAGATAAGGAGTAGCATAAAGACACATCCATGCATGCTGAAACTTGGAAACAGTGAAGTAAAAGCCCACAGAAAAAGGTCATGTGTGACCTGACCTCTTTTAATCTCGGCTTCTTATTCTGCATCAATAGGAATATTATTGAGGACAGTGGCCAGCCATAGAGGGGGATTAAAGAGAGGCCTGCATTTTCCAGAAATGGAGCAGTTCCATGGTAGCAGAGGGATCAGGATGGGCTAGGCATCAGGGCCAGCCTTTTAGAATCTGCAAATCAAGGCTTTAATCTCAGGGCCATGGTGAGCTGAGTGTGTGTGCCGAGCAGCAAAGACATGGGCCAGCACACGTGCACACATGGGGGAGGGCGGCCCTGAGGCTCCCCTTATGGAATTCAGCACTGCTGACCTATAGGGAGGGGTTTGCTTCTCACATTAGCAGACATGTTGTGCCCCCCAGTACACTGTGCTAGAGAAGATAGCGTAAAGACCGTCTCCTTTCCCTTGAGGATTGCAGATGTAGAGCAGAACCAAGCAGAAAGCAGCCAGCCTTTGCTGGCTTCCATGCCTTGGCACGCACAGCCTTTCTTTTCCCTTCTCTGCTTGGCACCGAGCACTCTGCAGCTTTACCCCGCCCCCTTACCAGGTAGAGTTAAGGCTCCCATACTTCCTCTCCCATAGCTCTTGGCTTATGTCTCCACTATGGAATATACTGTATTGTACTTTCTTTTTCATAACACTTGCTCATCCTAGTTTTCTAGATGCAAGGAGGTGAGAGCCTGGCCTTGGGTAGGTGAGGGGAGCGATGGGGAAATGTATCTTTCTGGTGAGAAGGAAATGGAAGGATGTGTTTCTTTATACCCTTTCTCCTTGGTGACAATCTCTGGTGGTGGGAGGCCAAAAGAGAGAGTCTTTTCTGTGTTTTTCTAAGGCCAGATAGGCACAAGACTCTCTTAGAGTGCTTGGGTTCCCAGGCAGTTCTGGAGGAGAAGGTGTGTGTTCACCTTGGCCTTGTCAAGGGGCAGGAGAGGTACTACCAAGGTTCATAGATAATACTGAGTCCATCAAGTTCCTGCCACGGCGGAAATTCCACGATGGGACTTTAAACTTGTCACTTAACCTCTCCAGGTCCTGATTTGCTCATTTGGAAAATGAGTGGCTAAAAGATGTCAGGCCCTTTCTAAGCTAAAACTTTCAGCCATCTCAAGGAACTGGAAATTCATATTTTTTCTTTATTTTTTTTTCATATTTTTCTTTAAAAAATTTGTTTATATTCTGGTATAATTCATAGATAGTGTCATATTGGTTTCAGATATAAAATAACAGTGATTCAGCAATTCCATAGAATACCTGGTGCTCATCATAAGTACCTTCCTTAATCCCTATCACCTTCCTTCCATTACACCCCTCTCCTTAGGTAACCGTCAGTTTGTTCTCTATAGTTAAGAATTTTTGTTTGTTTCTTTTTTTCTTTGTTTTGGTTCTTAAATTCCACATAGAGTGGAATCATGTGATGTCTTTTCTCGGACTTAATTCTCTTAGCATTATATCTGTTAAATCCATTTAAAATTCAGGAATTAGGATAATCATTTATCAGGTTAAGTAAGATGCTGTGCCTCTCAGAATTTACAGTTTTGTGAAAAAATTTGGATTGAGAATGGGGCCTTTGTAAAAACTGTGAGGAGTATCCAATTCACACATTCCTTTGAAATTCAGGCATCTTTTTCCCCAGGCAGAGATGCAGTGAAGTGAAGCAGGCTTCAGGCAGGACAGAGCTCTTAGCAATGCAAAGGTAAACAGCACCCTAATGAAGGAGTCTGCTAATTGGGGACTCAATTTAGGAAAGAAAGGTGCCAAAAATTTATTTTTATGCAGGGTGTTTGGAAGTTGAAAGGATTTTCTCATGGCAACATTGTTATAAATTGGGGTTAGGTTCTCAGGTCAGATAACAAAAGTGGATGTATCTCTGGACAGAGGAGGTAGTGCATGTTAAAGATAAAAAATAATATAAAATAAATGTGCACTGGGGCAATGTGTGTGTTTGGTGACTATCATTAGATACACATATACCTAGACACTGGAAAACACAGAGAGCCAGTTGAGTCACTGAACTTGAATTTGAGTGCAGTGTGTGTCCTGCACTGGGCTGGGCCCAGATGGGAGATGCAGGCCTTGCCAGCCAAGGGCTCGCGGTTGAGTTTTCGATTTGTTGGGCTTTCAAATCAGATTGCCTAGGACTATAATCCTGGCTCTTCTGTTTACAGGCCTTGAAACCATAAGCAGGTTACTTGACTTCTTAACAGCATTTCCGTTTCCTTGCTTCTAAGCAGAGGACTTGATAGTCTCTCTCAGGAGGCATGATGCCTGTGGAATGGCACAGTGCCTGCGTAGAGTGATGCTGCGCTCAGGAGATGCTGTTATGCCTGCCTGGCCCAGAGCCTTGCCCTGTGGGATGCAACCTGCAGCTCACTTGCAGCCAGAAGGGCATTGGGCCTCTGGTCCAGTCCCCCAGACCTAGCCCTGGAATGGGATGGGGTGAAGGATTTTGGCCATAGAGAGCAAGAAGTATGGGAGGGAAAGGAGGCTAAGGAAAAAAGAGTCTTTTTTTCCCTCTAGGAAACTTACAAGCAAAGAGAATGGTGTTGGGGTGAGAGTGTGAGCTCCAGGGCTATCAGAAATACTGGGGAGCCAAAGGGGTGGGGGAAGTGGAAAGGGTCTAAGAGTCAAAGAAGGGACGGGAGCAGGAGCGGAATCCCAGCAGTGACACCCTGACTGTCACCCTTGGTCCTCGCAGTGTGGCTCACAGGGAGCTCCTGAGCAGGGTCTAATGGGTTTCTGTATGGTTCCAGGTGGCTGAAGCTTTCTTTGGCTTGTGGACTTGAGCAACCGCCAGTTTCGTCTTTGGCCTCTGGGCACGCATGTATCTGTGAGAGATCTGGCCGTTTTATTTACTGGCAGGCTTTGTCTCCCGAGCCTGGGGTAGTTGGTAATCAGGGTGACGGCAGGCCAGACTCTTCAGGGAGCATTGTTTTGGTCTGGGGCCCCATACTTGAAAGAATATCTGATATCGCTCCCCAGTGGGTGAGGGCAAACCTTTGAAAGTTGAGCCTGAAGAAGAAAGGACAGGATCTGGTGGTGCGAGGGAGAGATGGGGGCTTCAGGTGCTGGAATGGCTGTCATTTGGAGGAAGGACAGTATCCTCCTTGGTTGGTCCCAGTGATGTTGTTGGAACACAGATATCAAGCTCAGCATAAAAATGTTGCCATGGTTGAGAGCTGTCAGAAAGCGGAAGGGCCTGTTGTGACAGGCGGTGTGTTTCCAACCCCTGGAAGCAGAGACTGACTGATGGTTGCTTATCCGCCAGAGATATGGCAGGGGCAGGGAGAGATGGGGATATTGGAAATTCAGGTTGGGCTTTGAACCAAAGAAATTTGGTATCTCAAACAGTGCTGACATTGTATCACTTTATGAGTTAGATATGAATGGATGAATAATATCCAAGCCTGTTTTAACTTATCTGGAGAAATGGAAACTTTGGTGGGCCAGGGAGAGGAAGTAACCTTTATCTGCCCTGCAGGCGCCATATTCTTAATCACAGAGACGGACACGGTCTTGGAGGCCTTGAGACCGCCGTGCTCACGACCCTCTCTTCAGGCCGTGACTTATATTTCAGTTGTGAACATGTTTAACTCATTTGTGAGACTTTAAACTCTTTAAGAATGGCACTGGGCCCATTATAACTTGTATAGTTATGGAGTGTAGACAATCAGTAGTGCGTGCTTAAATCCTTAACTGGATTCCCTTGTCCTTGGACATTCGGTGGCTGTGGAAAGGAAGCTCAAAGAGGTTTATGCCTCGCCTCAGGTCGAAATGCAGGTGAGGGGCTGCCCTGGGACTGGGCTGCTGGCTCCGTTCTGCCTCCAGCATTCCTTCCACACAGATCACTCTCCAAGCTCTGTGAGCTTTTGGGATTTGTCAGGACCCATGATAGCATTTCATTAAGTCGCTGTCTATGGACCCACACCTCATAATGTTCGGCCAGGGCTTTGGTGGCAAATGGCAGATTTTCCTGGTTGTGAGGCCAGTTATCCTCAGAGCCTCGCTAGAGCTCAGTAAGTGTTAAAGACAGGCTGGGAGGGCCTGCCAGGCTCGCTCTCCGAATCCTTAGTAGTAGATCACTAGGAGCCCTGGTGAGGAACCTCCCCAGGTTCTGAGGCAGAAGTAGCCTCAGAAAGGGACCGGGTCTTTGTGGATAATATTCAAGGGGGCTTTTCAAATTCACGGGTCACCTGGGCTGGGAGGAGAATCTCAGGGGTCAGATTGGTGTGTGGAGTCCCCAAGATCAGAGTCCCTAACAGAAAAAGTACTGTGGTAGAGTAAATGGCAACTGGTGAGTTGGCCGGGGATGGAGGAGGAGGCTTCTGACCAAATGGGGTCTGGAGAGCAATTGGGAGTTCAGGGCAGAAGGCCAATCAAGGACTGAGCCTTCCATATGCAGGGGGATGCAGCCTCCCTGGCCTTTGGTGCACTAGGACTCACCCAGCATAGGCTGGATAAATAAAGTATGGGGTCTGGAGCAAGGTGGGGTATTCTCACTTTCTGAGCAGCTGCCACAGGCAGGCATCCTGCTGTCTGCTCCACAGACACACTCACACGGAGCCCTTGTGGCCACCTTGAGAATGGGCACAGCACAACTTTCCCATTTTGCAGAGCAAAAAGCAGAGGCTCCAGTTCCACAGCTGGTAAATGAGTCAAAGTAGGGTGTGAAGATAATGGTGTGTAGGTCACTACATTCGCTGTGTTTCTTCAGTGCACACTGCACGCCTGGCCACATGCTCCATATTTTACATTCATTAGCTTTAATCTCCACCACGTGTGGTGGGCAATATAATGGCCATTTCAAAGTTAAAAACATTGCATCTCAGTTAAGGGTAATTGACTGGCTCAGATTTCCATGGTTAGTAGGTGGCTGAATCAAGATTTGAACCCAAGTCTGCCTGACCCTGGAAGCCCATGCTCTTTCTTTGTCACAGCCCCTCTGGCTCTTTGGGATGAAGCTTATGATGGATTCAGTTTTGTTCTCAGGGGACTAGAGATGGGTGGGCTGAACCTGGAAGTAGTAGGGCTCTCCATGATGTGATAGGCTAGGTTATGTCACAATAACAACATCTCAGTAGCTTATCTACTTGTAATGTGAGCAAGAGATAGTCTTCTCCTGTGGGTCATGGCAGTGTCTGGGTGGAGGTTGCTTTGCCAGTCAGAGTTACTGGGGGACCTGGGTCCAAGATTGCTGCAGCCCCTTTTAGCTTCAGAGTTACTGGGGGACCTGGGTCCAAGATTGCTGCAGCCATGGGAGGGCATATGTGAATCACTTAGTGGCTCTTAGTGCTTGGACCTGGATGTGACGCGTGCTACTTGCACTCATATTTCATTGGCCAGAGCTAGTGATAGGACCACACTGGTCTTCAGGAGGCAAGCAAGCACAGCACAGTCCTGCATGTGCCTGGAAGTGAGCAAGACTGACATATTTGGTGAACAGCATTAATGACCACCATGATTTATAGGGGCTTCCATGGTAGGTGCCCAAATGGCCTTTAAAAAAAATTTTTTTTTTAAATTTAATTCATGAGAGACACATAGAAGCAGAGACACAGGCAGAGGGGCCTGCGGGGAGCCTGATGCAGGGCCTGATCCCAGGATCCCGGGATCGTGATCTGAACCAAAGGCAGATGCTCAACCACTGAGCCACCCAGGTGCTCCCCTAAATGGCCTTAAAAAAAAAAAAACCCAGTGGGACCTGGCCTTCAAGCATTCCTGGGACAGGTCTTTGTTTAGACTGGGTTACTCTATCCCAACCCCTTCGGTCTCTCCCAGCTCTTCTGACAGGAAAGGTGACATTTTGTTCTCTCTTTAGTCAGAAACGGAGAGACTCAGTAAGAATCGTGCCAGCAGCCAAGGCTCAGAAACCATTGGTCCAAGGGGAAGGAGGCTAGCAAGTCATGACGCCTCCTTCCAGCCTCTGTCTAGAAGGAAATCTGTGCTTTATGTGCTGTAACTTCTGGGTGGTACATACTAACGCGCCCCTGGACACTGCTATTTATACAGTGACTAGTATTTTGACACTTGGCACCATTATTTTTCATGTGCCTTGATCCATGCAGTGAATGGATCCGTAACACCACTCCTGCTTTTAAGAAAACCAAACTGTGATTCAGAGAAGTTAGTACTTGAGCCAAACCTCCGAGTGGGCAGGTGACCCTCCCTGGATTAGGAAATTCCTCTTTCTGGCCCTGCTCCCTCTGCTTGTCAGAGCTGGCTGCCGACCCCAGCAGCTGGCCTGCAGGAAGGGGTCAGAGACTCTGTGTGGGCTTTACAGGAGCTCTGGACATCTTTGAAGGAGGAAATACGTAAAGGTCATCCTTGTTGTATGTCTTAATCCAGGCTATTGTGGGAACCAGCCTCAAAGCTTGAGGAGAGTTCTGGTCCAGCCTCGTGCCTCTCAACCATGATATCAGCCCTGCTTTTGCTTCTCCAGCCCCTTTTAGCTTCAGGCCTGCAGCTGCAGAAGTGAAGGACAAAGGGGAAATGTGGTGATTTTCCGCATGGAAATTTGGTCTAGTTTGGGGGTGCAGAGAGGTGCTAATGGGATTGGTCATTGGGGTGAGAGTTCTGGGTCTAAGATTTTGTATTTAATATTTTTAAGTGGCATGATTTCTACAATTTGAGGTTAATCCTCAGTATTTATAGAAATAATATAGTGGCAAAATAGGAAAGTTGAAGGCTCAGCTTTCACAGTAACAAGATTTCTGGGAAGGGAACAGTATAGAACTGTGAACTCACTTAGGACCTATTGGGTTCTAGATGGAGCCTTTGGTTTATCTTGGAGGAGTCCCCCACAACTCCCCAGTAGGCAATGCTCTGGAGAACCTGCTTGTTTTTCTCTCTTCAAAAATCCTGTACAACCTGTTAGGCTTGTGTGTGCTGATAGCGAGCTGATTTTAACCATTTGTAAAGCTGTCTGGTCCATTGGTGACAAAGTAACTGGGTTTCTAAGCCCTGCTTTTTTCCTGTCCCTACCCCCTGATGCTTTCCTGGTGACGCAGAACTCTAGATGCATGGCACTGGCTGGGTGGAGTCTCTTCAAGCCAGCGGGCAGCTCCTTGAAGGGTCAGCCACACCACGGGAGGATGTTGGATTCTATAAACAAAAACTTCTACGTGCTGGTTACAAGATTAGCTTAGACTGTGGCCCTTGAGGCGAGGGAAGTGGTGTCTCATAAATAGGATGTGAGGCTCTTTTTATCTCCTGAAAACTGAGAGGATCCAAGGACACTGGGGAAAGTTTTGTAAGAATTTCGTAGAGTTGTGTGAAACAAGAAAAAAGGCAAAAGCATAATTAAAAGTCTGTAACCTAAGGCTGTTTTAGAGAAGCGCATGAAACTGTTTCCGTGATATAATTGCGTATTCTTTTTTTTTTTTTTTTTTTTTTTTTTTACCCCTTTTAAGTCAGGGTGAGTGTGTGGACATAGCCACACACACACCCCCTCCACCCAAGTTGCCAGCTGTGGACCTTCCTGTATCTTTCTCTGGCTGACTGAAGTTGCTGCCCTACTCAGAAGAACCTAGAAACAAGTAGCAGAGATCAGAGACAGGGAATCGGAGGTAGATAGGACTCCTGGCTGTGTGACTTTTGGCTACCTGACTTTAATACATACGTAGCTGTCATTCATTGAGTTCTTACCATGTACCCAGAGCATTGCTGTGTGCTGGGCACAATGTCCTGCTTCATGATTGCAACAGGAAACCCAAGGCTTAGTGGTGAACAAGAGGGCCTGGATCAGGTCAGCTGATGCCAAGGCCCTAACTCTTGTTTTTATTAAGGTATCAGTCACCTAACATAAAATGCACCACTATCGCTCTTTTAAAATGTGCAATTCATGGTGTTTATGTACTCACAAGGTTGAGCAGCCGTCGCTACTTTCCAAGTCCAAAACACGTCCATCACCCCCAAATGGAGCAAGCCCCTTACATCCAAATTCTCCCCTTCCCTGGTCCCTTGGCAACCACGAGTCTACTCTTTCTCTATGGATTTGCCTGTTCTGGACATTTCATATCAACGGAATCATACCGTATGTCAAAGCCTGCGCTGTTGAGCTTGTAGCTTTTTGGGAAAATCACCTGACCAATTTAGGTGCAGAGTACTTTTATCATAGGTGACTTAACCCCATCTTGGGGATCTATAGATTTGTTGTGTGGCTTGAATGAGAACCTACATCGAATGCATTCCGTGAGCAAATGTGAGGTATTCTATTAGCATAACTTTTGTCTAGGACCTATGTCTGAATGACAGGCCACCCTGAAAGCAAATCTTGCTGTTTCTTACCTATTCAAAGAGAATTATATTGACTTATTTCACAAAAATGTGGTGAAGAATACCAGTGATGTTTCTAACCTATGTAATCACAAGTTACCTTGGCAACACTGGGTAATTGAATATGTTGAGAAGAGAGTATCTTTCAGGTGATTTGGTAATAAGCAGGAAGTCTACCGCCAGGACAGTGAGAAAACAGGTTGTAAACAACATCTTCTTTAAGCCTAATACATTTAAACTTGGTAAATTACCGCAATTTAGCAACACTTTGTTCTGCTTGGTGGCCAGAGGTTGCCTGCCTTTGGAGATGAGTTCTCACATCCTTTAGATGCCGGGGGTAGGGACACCAATAAAAAGGATCTGAGATTAATGGGCAGTGTTTGAAAATGAAATGTAAGCATGATGCTGAAAGAGTAGAAACCTCTGGAATTCTTGAACTCCATGACTGATACTGCTCCAATTTCTTCCAAGTTCATTCTAGAATTCCAGACTCTGAGAACTGGCAGGGACACTGGAATTAGACCAGTTCGTGAGCAGAGGAGCAAACTGAAGGCAGCAAAGTTAAATGCCTGGCCTGCAGTCCTCACACAGTGAATTATTAGCCAAGTCTGGTCCAGAATCCACATCTTCTAACCACTGTTCTTGGCGTTGGAATCAACTCTTGCTTGAAAATATTTGGGGTTTTGGTATGAGCACCCTTGACTTCTTTGCCATTCTCTTTGTCACGTGGATTCCCATCTCACTCGTGCCCTGCTCCCGTGCCCAAAACACAAACAAATGGAGCTCATTGAGAAGTCCAAGTATGTAACTGATTCAGTTCTGAACTGCAGATATGTTGGGAAGGAATGGTGTTGGTATTTGGGAAATGTAGTGACAGAATTTTTGGAAATTCTGATGTAGCTTTTAGAGCAGGGGTTTAAAAAATGATCTTTTTCAATGGCTCAATCCCTGTCTGACCAAAAATGGTAAGTAGGCAGAGTCAAAAAGGAGGAAGGGAAACCGCATCACTCCACATTAGTGCCAGCATGTCAGCTTTTTCAAGCTTTTGTATCTTGTCTTTTTTTTTTTTTTTCCTGACTTATTCAGAGGTAATGTTACCTATTACACTTCTTTAATGGTGTGACCTGAGCTCAGAGGGGCCAGAGGTTTGCATGGGTCACAGTGTGGGCTGGCTGCAAAGCCTGCAGTAGCGTCCAAGCCACCTGACACCCAACGCCAGGCTCTGGAGTCAGACCAGGAAGCCTGAAGGACTTGAACAGTTGGGGCCAGAGCTCTGAGCCTTTACAGGAAGGTCCTGAGGTCACAACAGCCTCTCCTCTGTCTAGACCTCACCACTCAAAGTGAGACCCACAGGCCAGCATCATTGGCATTAATCGGGAGCTTGTTAGAAATGCAGTCTGCCTGGGTAGCTCAGTGGCTGAGTATCTGCCTTCGGCTCCGCATGTGATCCCAGGGTCCTGGGATCGAGTTCTGCATCAGGCGCCTTGCAGGGAGCCTGCTTGTCCCTCTGCCTGTGTCTCTGCCTCTCTCTCTCTCTCTGTCTCTCATGAATAAATAAAGTCGTAAAAAAAAAAAAAAAGCAGCGTCCAGTCCATGCTCCAGGCTTCCTGAGTTAGGGTGAGCCTTTAACGGGATCCCCAGGTGAACCCTATGCTCAGTCAAGTGCGAGAATCCTGTTATTTGTCACCTAGGTCCTTCACTGTGGAGGCCAAAGTGGACGTCCACCGCTGTGATGGTGAAAAAGCAGTTAACCCCCCAGCAGATGGCCTGACCTAAGGGACACTTTGGGTGCCCATCAGCTGAGATCCTGCAGCCTCAACAGATAGGAGTGTGGGGGCGGCCAGGGATGTGGAACCGACAGACCAACATTCCATTCCCTGGACTCCCGGCCTCCACGCCTCAGCTGTTTTCACTCATTCAGCAAAACAGGGAGACAGAAAAGAAACAAAAGCTGGCTGTGGTAGATGCCTTGTTAATTAGTAAAGTCCGATGTGTCCACGTGTAGGGTCTGCACTCGGGCAAGCCAGGAGGGCCTCCTCCCGAGGCCACTTGTTACCCACCAGGAGTGAACCCAAGGTGTCTGTGCTCCTGCAAGGAGTGCATCAGTGCCTTTAGATCAGAAAAAAAAACACTCAGGCATGGCTTTTTCTTCCACTGTTTTCAGGATTTTGTGCTTGTCATGGTTAAAAGTTTCCTCTGGCCCCAGGGGAGAATGTGAGCATTTCTAAATGTAGACATTAACTCATGAAAAGCGGGTCATTATTAGCAATGAATGGTGGTACCTTACAAAGACTGGAATTTTTGCCTCTTTTTTTTTTTTTTTTTTTTTTTGGTGATACAATCTTATATCCTCTCCTCTCCTTTTAAATAGTAATTGGAGCATATGGTTAAAAGTCAACTATTTTACAAGTAGTGGAAATTTAGCAGTTTAGCACATTGAAACATGCTGTTTGTTTTGGAAAAATTTTCTTAGTTAACGTCGGTTTAGCAGACCATCCTCAATTGGGAAATGAGGCTAAATTTCTAATGAATTAGCCAACCAGGAAATCTGATTTGCCCTTGGAATGAGAAGGGGGTCATCTAATTTGTGCAGCACAGTTGTCCTGGAAAGACCATTAGAAGATCTCAGGTCTCTCTTTGGGGAAATATAGGTTTGATATTTGGCTGCCCAAAATGTGCAGGTTGTGGTGTGAAGCCAAGTTTGAGGATTTAGAGCTACAGCAAGTGAACTGTGCAAAGTCCTGCCCTTTGGGAAACATATGTGGGTTTCCTTGGCTTGGCAGTCATATCAGAGGTGAGGACTCTTGCCCAGATATTGACAAAGTATACCAGGTAGGTAACTTCATCCACCTTTTCCAAGTGAAGGAAGGAAGGCTCTCTGAAGCCGAAAGATGCTTTCCAGCAAAAGATGCTGGAAACAGATATAGCCTGGATTCGAGTCTGATCTGGCTGACTGACCGTAGAGCCTTCTGCTCCTTCCTCTATGCTGTGAGATATGTCTTTTAGAGTTAAAACAGAGAATTCCACTCTTGACATGATTTATGTCTGCATTGCTCAAGTTGAGATGGGCGTGTGTGTACTGGATAGGTGAGGAGGAGAGGCCTTGGCACAGCTGCAGGGGAGAAGTGGTCCGTCTTCCAGAATACCAAGGGTACAGTATCTTAATATAAAGAGACATGAAGTAGAATGAAAAATATTGTGTCGAATGCAAACTGTACAAGCAATTTTGTTGAAAAAACCCAAAACCTTGAAAGGCGCTTAATTTTGTGCAGCCCCTTGGAGCTCTCTCATCAGCCTACGTTGGACTTCTCTGCCTTCAGGTTGCTGGGTGGAAATTTTGGAGACCTGTTCACATAAGTGCAAGTCCTGGGCCATCTGGGTCTTTTCCACCCTCCCAGCTATATGTGGTGAAAAGGAATTTCTTAACTATGTAAACCCGCGTGGGAGATCTCGTTGGCGCTTTGCTCTGTTTGTACAGCTGCTCCTGGGGCTCTGGCTCTGCTATCTTTCATGGCCCAGAAGTATCTGCGAATGTGCTAGGGAAGGGTTTCAAGAGGCTGGAGGAGGTGAGAACTGAGCTGGGGAGGTGGCTGTCCTCCAAGTGCCTGTGGGCATTGATAGTCTTTTCAAAGAAAATGTCTATTTTGTTTTAAAAAATGTAATATCTCTTGAATTTCCATAGTTCAAGAGTTACAAGAAGGTTTGCAATGGATATGTTTCTCTCCTTTTTTCCGTGACCCTGCTTCCCTTCCTCAGAGCCAGCATGTTTTACCTGTTTCTTGTGTAGCCGGGTAATTACATATTTATCTCCCATTGCCTGCCTTTTATACAGACCTCCCTTCTGTGTGTACCATTCTGTCCCTTGCATTTTCCTCACTCTTTTTCCTTTAATTTTTTTTTTTTTTTTGGCTGCACAGGTTATCATTGACCTGATATAATTTGTTTAACAAGGGCCCTGTCAGATGCATTTAGTTCACCCCAATCTTTTGCTATTTTAATGCTGCAATTAATAATCTTTTTTTTAAAGATTTTATTTATTTATTCATGAGAGACACAGGAAGAGAGAGGCAGAGACACACAGGCAGAGGGAGAAGCAGGCTCCATGCAGGGAGCCTGATGTGGGACTTGATCCCGGAACTCTAGGATCACGCCCTGAGCTGAAGGCAGATGCTTAACCGCTGAGCCACCCAGTTGTCCCTAATAATTTTATTTATATGGCATTTTGCACACATGTAGGATAAGTGCGAGAAGAGAAGGTATGGGATCACAGGGAATGTAGATTATAATTTTGGTTGATACTACCAAATTGCCTCCCAGGACCTCATACAAGTTTCTAGCCACCCACTCCACCCCACCAGTGGCAGGAGCAGAACCTTTTGCCTTATGCTACCCACCTGCCTTCTGACTTGGGCTGCCTGAGAGGTGAAGAAATGATAGTGCAATTTTAAGGGATGGTCCAGTCTTGAAAAACAATAGAACATAGCACATCTGCTACTTTTGCCCCTGTGGTGATGACTGGAAGGTGTTTCGAACCTTTTGGAGTGGCAGAGGAGCTAGGGTTGGTTTTTGTTGACTATTTGTAACTGCTTGCATGAATGAATAGTAGTTAAAATATTAAGCAAATCCATACAGTTCCTTTAAAAATAAATATTACAGTGGTGATATGGATAAATGAATCTTTAGAGATTGTGTGCTCCTTAATTTTATTTATGATGTAGCAGGCTCTGCAATCTTGTTATGAGAGGACTTAAGATAAAAAAAAAACAAAACACAGAAACATAGTCCCAGCAACTTCATCGAGGTTAGTAGTACTTGTCTCCAGTGATCTCTGAGTCGGTCCTTACCAACTCAGGTCCCAGTAGAGTCCTGCGGTCCATTGCCACATTTCCTGAGATACAAACGTAAGCATTTGGAAAAGATGATGCTTAGGTCAAAGTTCAGAGTTGGAAGGGGGTGCTCTTGAAGGTCCTCGAGACCAGTTTTTTTTTTCTTCGCTGGGAAGTCATGTAGGACTTGCCTTCGACAAAGGGATATTCAGAGAATTAGCTATGGTTTCGGGAAAAGGAAGTTTGTCCTATGGACTTGATATAAAATAGGGGACTGGGTGGGGGGGGGCAGGCAGGGACAGGGAGAGGGTTCTGGAAAAGTTTACCAACAGAGGGTTAAGGTCCATTTATTGGTAAACATAATGTGGTCTATCACCCTATGAAGACACAGAGAAAAACAACAGCTAGTCAAAATAAGACTCAGAGTCTCTACCCATGCGAGCTCCCTCGAGTCATGCTCAGCCTGTGTTACTGAAAGCTAGCACTGGAGCCGAGCCCTGCCAGCTATAAACTGAGCCATTCACTTGCCCGGCCAGTCCTTCTGGCGTGTCATCCCTCAGGATTCAGGATATGTGTCCACAGCTTGCAAACGGAGAGTATACCAAGTCCTAGACATCAAAACACAGTGCGAGGCCCTTTATCTAGCATGCCAGGGGGCCAGTTAGGCCTGAATTCAAGTTAAACCAGATCTGGTTTTCGGTGGCCTTGTTCTCCCTGAGATTCCTGGGTGAACAAAAGAGCACTGACCACATGTGTGTGTTCTTCACTTTACAAGAACATGTGGGCAGATATCTTGGAGCCTGCTCTTCCTCTCTCTGGTGCCTTGACGAACCTCAGGCCACTGAGGTCAACACCTCATCTCCTCTCCATCCCAACTCCGTGTCCTGATTTCCTTTATCTTCTGTTTCTCTTCTTTCAGTTGGCTGTATGGAGACATAATTTGTGACCTACAGTTCTGTTCAAAGTGCCCAATCCAGTGATTTTTTAGTATGTTCCTAGACTTGTGCAACCATCACTGCTATCAATTTTAGAACATTTTCATTACCATTAGCCCCATGCAACCACTGATCCACTTTCTATCTCTATAGATTTGCCTGGTCTAGACATTTCATCTAAATGTCAACATGTGGGATGCCTGGGTGGCTCAGCAGTTGAGCACCTGCCCCTGGCTCAGGGCGTGATCCCGTGGTTTCGGGATCAAGTCCCACATCAGGCTCCCTGCCTGGAGCCTGCTTCTCCCTCTGTCTAGGTTTCTGCCTCTCTCTTTCTGTGTCTTTCATGAATAAATAAATAAAATCTTAAAAAAGTCAACATGTGGATGTTTGGGACTGGCTTCTTACCCTTAGCATAATGTTTGCAAGGTTCATCCATGTTGTAGCATGGGTTAGTACCTCATTCCATTTTAGAGTGAAATAATTCATTGAATGGATCTACCGCCTTTTGGTTGCCCATTCATCAGTGGATGGGCAGTTGGGTTGTTCCTGCCCTTTGGCTATCAGGAATAATGCTGCTGTGATATTTTGTACAAGTTTTTGTGTGGCCACATGTGTTCATTTCCCTCAGGTGTATATTGGAAGGAGGGGCAAGATGGCAGAAGAATAGAGTCCTCAACTCATTTGGCCCCACAAACTTACCTAGATAACTCCCTTAGGTATACACTTAAGAGTGGAATTGCTGGGTCATATAACTCTGTTTAACATTTTGAGAAAAAAAAAAAAAAACATTTTGAGGAACTGCCAAGCTATTTTCCAAAGCGGGTGCACTGTGTCACATTCCCACCACCAACATGTAAGGGTTCTGACTTTACATCTTCCCCAACCGTTGCTATTATCTTCCTGGTTATATGGTCATCCTAGTAAGTGTGAAGTGGCACCTCGTTATGGTTTTGATTTGCATTCCCCTTGGTAAACTAATGATGTTGAGCATCTTTTTATGTACTTCTAGGACTTTTGTAGATCTTCTTTGGAAGGAGGTCTACTCAGATCCTTTGCTCCTTTTTTTCTTGGAGAGAGAAAATGCATGTGAAAGTTGGGCCGGTGGGTGGGGGCAGAGGGAGAGAGAGAATCTTAGGAAGATTCCATGCCCAGCATGGAGCCCATGTAGGGCTCATTCTCACAAACCTTGAGATCATGACCTGAGCCAAAATCAAGAATTGGACACTTATGTGACTGAGCCAGCTGAGCACCCTTTTTTGCCCATTTTTTAATTGAGTTGTCTTTTATTATTGAGTTGAAAAATTCTTTATATATTCTAGATATGGATCCTCTATCAAATATATGATTTTTAACCATTTTCTCTAATTCTGTGGGTTGTCATTTCACTTTGTTGATGGTATCATTGGCAGCACAAAAGTTTTTAATTTTGCTGAAGTCCAGTTTACCTATTTTCATTGTATCTTTGCCCTTGTTAAAAATAAGTTGACTGTAAAATGTTGGGTTTGCTTGGGGTTGTCAATTCTATCCCAGTGAATTGTATGTGTATCCTTATGGCAGTGCCACACTGTCTTATAACTATAGCTTTGTAGTCTTAGGTTTTAATGGGAAATTTAGGGCAAGAATGGGCAATCTAGACTTTTCTTTTTCTTTCCCTGGTCTGAGCAGTTATTGGATTCTTTGGGTCCTTTCTCAGGCTTTCAACCACACTTACTTCTCCTTGTTCATCTTGCTGGCTTTGGTAGGAGAGGATACCCAAGTGATCCTGAGAAGTCCTAGCTGTTGGGCACTTTAGTTTTCTCCTTAACATTGCTAGTTAACTGCATTCTGACCCAGTAGCATGGCTGTGATGGATGTTCCCAGATGTATAGAATTAAACATTTGGGTTTGAAAAGATGCTCTGGTTGCTGAAACTTTCTAATTGGCTAAGTTCAGGATAATACAGCTTATTGTACTGTATTGAAAGATTTGAAGATCTTTCCGTAAGGCTACGCAAGCAGGCAATTTGGGCAGATAGTTCTCCCAAGGGGGCCGTGACATAACCCTCGAAGTCAAAGCTTGCCCTCCGTGGACCTTCCTTTCCTTGCAGGCATCTGCACTGCTGTTTCATGAGCATTCAATTCGCTGACATTGGCATCTTTGTAGTAGTGGAGAAATGGAAGGCGAGAGATCTTCTGGGAGAAGTGGAATTCTGGACAAGGCTACTTATTATCACTTCACATTGCTGAGCCAAAAAAAAAAAAAAAAGCCCATGCGACATCTGGAATTAACAATAACCACACTGTAATTGTCACCATGCCTTTCTGTTAGGATTTTTGTGCAGCACGGAGCTCATTTTCAGAAGATAGCGCCTAGAGCTTGCACTAGGAACTGTATCAAAATTTAAGTGGATTTTAATTTCCATTTTGTATTGGATATTTAAAAAAAAGTCTATAAACAGAAACTGTCCTTCATCCAGAACTCCTGTTAAAGGGCCCTGCACATGGCAAGGGGTCAGGGATGTGAATTCGGCAGAAGGCAGTGGTTACAAGAACAGGTTCTGGAGTCAGTCTGCCCGAATGTGCTTCCTCCTAAGTGAACTTGGACTAGTTTTCTTTCTTTCTTTTTTTTTTTGGACTAGTTTTCTATCTACCCGAGTCTTAGTTTCTTTGTCTTTAAAACAGTGATAAGAATCGTACCCACCTCCTAGAGTTGTTAAAAACTTGAAATCCCTTGTCAAAGACTTAATATAGGCAACGGTTGACAACATTTTTTTGTAAAGAGCTAGATAGTAAATATTCTAGGCTTTGCAGCACCAGGGGCCTTCCCTTGCAGGTGTCTGGACTCCTCACTGCTGTTGTACCGTGAAAGCTGCCACAGACAGTGCGCTTCCCGGTGGGCATGGCGATGCTCCAGTCACACTTTTTTTTTTTTTTTTTAATAACAGGTGGCGTGCTGGACTTGGCCTCCAGGCTATAGCATGTCGATCCCTGGCTTAGCACGGTGCCTGGCACATCACGGGTTTTTAATAACTATCAGCCATGCCTGAAGCTGGGACGGCCCCTTGACAGCAGTGCTCATGTTCACCCATTCCATGTTTTTAACAGAATGTCGAGGTCCTGGCCAGTCGGAGCAACACTTCAGAGCAGAGCCAGCTAGGGGCTGAAATGCACGTGAAGGCTCTGCAGGAGGAGAATGAGAAGCTGCGGGAAAGCATCGAAGAGCTGGAGCAGAGCGTCGCTCGGCTGCAGAGGCAGATTGCTGACATGAAGGATGATGAGGTCAAGGCAAAGGAAAGGCTCACAAAATGCGAGGTAAGGCTCACTGGGCCTCAAGCCTGGTCTGGCAGCAGCAGATCTTTCTTTTTTCCTGTGTCCGTGATTTTGGGAGTGGAAGGGGGATTTGCTATCACAATTTAGTAGGAAAGGTGGAGGCTGGGCAGCCCGGGTGGCTCAGTGGTTTAGTTAGCACCGCCTTCTCCAGGATCCTGGAGACCTGGGATCGAGTCCTGAGTCAGGCTCCCTGCATGGACCCTGCTTCTCCCTCTGCCTGTGTCTCTGCCTCACCCCCCGTGTCTCTCATGAATAATTAAATAAAATCTTAAAAAAAAAAAAGGTGGAGGCAGTGGTTAATATATCCTCTCTGCAAGCCATTGCTGTCGTTCCTCTATGATGGTATAAATGGGAGATGGTGAAGTCAGGTGGGAAACACAGGCTTCCCTGCTCCCCTAGACGTCAGGGACACTGAACCTTGTGACATAGGCAGAGGCTTCTACATGCCTGAAAAGGCCATTGTAATCTTACCAGCAGACCTGTCCTCACTCGTGACTATTTTTCCTTTTTTTAACACATAATTGATGATTTTTTAAAAAAGATTTTATTTATTTATTCATGAGAGACACACAGAGAGAGGCAGAGACACAGGCAGAGGGAGAAGCAGGCTCCCTGTGAGGAGCCTGATGTGGGCGTGAGCCAAAGGCAGACGGTCAACCACTGAGTGACCCAGGTGCCCCTACTTGATTGGTTTTGAAGCCACACCAGTTTTAACTGATATTTGGTTCGCCCGATCCCTAGAAGCAGGAGGCCGTTAGCAAGAGACATGTATTCCTGTGGCCGTGTGAGCTGCCACTGACAGTAAGAGATGGGAAAAAAGAAATGTAAAGGTGGGGGTCTATTCCAATAGGGGTTCCAAAAATGGTCATTTATCAGAATTACCTGGAAGCCTTTTCAAAACTCTGTGTGCCTGGGTCCATGAGATAACTAACTGCTCTTTCCAAAGCTCCAGAGGGGCGGCTGGATATGTGTTTTCTGTCACCCTGGGTGCTTCTCATGTTCACATCTGGCTAAATATGGAACCGGCAGACAGGCACAGATGTCTAAGAACATACTGCCATATGCCACCTGGGGTGGTCATGTGGTGACCAGAGCCACTGCTGGCTCTGTCCTTGGGTGTCTCCTGCCTTCCTTTCATGCCACCGAGTCAGCTTAGCTTTCTAGGCACAACACACGTCTGTGTGCACTCTGACCCTGTGTTTCATCATAGAGAGAAAACCGGCAATTAGAGGAGGCCCTTGTGAATGCAAGAAAGGAAGAAAGAGAAGCCACATCAGTCAGAAGGACCCTGGAGGGTGAGCTGGAAGACGTGCAGGTAAATGCAGAACTGTTGTCTTTATTTCTCGTAAAGGAAGGCTGAGGAGCAAGATTGGAGAGACATGTACAGATTGCCACGCCTTCCAGGTAGTTTCTTCGTAGTAATAACCACACCAGACTTCAGACCCTCTATCTAGACCAGTGGTTCTCAACTGGGGGACATCTGGCAGTGTCTCGTGACATTTATTTATTTTTATTTTTTTAATTTATGATAGTCACACAGAGAGAGAGAGAGGCAGAGACATAGGCAGAGGGAGAAGCAGGCTCCACGCACCGGGAGCCCGACGCGAGACTCGATCCCGGGTCTCCAGGATCGCGCCCTGGGCCAAAGGCAGGCGCCAAACCGCTGCGCCACCCAGGGATCCCCCTGGTGACATTTTTGGCTGTTAAAACTGGGGACGAGCTCCTGGCATCTAGTGGACAGAAACCAGGCATGCTGCTAAACGTGCCACAAAGCATAGGACAGCCCCCACAGCAATGAATTATCTAGCCCCGAATGCCAGTGGTGCCGACTTTGAGAAATCCTGGTGTAGGATATTAAAGAGCTTGACAGCTTTCCAAAGATAAAATATGAATTGTGTGAGAAGGCCGGCAGGATCGGTCCCCGAGGCAGTGTGGAGTCCGCTCTCTGGCAGAAGCCAATTTCCTTTCTCCTCTGGGCAAATATCCTCTGCAGAGTGCTGTCCCAAAGGACGGCTATTAAAAGCAGGAGGAAGTTAGGGTTTTTTTGAAACTAGATAGCTATCTGTATTCGAAATCAGTAGATTCTTAGAAAATTAGGTTTTCCCATTTGAAGGTTCGAAAGATTGTAGGAAGTACATTCTTAAAAAAAAAAAAAAAAAAGTATGCACCGAAGTGCAAAAGTCTAAAATGACTTTGCACAGCGACCTGGGTGTGATCCAGGTATGTCCTTCCTTCCATCTGCTCTCGAGCTTTACAGAATCAGCACCAGGCACTGGCAGGCAGTTTCTGAGGAGGCAAAAGCCAATGATTTTGAGCAGTTGTCGAAGAGGAGACTGTTGACTCATTTCCATGAGGACCACTGGATGAGGAAGGCGCGTAGGAAAGGTGTTAGGAGCTGGCAAAGCGGTCCGGGTTCAGATTTGTAAATCTGCCGAACGCCTAATTGCAGCTTTCCTTGCAGCATACAGCTTCCCCTCGTCGGGGGCAGAGAGGAGCCTGCCTGTGCTCGGGGCGGCCACCCCCGGAGCAGTGGTCGGTGCCTTCCCTCCAGCTTTGGACAAAGACCTTGTTTTTTGCAAACTTAAGTAAAACTTTTCTCCTGATTTCGGTGTCTGCCTGTCTTCGCTTTGGACTTCTGTCTCTCTCTCTTTCTCCTCTTCCTCCCTCCCCCCCTTCCTTCCTCGTTTGGTTAGTTTGGTGTGGAGGGCAGGCCCACTGTGCTGTTAAGGACTCTTGCCCATGAAGCCCGGCTGCTCAAGTGCAGGGCAGGGTTTGGGTGCAAGAGCCTGCAGGTCACAGGAAGAGAGGACAAGCATTTGGACTCTACAGGGATGAAAGTCTGCATCTTCGTGTCCCGCCTGCACCGAGTGCTGGGCGCAGCTATTACAGGCCGTCCGTCCTCATCAACTTTAGGTCAAACCAGAAAGTCTCCCTCCCACATAAGGAAGTAGTTTACCAGCTGTGAATCGGCAGCTCCAGGTTCCTTCTGCAGAGAGAGCAGGTGACGGCCCCAAGGCCTAAAGATCTCAATGTAATCCCTGCCCACCCGCCTCCAGATTGCTCTTCTGGCCTTGGAAGTGATCCCTGATGCCTTGCTGTTGTCCAGACCTGTCTCCCCAGCGGTGCTGGGATGGCGCGAACTCCCGGTGCGGCCGTGTGTGGCCCTGCTCTCCCGCAAACACGTTTTAAAAAGGCCCAACAATCTCAGCATGGTTGTCTCAACTAGCCGGTCTCGGAAGTAGCGCCACGAAAAGGGCACCATCGCTCTGAAATGCTGGGTTTTCTCTAAAGTTGGGAACCAGAAAGCTGGCTCCTTTAGTAACTTTCTGCATGCCTCTCTTCCCAAAGCTGGCAACTGAAGGGGAACTCAATTAACTTTTCAAGGACGAGGAAAGAGTAACTTGTTTTTGCTTTTTCCATGCAGCATTTTATATTTCAAATCTCTGTGCCTTTAGCAATCTATGGCATCTTCATGCACGATAAATGTATTTTTTTAAAGATTTTATTTATTTATTCATGAGAGACAGAGAGAAAGAGGGGGCAGAGACACAGGCAGAGGGAGAAGCAGGCTCCCTGTGGGGAGCCTGACATGGGACTCGATTCTGGGCCTCCAGGATCACATCCCAGGCTGAAGGTGGCACTAAACCGCTGAGCGACCCGGGCTGCCCAATGTATTTCTTTATGTAGTAGCTGAAGACCAGATGAACTTAGGTCTGATTTATTAGGACTCAGTCAGAACGTAGCTGTGGGTTATAAAGATGCCATCGTTGGTTTGCTCGACCCCTGCCGCTCGGGTTTGGATTGTGCTACTGGGTGGATCGATGGGAACTGCATTCAGGCAGAGGCGGGTAGGATTCCCTGGAGAAATGGCTTCTGCAGATGGGCAAGTAAAGAAATCTTTTCTGGAGAAGCCACAGTCCTTTCCTTCCGGGAGGGATAATGTGTAAATTCTGTATGCCTTCACCTCCCACCCTATTGGACTTCTGTGTCTTGAAACAACGGAGGAGGAGAGCCCCAGTGCTTCCCCTGGCCGCCCCAGGGTTTTGTGGCAGGGTACTGCTTGGGACCTCCTCGGCCATGTGTCCCCGCAGAAGCTGTGCTCTGGCGGGAGAGCGTGTACTGGTTTATGAGCTGCTCTCACAGGCTGTAACTTGGGTATCTGGAAAACACTCCTGAGAAGTGCTTTCAAGGCTTCAGATTGTAAATGCTTCACTGCAGCTTTCCTTTCAGTATACAGCTTCCCCTCCTCAGGGGCAGAGAGGAGCCTGCCTGTGCTCAGATTCACTCAGGTCCACCGTAGCTCAGGGGCGGTCACCTCCAGCTTAGGGGCAGGCATCCCCAGCCTCCGTCTCATCAAGCCTCTCATTCCTGTAAGCCCATGGGCTCACCTGCCACTCCGTTATTGTAAATGTGGCTCAACAGGGGCCTTACTCAGTCACACAGTAAAAAGCTCTGTGTCCTGCCATACAGTGGTCTTGAAGCTCAAGGGTACTCCCCATACATCCACTAACTTGGTGTTTTGCATTCTCCTGACTGATCATTTTTCCCCCGATTTTTGTCCCAGTATTGTGGTCAATGGGCTTATATTGCTGGTCTTAGAAATACAGTCACTGTAGCGACAGCTTTTCACTCTGGACTCTCAGCTGCAAATGGGAAAGTTTGCTTTTTCGTGTGATTTTGGAACATGTTTTCTCAGCAGTGATGCATTGGAATACATGTCTGGAAGAACTGGGGAGAAAGAAACATTTGTTCTAAACAGCATCTCTACACTTTATGTTAGAGTTACCTGGGTAACTTTTAAATGTAAATTTGTGGGCTCCAATCTAAGGAAGATGGTGACTCCATCACAAAGGGCTAGAATCTGTGCTTTCAGTAAGGAATACTCCATCCTTACTTGGTGATACTGATATGAGAAGTCTTTAGACCACTTTTGGGGATAGGTATTAATTTCCAGCCATTGAGTTTTTATCATATGCCTAATAGTGAATCTGGGCTATGAGACATACCCAAATGGAAAATCTGTTCCTTGCCTTGAGATCTTACTACCCTGCAATACAGGCAAGGTATAAGAAATATATTTTAAATAATCTAGCAACACCGTTCTTCCAGGCAAATGTGTGAGTGTTGGGGTGGGGTGTATGAGGTTTTGGCAGGGCTCCAGGCCCAGAGTTGGGGAGTCTGGTGATCTCCAGTGGCACAGGAGATCAGGGCCAGGCAGGGAGCCCTGTCTGAGCCAAGGGTGAAGCAGAAACCTCCAGATGGAGGTTGAATGGAGCCAAGGCTAGCTTGTCTGTTGGCCTGGAGCCTCTGGGATTGGGATCCAGGAGGAAGAAGAGAGAGGCTGAGAGGTCTGTAGGGGTACGGGTTCAGTTGGATCCTATAGAAAGCCATTCATGTACCTCTGTATTTGTTGGTTTTGGGAAATTTACATTTTGAGATACATTATTTTTTAAAAATATTTTATTTATTTAATTGAGAGAAAGAGAGAGCACAGAGGGGGAGAGAGAAAAGCAGACTCCTTGCTGAGCAGAGAGCCTGACACAGGGCTCAATCCTAGGACCCTGAGATCATGACCTGAGCCAAAGAAGGACACACTCAACTGCCTGAGCCACCCAGGTGTCCCTTGAGATACATAACAGACAGTTTTCTCTCACACAGGGAGCCATACCTTGCTTGCCTTCCCGTGTGCGCTCCCCTCTACCCCAGCACCACTAAATCAACACAAACATGAATCCCAGGAGGTGATCCTGTTTCTGGTATGTGCCCAGCTGGACTGTGGTGGGACACACTCCTCTGCTAATTGCCGCCACACTGCCACACTAAACTTCTGGTTACCTTCCTTTTACCACCTTCTTTTCTCTCAACAGCTTTTGTTGACCTTGGTTTTCCACAGCAATTAACTTGCGCAGCCCAGCTGTGTTGGCTGGTTCTCAGGGTGCAGTTAGTCTGGCAGAGTGGAGGGGCCAGAAGGCCTCCATGGGTGGCTTTCTGGCCCCAGGTCGCAGGGTTGGCCAGCAGCGTGGTTGGCTATGCTTTGCAAACCAGGAGTGCCCAAAGTGATTTGGGAGTGTTTTCAAGATGCCTGAGTTGGTGCCTGTGACAGCAGCTTGTAAACTGTTGAGTGCTGTACAAATATAAACTGTTGTTCTTATACAGTATCTGTGGGGACACCAGACACAGGTCCTAAGCAGAACCTGTAGCAACTCACATGTCGTCCTCAATACCATACCATTACCTAGATGATCCAGCCCGTCTGAGTCGTGCCACCCCTTTCTGAGCTGTGCCCCTTCTTTATGTGTCCTCATGCCAGTGGCCTCAGCACTCAGCCATTTAAAGATGCCACCATTATGTTTCTAAAATACTTTAGGAGTTTGTTTTAGACTTGCATATTTTTACATAAAGAACGCCAGGCTGTGTGACTGGGGGTGGGGAGAGCTTCAGGGGATCCCAGGGAAAATAGCACACTCAAGATAGTTTCATTTTATGGTAGGTACTAGGTTTTGGTGCTGAATCACTAAATAACACCCTTTTTTACTCCTCTAACTAGTGTCTTTTCCATTTAACACCTTCTGCTCCTCAAGTTTATCCACCTGTGGATTGCCAAATTCCTTACTCTTCTGTGTAGGAGTCCAACCCATGATTCTGTTGACTGCAACTCCCTCTACCCAAGTGGACTCTTGATCTGTGGGTCAATGTTCTGTTTCCTCATACATTCATTTTTAGCTATTTTAACCATAAGAAGCATCTGCAGAGCAGAGCAAATTGTATGATTGCCACATTGGTTTGGGTTTGTCTGATTGTATATCTTTACCTCAGTTTTCAAGCATGAACTTGAAAATTTCATGTTTTTAGACACTGTCCTTAATCACTGCCCTGAGCAGCCTTGGGCATTTTTGGTATTTTTGTAATAAATCCCCCTCTGCCTGTCCCTTCATTCTCACGTGGTTTTTGGCTAAGACAACCTTGCATTTATGTCCTTGAATTTCAGAACCAGCAGTGAGTGTCCTTGTGTCTTGTGATGGCTTTGTGGGGCCCTTTTCCTTATCACTGATGTAGCAGGTCTGACTGCTTTATGGTTTGGCTGCAGAATTTCCTCTGCTGCCGGTCCTGTGGCTGACCTGGTGGTAGGTGACAGCACTGTCCCTTCCCTGCTTTCTGCAGAGAAATCTGAGTCGGGCCACCCAGGAGCAGAAGCAGTTGTCTGAGAAGCTTAAAGATGAGACTGAGCAGAAGGAGCAGTTAAGGAGGCTGAAGAACGAGATGGAGAACGAGCGATGGCACTTGGACAAGACCATTGAAAAATTGCAGAAAGAGGTAAGGGGCGGGGGAGGAGGAGGTGTGGGTGGAACACCAGAGCTGGGCCCTGGCGCCCTCTGAGGGCCCCATGAGAGCTAAGGAAACATGCATTTCTGTCTAAGCACGCATGTGTCAAACTCCCAGGTCCCCTGAAGCAGCTCTTTGGAATTGTTGAGAATCCTGGTCAAAGGGAAATTGGTCTAGAAAATATAATACCATCTGGATTCTGGGCCCAGCTCCTCTCAACAATTACCCAAAGAAGCCTGGCACGTAAGGGCTGACTTAACAAATGTTACCTGAATCAGAACCTCTGCCTCAATGCATAATATCTGCATTTGCACCCATACTTCTTGTCCAGGAATGTGAAAGGTAATTTCAAAACCCAGTCATTGTTACTTCTCTCCTCCACTTGTCTCTGCCCTAAAATACCCAGAAAAACCACAAAGCTGATTAAAAAGAAAAACAAAAACTGATGGGCTCCCCACATTTTAGGAGCCAGCAGGAGACCCTGCTGTTTTATGATACCTGCTATGTACCAGTCACTTTACTAGCTATTTTGTAACCAGAATTCTATCTCTATGTGTTAATTTTGACAACAACCCAGTAAGATAGATGTTATGATTCCAGTATTTCCAATGAAGACACCACAGAGGCCCAATGAGGTTTAAAGTACATGACCCAGTTATGTAGCTGGTAAGTGGGAAAGCAAAGGCACAACCCAGGTCTATGTGTCTAGCTGCAAAGGGTGTGCTTGTTCACTCTTCCGTTCTGCTTCCAAGTTAGAGATGACTACGCCTGGACAGCCCATGACCAGGTGCTTTTGCAAAGTCTTTGGGGAGACTGTAGAAGAAAGAAGAGGAGATGTGTTCTGTGTTGAGAGGGTCCCAAACCTAGCTCTCAGGCCCCAGCTGGAGCATCACAGGGTGGGCTTTCCCCCATGTCACTCCTTCCAGATGGCTGACATTGTTGAGGTGTCCCGTGTATCAACACTGGAGCTCCAGAACCAGCTGGATGAGTACAAGGAGAAAAATCGCAGGGAACTTGCAGAAATGCAAAGGCAGTTGAAGGAGAAAACGCTAGAGGCTGAAAAGTCACGTCTGACTGCCATGAAACTGCAGGATGAGGTAATGCCTGGCGGGGTCAGCTCCTGGTTTACCCCCTGTTCCAGTATCCTGTGAGACTGCTTTGAAACTCTTCTAGGAAAGATTCTGGGTAGATCTGAAGACAGCATTTGGGCTTGATTCTTAGTGTTAACCCTTAGGCTGGTTATATGGGGCAAATGGCATTCATTCTAAGACAAAGTCCCAGGGCCTCTGAGGTGAAATTGACACAACTTTAAAGTGACCATTTTCTTGATTAATCCAAGAGTTTTTGCCTAAAATGTTTAGCTGCTATTTATGGAGCACCACTGGTGTACCCAGCTGTGTCCCAGTGATTCACATGTATTAATGTTTTAATTCAGCCCTGGAAAAAGGATTATAGTAAGCAATTGCTTTTTGCTATTCATTTAGAAAATAGAGACTTTTATTAGAGTGAGTGTGGTGGATGAGAGCTTTAGAACAACAGTAATGAAAACAAAAAGAAACTTAAGGAATTTATGAGTACTGAAATTATTAAAACATATTTTTAGTTTTATATTTAGGAATAGTAGAGCAAAGTAACTCAAATGTTAGCTCCCTTCAGTTTTGACTTGCAAAGAGCTTAAAAAATAAAGGGAATGTTTTTGATTATTTTAATGGGAAACTCAAGGCTCTGAAACACAAGTACAGTGTATGCTGATTTCTTGCTGTGCCTCTTGCCAGCTGCGTGACCTTGAGCAGCTTACCCCAAGTTTCTGAGCATCTGTTTTTCCCTCTTTAAAAATATACCAAATAATGATTATTTAATAATGAAATGAGATAACACGTGAGAAGAGAGCAGAGGGTCTGTATATCCTGGACACCAGTGGTAAGGCTTTTTTTAAAAAAGTCCAAGGCTTGCTTTTTTTTCATAACTAGAGCCAGGAGCGCCAGGATTCCACAGGAAAACAAGTTTTTCTTTAAAAAACAAACTTTTAATATCTTTGATGATCAAAGAAATGTCGCCGGTGAGTCAGTGCTGGGACTGTGCGGAAGAACAATGGATATTTATTACAGACTTCTAGAATACTCCTGAAAGGACCTTGATAACAGGTCCCCTCTGCCTGCCTGCAGGGCCATATGATGTGGGACTCCTTGTATAACTGCAATTAG
Source organism: Vulpes vulpes (assembly GCF_048418805.1). Classification (NCBI taxonomy): domain Eukaryota; kingdom Metazoa; phylum Chordata; class Mammalia; order Carnivora; family Canidae; genus Vulpes; species Vulpes vulpes. The sequence goes on from NC_132794.1 coordinate 62,491,392, forward strand.
CATAATGACATCACAGTTCTCTTTGGCATTAAATATAAGGCCATTTGCATTTCTATGGCCAGTAGGAAGAGAGATTCTGATACTTGCCAGAACACCAACAAACACATGGTGTCTTTTGATTTCAGAAAAGTCACAGTATCATAATGACCCCTGCAAAGCGCTTCCTGTTGCTTTTTTGTATAATGGTTATGATTCTGCTAGAATCTTCGGATTGGAAGGCACTTTAGAGATCCTATAGTTAGATGAGGAAACAGATCCCCAGAGATTAGTGAAAGCCAGGAGACAACCAGTATGGTTTATAAGAGAGCAGTTGTTCAAAAAAAGATCCGTTATGATGAGAACCAAGGTGGCCCTTCCTAGACTTTTCTCAGTGGCACAGCCCTGTGAGACACAGTTTCCATCTGTATGGCAGAAACGGGCACCTCATCATTCTGGAAGGAAACTGCAGGCCGATACTGCCCTACATCAGGCTGTGGAAGCCAGTACAACTGTTGAAAACAAAAGGGAATTGACAAGCCAGGGTCATTCTGGATCCTTGGAAAATTCAAGTTTACTTCCTCTGTTCACTGCCCCAACCTGTGTTTTGGTCAATCCGGAGTTAAAGCTACCCATTAACACAAAAGTGGCAGGAGTCTATCCTCAGGGCAAACTCTGCCTTCTTTGCTTTAAGAGAAATAGATATTTTACAAATTTTGCCTTTGGTGTGGAGCCGGAGAAGTTCTGCTGAAGGTAATATTTAGGGAATGAAGACTCCACTGGCTCATTATCTGGATCCCACTTAGCGAAAGGCAGTTCTGACTACTTAAAGGGAGCATGAGGGGGTTCAGAAGCTATCACAACTATGTGATTCCAGACACTGTCCGCATTCTCTGAGGCATGGCCTTATCGAGTACTCTTTTTTGACAGAGCCCTTACGAGATCTTAAGAGGGACTCTGTTACCACCAGAGGAGACGAGGGTCTTTCTCTGGAAAGGTCTTTTTCTAGGTTATTCTGTTCTCCTGGAAAGTCAGGGGTTCCTGTCAGCCTCCACGAGAGGAACCCATTGCCTAGTCTTCCTGCTGGGCTTTCCGAAACTAGCTTACCCTGTTGGGCCCCCCTAAAGACTATCTTTGGGGCTTCCCCAGCAGATCTGTGAAAATCACCCCCAAAGGATGCTGTTCTCTTAATGGAATTTGCTACTCACTGTCATATACTCTCCCAAGGAACGAAACCGCTGATGTAGCTATTCCTAACACTGTGCTTTCACCCAATACCTGTACCATCTCTAAGAGGGAAGGAGGTTGGAAACAAAGCAGATAGCCTTGGTCTTCGCTGAATCAATCCACACAGGTGTTGGAGGAACACCGACAGTGTGCTGAGGTGGCCGGTCCCCTGGGGAGATTCCAGAGAAGTAGAACAGGGGAGATTCCAAGAGAAGCAGAAAATCCTGGACAACCCCTGGAGTATCAATCCCTTTGTTGCACCTTCTTCAAAGCTGTTAGTTCAGTGCCACCTTGTGGATGAAATAAAACACTGTAAATTATGACTGAAAAGGATTTTCTTCTAGAATGCAGACGTTTTCACCGAATAAGCACATTTATATTATTATTAGATTTTGTGCCTGCAGGGTTCTGGGGGGGTGTCATTAATTTAGTTTTTATTTTCCTCTCATTTTGACCCTCTGTTGAGGTGATGCTGGTACAGGTGGGTAAGAAATTGTGCTGTGGAAGCATGTACTAAGTTTGGTGGCTTTCAGGTGTTTTTGGCCATGACCTATAAGTAAGAACTATGTCTCGCATTGCAACCCAGTAATAGGTACCTCCATACAAATGTATGAGTGTCTAGTACAAAGGTTTCACAAGACCATATCTGCTGATACTCTTCTCTGATATTTTCAATTGTGTTTAATTTCAAAATGCTGGCCAACATCTGCTTAATTGAATTTATAACCCAGTGGGTTGCCACTGGTAGCCAGAAAGCTGGTGCTTTTTACAGGAATGGAAACTGAGGCCCAGAGGGAGGTGGAACTTGCTCAGGGTCTTCTGGTCTGCTATGTGGGCATTCCCCCGTCACCTTTGGGGTCAGCCTCTGCACTGTCTCTTCAGATGCTCTGCTCCTGGTGTACCCTGGCTAACCACCCTCTGCTCCTCCTAGATGCGTCTGATGGAGGAGGAGTTACGGGATTACCAGAGAGCTCAGGATGAGGCGCTCACAAAAAGGCAGCTTCTGGAGCAGACGCTCAAGGACCTGGAGTACGAGCTGGAGGCCAAAAGTCACCTCAAAGATGACCGAAGCAGACTCGTCAAGCAGATGGAGGTCTGTAGATCGTGCGAGCATGAGCTGGGGCCTACACAGGGCAAGCATAGGACACAAGAGAAGTGAGCTCTCTGTGCACCCCTAAGCCTTTGGGATGTCTTCAGTGTTTATTCTCTGAAACAGCCAGACATTAGTAAAGTCATTTCTTGATTTGAGGAAGAAGCTGGTGGTTTGTAGACTCATGGGACTCAGAGCCAAAAGAGATGATGAAAACAGTTTAGCACAGTGCCCTCATTGTCTTGAAGAGAAAGCAACACAGAGCCCCAAAGAGGCCAGGTGATTTTACATAAGGGCACACAGTGCATTTTCTGTTGGATGCTTCGGGAGGTGCTTCCAACTACAGAGGAGACAAGATGGCTGTAAATCTAGAGAGAGGCTGAACTGTGCCTTGGACCCAAACCACCTAACTCCTAGGGACACAGCTTTCATTTATCATAACACATGCTGCATTTCTGTCTCCTGATTCTGGCCCATTTTTTACTTTAAAAATATTTATTTTTTTATTAGATTTTGTTTATTTACTTAGAGAGCATGTGCACACATGCACGAGCAGAAGGAAGGGCAGAGAGAAGGAGAAGCAGACTCCCTGCTGAGCAGGGAGCCTGATGTGGGGCTCAGTCCCAGAACCCTGGGATCATGACCTCAGCCAAAGGCAGATGCTTAACCCACTGAGCCACCCAGACACCCCTGGCCTTTTTTTTTTTTTTTTTTTTCTGATAGTTGATCCAGCTTTGCTAAAGCTAGCAGCAAACTAGTTGCTAGTTCATTTTTGGATACTACATATATATATATATAGTCCAAGATAGTATGTCAGAATGTGCTCACTGGGGTCACCAGCTGGGGGTGACCTCTTTACAGGATGTATACACAACATGGTTGAAAAATGTGAATCAAGTGATAGAATCTAAACATGAACAAGCTATTGAGCAGGATAGGAGTAACCTTAACATCAGCTTGCCTGAGAGTGTAAAAAAGAATAATCTTAAAAAAAAAAAAGAGAATAATCCTCAAGAACAAAACCAGCCCCAAACCAGAACACTGTGCCCCCCAAACACACACACAGCCCATATTCCAATGAAACTTAGAGAAGGAGAGAATCAGCCCCAGACCAATGGGAGAAGTTAAAATTGTCAAAGTTTTGATTAAAAACTGTGCTCAGGGATAGGGAGAGGTAGTTTGAATTTAAAATCAATGGAATTTCTGATTCAATTTTGCAAATAAATAGAAATAACTTTTAAAACCTCCAGGGGACTTACTAGCAGTTTCCATCTTGAGGGTGATGTTTCAACTATTAAAGATTTTATTAGATGGGCCTTTTTAGATGCTAGAATAACCTGGTTACGGTTTTATTGTTCTTTTGTAGGATTGCTGTATACTTTGCTATTGTCCTGGTTCTGATCTCATTAGAGGGGGTCATTTTAAGGCAAGCTAAGGTCAACCCAGTTAACTAGGAAGTGATTTTTCAAGGACCCAAACAATCTGGTTCAAAGCGAGCTGAAGTCGTGTCAGGCAGTGGCGTGAGAACCTTTGGTGTAATGACCCCTGACCTGGCCCCCGGAATCCTCGTGGTTGGTTTTGAATACTGCAGATATTAGGCAGGAAGAGAGGTGAAATCACCTCCACACCCTGTGAGGAGGTGATTTTAGCTAAACATTGGGTTGTCATCTCCTTCCAGAATCTTTCTCACTGAAAAGAACATTTCCTTTTGCCAACTCAAGGGTTAGAAGCAGTGACATAGCTGAGTTTCTTTTGCCCATGTGTACTATTTTAGATATTTCTCCATTAATCACAAAATGAATAGCTCTCAAGGCCCTACCACTGAGCAGCTTGCTGGAGGAGTGTGTCCTCCCCTCAGAGGCAGCTGGCAGGACTATCTTGCTGTGACTAATATCTTGCCTGTTCCTTCACTAGCACTTAACAAATTAATTCTCAGGACTCAAGAGCTCTCTCAACAATGGGCATTTTCTGTAAACTCAGAAACTCAGGTGGCTGTTTTATGTAAACGCAGCACCCTCTGTGATTTCTGACCAGAGAAGAACTGGCCCTGGAGGAGTCAGGGACCACTGAACAAACAGGAGGTTCGGTGCAGAACCCAGTGCTCTGTTCCTCGTTGGCCTTTGCAGAGGCAAAGGACTTCTCAGCTCATGGGAGAGAGCTTTCTGGGCTCCTTGGAGATTTCGTTCACCAACATTCACAGGGAAGGCATTCACAGACATGTACTCATTCACAGGAGTTCTGAAAGTCTGAATTTTGGCCTTTGCAGAGGCATCCATAGCTTGTCAGCCCACTCTGACAATTGCAGAGACAGTGTTTATGTACAGATGCTGCAGACTCGTGTTTAAAAACTCATGATGCTGATTGCTTTTTAGTAAGTGTGGTGCTGAGTTAATCCAGACATATGACAAATTGGCTAGTGACAGGAGAAACATGTGTGCAAGCCTCACAAGCCCCTGTTTCTAGGTAGGGTGGTTTGTGTCAGAAGCCTCTTTTTTCATACATGCAGCTACTTTGAAATGCCTTTCTCTCAGCACTCAGTGGTGTTAAATGAGCCAGCAAGGAAGACAGAAATGACAATTCTTTTGTATGGATTGGTTTAGCAGAAAGGGTCACTGCTGTCTCCATGTTACTCTGGTACAGATTTGGGACTGCACAGTGCAAAGTGTATGAGGTGGCCTAGAAGAGCAGGCAAGTGGGGCACCTGGGTGGCTCAGTTGGTTAAGCGGCTGCCTTTGGCTCAGATCATGATCCCAGGGTTCTGGGATTGAGCCCCACATTGGGCTCCCTGCTCCATGGGGTAGTCTGCTACTCCCTTACCCCCATACCCTGCTCGTATTCTCTCTCTCTCTCTCTCAAATGAATAAATATTTTTAAAAAAGAAAATGAAAAGCAGACAGGTGCAGTAGTACATCATGACCTTTATTCCTGCAAGGCTCTTGGAAACTCTGAGCAGAAGGGAGGGAAAACATTGTAGAGCTTGGAATTTTTAGAGAAGTGTGTCTTGGATGATGTGTGAGCTCCTGCATTGCCTTTTAACAGATAACTTAGAGACCTTAGGCTTAGGTAGATCTTTGTGAATTTATTGATTCATAAGGGGGGAAAAAGATGTGAAGGAAACAGGCTAAAATTTCCTTAGGGCTTATGTTAGGGTTCGGGGTAATATTTTTTTCTCCTTTCATGTATCTCTGAAATGCACAATTACATCTTACATTATGAGAGCAATACAGCATGGCAGTATGACAAGTAGATCATCCTTGTCTCTCATAATATTCAAATTCTCATGATACTCAGCTTTGATCTGCCTTTGAGGTTTGCTTTTCCGAGGGCCGTCCTTGCATTCAACTTGGGTCAGTGCAAGTCCAACAGGGCTGTGTTTGTGTCTTCCTCTTTTATTAGGACAAGGTGTCTCAGCTGGAGATGGAACTGGAAGAAGAAAGAAATAACTCAGATTTGCTCTCGGAGAGGATCACCCGGAGCAGGGAACAGGTACTGTCTGTAATTGAATGATGAATGGATTGTCCTTCATGGATAAGGAGACGTGGGAGGTGAAACCCAAGGATTCAGCTAGAGGAGCGAAAAAAAGTTCTTGCCTTATAGACATGATGGAAGATTGAGTAGTGTCTGCCATAGTAAGCCATAAAGAGGGAGGTATAATATATAACATAAAGCACACAATGTGGAAGCTTCCAGAGTGGTTGTGGATAACAGTCTATTAGCCATGATAGGTGAAGTGCTTTTAGAGCAGAGGCTTTAAGAATCATTAGTCCAATAAACAGTTGTGTGAAATTTGGTAGCTGGTGCCATGGAAAATGAATGATATGATGCAGACGTTTCCTTTAAGAACTTTACAAGCTAAATAGCAATACAGACACTTATGAAGCATTCACAATGCAATAGCAGCCCTTGCAAGTGAATGCTTTTTGCAACTTTCAAAGGTAAGGAATTCCACTTCTCTTCGATCTGTACAGCAACATTGGGAAGCAGCCAGCGACGTTTCTGGCTGTCCTCACACTGTAGATAATAGAACTAATTTCCCAAAGGACACTCCATGTAATCCCAAAGTTTTTGAATTTTGTTTGCATTTTTTAATAAGAAAAAAAAAGTTTAGAGTGGCTAGGTTATATCCTGGGGATAGGGAGTCCTATCACTAGAAAGCAGTGGTTCCTTTAACTGGTTGTCATGCCCAAACCATTTGACAGATCAAATATGGAAACACTATGGGACAGGATGCAGAAGATGCAGTGGCAGTTTTGAGGAGAACCTATATTCACTAATCTGAGTCTCTTTCATTTACATGATACCTATGGACACCTGTAGAAACCTCTGAAGGGATGTACTTTCAATGACAACTTAGTTGTATGCTGCCCTTCTGAAAATGGTACGGGAGAAACCATACATAGACATCTAGAAAGCCCCTCACCTTTTGATTTACTTTGGCTACTTTCTTAATTAAACAATGCAAATAAAACCTAAAAGCCTTGAATGATGCTGAATACAACTGAGGAAATTATCTGTATGAAAGATTAAAATTAAAAATCTGAAATGCAAGTTAATTTGGGTAAAATTTTCTTTATCCAAAGAAGCTCTTTCCTCTGGTCACTCTTCTACTTAGGCACCTGCCCCACCTTTCTGCCATCAGCATGTTCCAAAGCTGTGCTAGTGTCATCCCACTCCAAGGTGGCAGCCAAGCCAGCTGGAGCTGCAGAAGCTGTAGGGAAAGACTTTCATGAAAACCTCATGCCCAGGAAATGGTGCCTGACTTACAGTGTTGGATTGTCCAACGTTGACGCTTGAGCACTTGTACGTTCTTACTAAAATCTGCATTTTGTTAGGTTCTTTCCCTGGTATAAGAGCTGCTTGGTGATGCCTTCCTGCCAGCTTGGCTGAGCTGCCACAGTGCTGTGGGGCATATTAGGATTAGCTAAGCATCACGATAGTAGAAGTGGCCACAGATTTGTTGTGCTAAAGCCTCTCATGCCTTACGCAGGAAGGAATGGTGGAAAGTCTGTCATCCTGTCAGTAACTGGGCAGGGAAAGCAGACTCCCAGGCCCCATGTTTTACACCAAAAACAAAACAGACGCACCGAAACAGAAAGTGATGGCCCAACATAAAGAAAGCTGATCACTCATACCAATTTCTTTGGGGCCCTTCTTTCTCCTCTCACCTGAATGCTTGAGGTATAGAGAGCTGTTCTCCATGGTGTGGCCAAGTTTGAAGAGGCTTTGAGCCAAGAACTTTGAAGTAAGCCCAGGGAGGAGGTCAAGGGAATGAAGGCGGTCTGCTGGGAAGAGCACCGGCTTGCGAGTCCCAGGCCTGCCTCCTGCTCCAGGAGTTCCAGGAAAGTCCCAGCCTCTCTGAGCACAGTCTCTAAAGTCTGTGAAAGTGAGGCTTTTCTCCTAATTCCAGCACTGAGCTGCTCTGACAAGGCTGTGTCTAACCAAGTGTCTTGAGTCCCTCTAATTCCCCATCCTTCCTGATGTCTGAGCTGCAGGGGGGGTGCCTGACGGGAGGGTTCCACAGCCTCTAGCCTGTGAGCCCTGTCCGTCCTGTTTTCCCCTTCTGTTTCTTTTCTTCTCCCTGCCCTCCCTGAGGTTGAAGGGCATAGGGAGGTAAAGCCTGGTTTCTGTCATAGTAGAGGAGAGGAGCATCCTGTTCATCTGATGTAGGAATTGCCAAAACAAGCAAAACAAAATTCCCAAGGTAAGGCCCCTCTTCTGGCCTTTGCTGCATCTGGGTTTGTGAGGAAGGGTGGCGTAGAGAACTAACTGACCAAACTTGTCTCACAGGACAGCATTTGATTCTTACTCAATGCTGATGTCAATCTGAGACTTATCTTTTTGCCTCTTAAAGTAAAAGTTCCAAGGAAGGGCCCTGGGTATAGCCAGGTGGGCCCTAATTTTAATCCACTTAGGTTAACTTACAGGGCCATGTGCCTACTGCCTTCCTGCCAGACTCAGAGAAAGGGGAAACTTCCAAAGCTTACACCCCTTCTCTTCCCCCCCCCCCCCCCCCGCCCCCCAACACTCACTGGTGATACCTCCATCTCCTAAAGAACAGGAAATGGTGGCTGTCTGGTATCTCCAACTGATTTCTACCATCAGCCCTGGATGCTCAGCAAACTGCTTCCAGGCACTGAAAAGGAAAGGCGTGGGGAGTTATGCTTTTTGGACCTTGCTCTCTTTAAATTGAAAACAAAGAGGTCACAGCTCTTACTGAAACTCTGCATCCTTATAAGCTCCCCTTCTGAATTTTGCTTTTGCCAAACATCTCTCGTTTTTCCCCCCTAGTTTTAGTGTCAGGGCTTAGGTGGAAAAGCTAGGAAAGAAATGTTTTCCTGGGTGCCTGAAAGCAGCTACTTTCAGCTCTGTCATAATCGCAGGGTCCTAGGATCCAGCCCCACATCGCCCTTGGGCTCTCTGCTCAGTGGGGAGCCTGCTTATCCCTCCCCCCTCTGCCTGCCACTCCCCCTGCTGGTGTTCTCTCTCATGTTCTCTTTCTCTCTCAAATAAACACATAAAATCTTAAAAAAAAAAAAAAAAAAAAAGCCTGGGGGGGGGGCGGGTTTCCAGCAATATTAGCAAATAGCCAACCCCTTTCACAGAATCTTTGATCTGGCAAGGACTTCCAAGTGCCTCTCTCCAGACTATTCGTGCAGTGCACAAGATATCTGAGGCCCTGCCCACCCCCCAATCTGGCCAGCACACATAAGTGGTCAGTTGCAGAGCTGGCCTTACATCTCCTGACCCTCCAGAGAGTGTTCTCTCTACCGGTGCTCCTAAGTGATGGATTGCTACTGTGTGGATGAACAGCATTGCGGTAAGGCTGCAGAAATCAAAAATGGTCCCTGTCCTTGAGTGCTGTTTGAAGAGATGGAGGATGTCCCTCAAAATGGATAACTAAGAAAAAACAACAGATACTAAATGCCAAGTGCAGGATTCAGGCAGCTCATGAGGGAAAGAGTGATGGCGGGGGTTCTTAGAGGAAGGTGGACCTGGAGCTAGTTTTAAAGAAAGGGTGAGGTTTAGATGAACCAAGGAGTGGGAGGGGAATCCTAGATAGAATGGATGAAGTGAATAAGGATTGGGAAGTAGGATATTTAGAGGAGCAATGAATGGACTACTGTGACTTGATCAGGTTTCTGGTTTCCTTAAGGGAATAATAGATAAGTTTGGAGAGGCAGGTTGAGGGTATTGAATGGACCCTATCCTGAAGGCAGTGGGGAGCCATTGAAGGTTGTGGAGCAGGCAGTGAAGCAAACACAGTATTCTAGAAGATTAATATGGTGGGATTGGGGGTAAGGACAGCAGAAGGGGAGACGAGGAGGAAGGTCAACTGGGCTGTTCCCAGGGACAGAATAGGAAAGGCAGTTATGAGATCAAACATTCTATCCTTTGTATGTTTTTTTTTCCCCCTTATTGTACATACATTTGACTTTCAGTAAATGCTGGGCACAGTATTTGTGAGTTCCTAGTCGTTCTTTTCCAACATGCTCAGGATGTAATTTTTCAGACTGATGGGTTCAGGAAATCCTAATGGAATTTTTTTTTTTCAAATATTTTTGGGTGTTTGAATTTTGTTTCCAAATCTGGCTAACATGAAGAAGGGATGAATTTACACCTGATAGAATGATGTCTTACTCTGTAACACAGAGGTGAGGAGTATTTGTTTTCTCACGCAAGTGTGGTTTCACCTGATGCAGGATGGTTCCTGCCCTGTAAGCTGAAGGAAACTTGATTTAAATAGTGGGTATTTTATGGGCCTTGGTCTGTTTAAGTCCAGAAAAATCGCTTTTGCTCTCCTTCCTCCAAAACCACGTATCCATTTACAATTGCTATCTTTACTGAGGATTCCCTACATGCCGTGCCCCCTGCTGTGCACGCTTCCTGGCATTGTTTTCAGGCCTTGTGAGCAAGTGACCACCTAGGATCCCAAAGATCGGAAGGGGAGCCAGGATTTGACTCCAGAGCCTCCTGCCTCCCACCTGTTCCCATCATTCCAGCATCAGACTTAAGACTAGTAAAGGGCCCCCTCAAATACATTTGGGGCCTCCATTCCCAAGTTAAAAACAAGGCCTTGGTATCTCTTAAAATGGATAATTTATGGTCTCTTGGCTGTCCAGTGAGTCCAGGATTTATATAGTGGAAGAGAGGCCCAGCATTGGTGTGTTGTAAATGTGTCATCCAGGCTGATGCTCTACCTCACTGGGCACTGCATGTGGTTGCTGATGGTTGAGTACAGTTAACAGTAGGGCTGGGCCTAAATGGAGAGATGTTTTCTTGGCCATGGAGGCCTAGATAACCCAGCCCAGTGGAAAGACTATTCATCTCATGTAGGCAGCTGGCACACAAGAGGAAAAATACCAACTCCAGAGTTTTGGGTGGCTTTATGGCCGTTCCAGGGGCTAAGTCTTCCCTGTTGCTATGGCAACTACAGAATAAATCCTAGTGGATAAAGTTGCGGACCTCTGCATTCATTTTTGGAACTGCTCCCAAGCTGTTGGCTCACACCTGCTCCTCAGTCTGCATCAGGTGATGCGTCCAGCAGGATATGGTACCGGGAAATAGGGCTCCTTTGGAGTCAGTGACTGAAAGATCAAAATGGGGTTTCTTTTATTTGAAATGATCCCAGTCTCAGAACTGCCTTCGACTATATGGGCGGCTCAAAACCCAATGTGTATAGTTGGTTAAGAGTGATGTTTGTCTCTTATGCTGAAGGATCTTCCTGGTATTTTTAATACTAGCTAGGAGTGTAGGTCACAAGGCCCTCCACAGCCCAGTGGTAAACACAGGTGATGGGGTGAAATATTGTTATTAGTGCTCATAAATATCTCTGGCTTCTCATTAACCCGGAAGGCAGCTGCTTCTAATCCTGAGAGCTGGCTCAGGTCATTGGGTGCCTCTGACATAAAACCCACTGGAATCTGATACTGTTATTTCCGATCAGAATGCTTGGGGTTTAGCATTCCTTCAATCCAGCTGTGATAAACTGTTGCCTTCAGCTCCTGTTCTGTTTTTAATTTGACTGGAAAGTTTTTGTTCGGTCTATTTAGTATAGTTGAAGGGTAAACAGAATGTAAAGCAGTAAGCTTACATAAAGAAATGTTTTCCCAGCCTCAGATTTATTTCTCTGGTCCAAAGGAGGAAGCTGGCCAAGCCCGAGGGCTCTTCTCTCTTCTTTCTTCTCTTCTTGCCAGTGAGGGCTCAGGGTAAGAAGGATCTGGTTTAGAATTTTCTCAAGTCATTGGGCTGGTCCTAAGGATCACTGTATTGAGCAGAGCTAAAATACTTCTGGTTTATGGTGCAACCCAGCCTTGGGAGCATTGTCTGTCACTTCACATGGTATTCCTTGCATAAAGCTCCATGTAGTGGATTTATTTTGGAATTTTCTGTCAGGCTGTCCTTTCTGAAGAATTGAAGGAAGCCTATCAAGCTTGCTAAAAGGCCTGGTTTACAAAAGACTCAAGAAAAATGGACGGCCTGGTCACAGTAACTGTTGTTTTGTGATTGTACAGTTGTTCCTTCCTGTTCTTTACTCTGATTTATTTTATACTTCCATTTTAATAGCCATCTTTTGAGGGGATGTAGGTTTTTGGGGGGGTTTTGTTTTGTGTGTGTGTGTTTTAAAGATTTTTATTTATTTATTCATGAGAGAAACAGAGAAAGAGAGAGAGGCGGAGACACAGGCAGAGGGAGAAGCAGGCTCCACGCAGGGAGCCCAACGTGTGACTCGATCCCGGGTCTCCAGGATCACACCCTGGGCTGAAGGCAGCCGCTAAACCACTGAGCCACCTGGGCTGCCCTATACATGTGTTTTTTAAAAAACGATTTTATTGGGCAGCCCTGGTGGCTCAGTGGTTTAGCGCCTGCCTTCAGCCCAGGGTGTGATCCTGGAGACCCGGGATCGAGTCCCATGTCAGGCTCCCTGCGTGGAGCCTGCTTCTCCCTCTGCCTGTGTCTCCGCCTCTCTCTCTCTGTCTCAAATAAATAAATAAAATCTTAAAAAAAAATAAAAATAAAAACAATTTTATTTATTCATGAGAGACACAGGCAGAGACACAGGCAGAGGGAGAAGCAGGGTCCTCACAGGGAGCTGGATGGCAGGACTCGATCCCAGGACCCCAGGATCAGGCTCTGAGCCAAGGCAGCCACTTAAACTCTGAGTCACCTAGGAGTCCCTGTTTTTTGTGTTTTGTTCGTTTTTTTTTTTTTTTTTTTTTTTTTTTTTTTTGAGCATCACCATTTGCCTGAGGCTCTCCAGGGTGGTCTTGAACCTGAGGAGATCTCTGGGCTGCTGCCCCCCTGAGATTGCCTCTGTACCGTGAGGCCTGATTCCTGGCAGGACCCAGATTTTCCAGTCAGTGGCACTGAGGGAGCAAGACCTAGGTCACTGGCCGCTTCTTTAAGTCCTAGGGATTTTCCTAACCCCCAGTCTGGGCCCAGCACCACTGGGCCCCCTACTGGCCCTTGAATCCCTCCCTGGTGCTGGTGGGCCTCACTCCACTGTGCAAGTCCTCACCAGGACGCTCTCTCCTAGTGCGATTTGCCCTTCATTGAGAGACCTGGGTCTTCCACGTTTGCCGAGAACAGAGAAAAGAGTGAATGATTTTCAGCCAGAAAGCCTGAATTAGAATCCCAAGGCTGCTTCCTTCCTGAACCTCCCACCTGGCCTACGGGGTGATAACACCTGCCTCAGAGAGTGGCAGGAGGATTGATGGGCCCACACATGCCCAGTGCACTCGCAGTCGCCCCGTGTGTGTCACCGAGGGCTTTTGATCTTGGCCTTTTCCTCCTCGGTCCTGAGGCCTGGAGCACAGCTGCAGAAGCCACCCTCTGACCCCCTAAAAGCAGGTGCTATATATAAGTGACAACTACATCCGTGCCTCTGCTCTTCCAGCCTTTGATTTTCTTTTGGTATTTTGCAGCCTAATGCCTCATAGCAATAAAATTTCTAAATTTCTTTCTCTACAAGCCCATGGTTTTCCTTATCCCTCACTTTTTGGGAAATAATTTCCCTTTGCTCGCATCCCTCCATCCCTCCCATGCCTGTTCCAGGAGCCTGCCTCCCCTGAGTCCTGCATTATGCTCTCTCTCAGAGGCTCAGAGAAAGTTCTCTCTTACTCCATGCTGCCCCCAGCGCCAGACCTGCATCCTGTTGCTCCCCACACTCGGGCAGTCTCCCTGTCCAGCTCCTTTCTTGCAAGTCTCCAGTGTTTGTGACTTTCCCCTTCTCTGTGATCCTCACCCTCACCTGCTAGTAGGTGCAGGGCCCCTCTACTGGAACTGTCTTTGGGGCCTTCATGTCCCCAGCCCTTCAGTCGTAGCTGTCATCTCATCACCCACCTCTTCGCGCCCGGCGTCTTCCCAGTTTCCGCAGTTGGGTTCCCCTCTCCACCGAACCCTCCGGAGCGGACTTCTTGTCCAGCTCGGGGTTCTCCCCAGACTTCCTTCTCCCTGACTTCCCTCAGTCCTCACCCCCCTTGGCATTGGGGACAGAGCAGCATTCTGGTTTCATCCCAGCCTCCCCTAATGGGAGGAGGGTGCTCCCCAGGGCCCAGCTCTGGGGCTGCCTCATCCTTCATAGGGTCCTCCTTGGGGAGCGCATCAGGCCCAGGGCTGCAGCTGGTGGCACCCAGCCTCCGCACCTGTGTCTGCAGCCTCTCCTGGGCTCTAGGGGTACCGGGGGCCATTACAGGGCCCACCTCCTCCAGGGGGTGAGGACTGAACAAGACAGCACTGTAAATGCTCAAAGACTCAAACCTTCCCTTAGTAAGTGCAACCCAGGTGTTTGCTTTTGTGACCGTGTTATCACAGGCCCGGTGTGACTGCTCCCTGTCCCTGTCTCTCTCACCCTGCCTGTCCCCGGCCCCTGGGTGTGTCTAGTCCATTCCCTTCTGTTCCTCTGGCACCCTATCCTCTTCCTTACCTCTCACACTAGTCTGGGAGGCTGTGTTCCCTCTCCTGCCCTTTTCTCTACCCTGCCTCCCCCTGGCCTTTCAGGTGGGTCACAGCTGAGGGGTCCTCTCCCTGGCCCCCTAAGCCTCTGCTCTGACACTGCTGTTGCACCACAGGTATAGGGCTTATTTGTTTGTCCCCCATGAGGCTACAAGGAGGGCAGGTTCCTTGACTTTGTCAGCGCCCTGGGCTGATAATGTAGTGTGAAGGAAGGGACAAAGGATCCCATCATTCCCACACCAGCTGTTCCCCACCACGCAAGAGCGTGCAGGTCCTTTCCGGGGATACCCCTCAGCGTCTGGGGCGATGGGGGCAGCTGCTCTGGCCTGAGGATGGGAGCCACACGGCCACCCGAGGGTGGAAGAGATGCTGGAAGGGGCTTTCACTGCGTGACGGGCCACCTCGAGGGGCCTTTGCAGGCTGTCTCATTCCAGTGCCTTGTTTTAGGAGAGAGCCTGCCCCCCGGAGGTGAGGTGACTGAAGTCACGCAGAAGTGAACTCAGGGCCCGAGGAGAAGCCGGGCCTCCGGGCCTCCAGGCCTCCGGGCCTCCAGGCCTCCGCTGCTCGTCTGCGTAGTTACTTCCCATCTCGGTGACAGTTTGACCATGTCGTCAGTCACGTGCTGGCCTCTGCCCCCGGCGTGAAGGCCACCTCTCCTGCAGGAGGCACGTGGCAGTCCCGCGGCCCAGCCACGCCGACGCCCTGTGCGCGGTGGGGCTGTGAGCCTGCATTCGTTAGCTGTGCACTTTGTGCCCGGACGGCAGTTGCAGGAATATTCCAAGGCCTCTGCAGGTGGTTCTCGAGGGCTCTGGGCCCAGGCAGGTGGGAGCCGGCCTCGGGGAGAATTCTCAGTGCTCTGCCGCTGACCCTTAGCATCGCTGGCATTTTTTCCCTGCTGCATACAAGAGC
The DNA here is from genome assembly GCF_048418805.1 of Vulpes vulpes. Classification (NCBI taxonomy): domain Eukaryota; kingdom Metazoa; phylum Chordata; class Mammalia; order Carnivora; family Canidae; genus Vulpes; species Vulpes vulpes. The sequence continues at coordinate 62,506,546 of NC_132794.1, forward strand.
GTCCCGAGGAGATTGCCTTCTTCCCAGGTCTTGCTGTTTTACGTGACCACTGTATTTGAACCCAAAATCCGTTTGAAGCCTTTGCATCAGGTTGGTCCAGGGAGCCAGGGCAGATGGAGTAGTGGGATGTGGGTAGGCTTGGTCTGGATTCTAGTCCTGCTGTCTCCGGTGACCTGCATAACCTCCCCAGGCATCAGTGTCCCCTGCTGTCAAATTCTAAATCCCCCTGACATAGAAGCCTTCACTCAGAGATGCAAAAATATGTTTTTGGTTTCGATCACACAGGTTCTTCCTCACCTGTGGGCAGAGTCCCAGCCTTATTCCTCAGCACTCCCTGTCACCCACTCTTGGGCCACCCATACCTCGCTGCTGTCATTCAGTGCTCGCACAGGTGCAGGGTTAGTGGGAGATGGGAGCCCCACCCAGGGTGGGCAGTCTTCCTCTTATTATTCTGGGCCCCCCCCCAGCTCCTGCTCTTCTGGCAGAAGGGGGGGAGGGCTACCCCCAGCTACCCCCCGCCCCCCGCCCCAGGTCCTGCTCTTCTGGCAGAAGGTGGGGCAGGGCTGGGCTTTTCGTTTATTCAGGTACTTGTGCAAGTGGTGCAAATGCAAGTGGAGACCAGGCCGGTGAGACTGTTACAGGTGCTCCCCGGGCATCCAGGGAGTATCTTGGGTGCACCTCTTACCCAGGCTGAACCCCTACCTTATGAAGGTAGGGTGGTGTTATTTACTGGGTCACCCTGTCCTTACGGCCTCTTCAGGCTGCCCTCTGCTGGACAGTCCTGGGAACTGGGCTCTGGAGCCCAGTTCACTGCAGCTGAAAGCCTGCTGGAGATCGGAACAGAGGCAGGCCACAGGATTTCTTTCTGGGTACTGCTCAGCTCGGCTCATTTCCTATTAACACAGACGAAATCCTCAGTAACATTTAGCCTTTGCCAGGTCACCTGGAGCCGCCCAGTGTTCTTGCTGACTTTTGTTTCTGGCACACGAAGGGAAAATCTAGCAGCGTCTGCGATATGCTAAGTGTAGAAGCCTTTTCTGAAGTTTGAACTTGGTCATGTAGCAGTCAGGAACTCACGTGAACACTAGCTCCCCTCTTCCTAGTTGTGTAGATCTCCAGCAAGCTGGATCACGGATTCATCCGGATTTGCTCGGATAGTCGGTGTCAGCCATTGGAAGTCCTGTATCCTGAGAACATCCTCAGTCCTGGGCAAGCAGGCTGGGATGGTTGGTCACCATACAAGTTGATGAGCATCTCCCAGTGCCTTCTGCAGAGATAGAATTACCTACTTCTTGGGGTGGTTGTGGGGACATGATAGGTTGGTGCTTGTAGAGTACTGAGCAGGTGATACCAATTTTCTAGAGCTGCTGTAACAAAGTACCATCAACGGGGTGGCCTAGAACAACAGAAATGTATTTTTTCACAGTTCTGGAGGCCAGATGTCTGAAATTAAAGTGTCAGCAGAGCCATGCTCCCCTTGGACTGGTAGAAGAATTCTCTGTTGTTTCTTCCAGACTCCTGGAAGTGTTCTGGCTCTTTAGCACTCCCTGACAATAAATGCCTCCCTAAAGTCCTCCATCCTCACATGACATTCTCCCTGTGTCTCTCTTCATGCAGCTGCCTTTTTTGGGTGCATGTCTGTCCCTGTATCCAAATTTCCCCCTTTTTGTAAAACCCTAGTCATGTTGGACTAGGGCTCACCCTAATGACCTCACTTGAGTTTGGTTACCTCTGGAAAACCCCTATTTCCAAATAAAGTCATACCTTAGGTACTAAGGGTTAGGACTTCAGGGTATCCAGTTGAGCCAATGACAGCAGGGTTTGCTATGACCACTACTGTTGTTTGTATCATTGTCTTTGCAATGATCATTGAAACCAAGAGTATCTAAGAAGCAGCTCCGGCCTCCGAGAGGAGACTGTGTGCTGAAGAGGAGCTGGCTTGGTGGTTGGAATCTGGTACCCACGGACCATTTCAGCATGAAGGATGTAGAGACAGCCCCTCTAACTACTCGGCTTTGTTCTGCTTGGTACAGATGGAGCAGATGAGGAGCGAGCTCCTGCAGGAAAGAGCTCTCAAGCAGGACTTGGAGTGTGACAAGATTTCCTTGGAGAGGCAGGTGAGGCTGGTTTTGGATTAGACCCCTTGGCGGGGTTGCCTTTGCATGGCACCCCAAGAACTGTGGGGCATAACTCATCTGAGAGCTGGAGGTGTTCTGAATGCCTTTCCAGAGAGGTTTTCCCAATCATTTAAATCTGCTTGGAAGTTGAGCAGTTGGGAGGAGGGGAATTGCAGGTGGTGTCTTCTGGATCCTAAGAGGGCTAAGTTTTGACATAAAGGCAATGAAAAAGAGCCATGAGTTGCCAACAGAGCTTATTGGAATCATTCTTTTATATGCCTTTCATGTAAATTCTTCATTGAATATCATATATGATATTGGCAAAGGAGCCTATTTCTCCTGCCGTCCCCACCTCCCCATAGGTTTATAAAAGAAGAAGGCTACGCCTGTTTGCCTGATGTCCAGGAGTCCTGTGACAGCCAAAGAATTCACCTGGGCTCTTAAGGGAACGTGTTAGAATCTCTTTTCTTAGCCTGCCAGATGCTGAGTGCAAGGCCTTTCCTGGAGACATTCCTGGCTTCCCCAGGTCCCCCGGGGCCCAGCATCCTGTGCGGATGGCAGGCTTACTGTGGTTGTTGTCCACTTGCTGGCTCTACCCTGTACATAGAGCATGGCAGATCCACAACCCCTCACAGCATCCCTGTCTGATTCTAGAACAAAGATTTAAAGAGCCGGATTATCCATCTGGAAGGCTCCTACAGGTCCAGCAAAGAGGGGCTGGTGGTGCAGATGGAGGCCAGGATCGCCGAGCTGGAGGACCGTCTGGAAAACGAGGAGAGGTGAGCCTGGCCAGCTGTGGTGCAGAGGCCTGGCGAGCAGTCGTGGTCACACTACAGAGCGCTTTCCCATTTGTGTCTCTTCCTGTCCTCACAAGCCTTCATGTGAGGAAGGTAGAGTAAGTACAAAGTACAATAGACGAGAAAACCAAGACCATCCAGCAAGTACTCGAGGAAGGTCGCAGAGCTGGTCAGTGGGACTAGCGCAGGACTTCCACGCCTAGTCCACAGCTTCCCCGCTGTGCTGACTGTTCCTCCCCTCAGCATGCCAGGCTGCCTCATAAGCTCTCAGGTTTGAGCTCAATTACAGGCAGGGGTTGTCTGTATTCCGGAGCCAGAGGTATTGGAGCAGAGGCCCAGTGCTGTCTCAGAAATGGGCAGCGCCCCCCCCCCCCCCCCCCCCCCCCCCGTGGGTGGAAGGCACTTGGAAGCAGAGGGCCGCAGTCCTTTTCAGCAGATTCTCTGCAGCTGTCTCCAAGATCATGGCCCAAGGCCCAGCACCAGGTTGAGCTTGACCGGTCTCCGTTATTACTCCTGGCTCTTCAGCTTCCTAGAAGGGGTGACAGCATTATACGTATCCATTTTCAGTAGGCCTTTGGGACTGGGCTGGAGCAGCCTGGAATAGACCCATAATGCTTACGCTCTGGCAGCCAAGGACCCTCTGCTGTACAAAGTAAAGCCTGGAAGGACTAAGGGCAGGCGGCCCTGTGGCCTCAGGCAAGTCACTGCCCTTGATAGAGCCTCCATTTCCTCACTGGTCCAGGGAGTAGCCCTTTCCTCCTGGACCGGGTTCTGCATGTCTCCAACTCTAAGCTTCGAACTGACCAGGCCACCTGGCTGGAGCTTCCCTTCCTCCACAGCCTGGCCTGGGCCTCCTGTGGGGCTGGATGAGACAGTCCTCGGTTCTGTTCCCCCTGCCCTTCCAGGGACCGGGCCAGCCTCCAGCTCAGCAACCGACGGCTGGAGCGGAAGGTGAAGGAGCTAGTGATGCAAGTGGACGATGAGCACCTGTCTCTGACTGATCAGAAGGACCAGGTGAGGGCCCCTCTTTCTCAGATGAGATTTTATGCCCCGGGCGGGTGAGTGAATGGGTGAATGGGTGATACAGTTGTGGAGGCTGAGACTTCCTGTTTTCTCCTCTCCCCAGGTACATCATAGAAAAATGGGGCCTTTCTAGCCTACTTTAGTGGGGGGCTCAGCAGCCCTCAGCCCCAGAGCTGAGACTGGTTGCTCCCTTTGCCACCTCTTGGTGCCTGGGGAGATGGTGGCTGGGCCGCTGACCTCTCTGTGCTGGACTCTTTTCCATCCCAGCTGGGCTGGGCCACCAGCCAGCACTTAACCTGCCTTCTCTCCCAATGCAGCTGAGCTTGCGCTTGAAGGCAATGAAACGACAAGTAGAGGAGGCCGAGGAGGAGATCGACAGACTAGAAAGTTCTAAAAAGAAGCTGCAGAGGGAGCTGGAGGAGCAGATGGATGTGAATGAGCAGCTGCAGGGACAACTCAATTCCATGAAGAAGGATCTAAGGTGGGCGAGTGTGGTAGCCCCACAAGGACCATGATCCCCCTGACATTTGAGGAGAGCTTGACACTGTCAGGGCATTCTCACTGCTGGTGTCTGAGCATCAGCAGTGGTTCCTTGTTGTCGCCTTTCGGAGTTACCCCATCCTAGAGATGAGAGTGGCCACGTCCACTTCGGTCACCCTACACATGTTCAGTAGGATCGCACATGTGTCCCTCCCCCCGCCCCCTGATGTCAGGCAGGCAGATTTCATCCCTCTTGTCCATAAGGGGAAACAAGCTCAGAGCAGGAGGCCTAGCTCATACCACCCTGGAGGGGGCAGCTCCTAGACCAGCCCTTAGGACTCCTGCTTTTAAGGAGAAATACAATAAGGTTTGGGTTCATACCCTCATAAAGACTAGACTGTCTTGGACCTGGTCTCAGGAGAGAACTGCTTCTAAAGCTCCCCTGTCGTGATCATAAGGGGCCTGGAGTTAGGGGGTCACTTCCCTGCCCTAGGGTCCCTGGGGTGCAGGGCGAGGTTGGTTTTCATATTCATACATAGAGCTGAGCCTTTCTCAGAGGCTGACAATGCTGGCAGCATGGGTGGTTCTCTTGTAAATGGACAGGGACCCCAGCCCTGTTGAGAATTCTGTAAATAGGACCTGTCTATCAAGAACCTGGCCCCGGGGCTGGCATTGGGGTGCACCATGTAAGGGGGCACCAAAAATCTCAGTAATCAAGATAAATAATTAATGTCATATTGTAAAAAGTGAATGCAAACAACCCATGGTCAACAAGATACCAAACTTATCAATTAAGACTCGATCAATAACGGCGCCCTGACGAGACGTAGTATAGCTCGAGGTCAAAGGAAGCATCGGTACTACTGAGCTTGTCCCAGCCCTGTCCAGCCCTCCTCTCGCCAGCTGCCATGGGCAAGTTTGTTCCCTGTCGCTCACGGAACCATCAGGTGCAGACCGACCGGTTCGTGTGCTTCTGTCCCAGCCAGCGGGGTGGGGAGAGGGGAGCCCCAGACCCTCCCGCCATCCCCTGAAAGACCAGCTGCAGCCCAGGACCCGGACACATGCCCCCTGTTGTCTCAGCAGACTCAAGAAGCTGCCGAGCAAAGTGCTGGACGACACGGACGATGATGACCTCAGTACGGACGGGGGGAGCCTCCACGAGGCGCCGCTGAGCTACATCTTCCCCAAGGACAGCGCTGCCACCAGCCAGATCTGAGTCCCGGGGCTGCGGCGGTGGCCCGTCACATGTCACAGGGCCCCGCAGCGGGGAGCGGGAGAGGTGGCGTCTGTGCGGAGCGGAGACCAGAGACCCAGAGCCCCGGAGCCCCGGAGCCCTGTGCACCTCTTCTTTGCAGAGGCCGATTCCTTCCTCCACATCGCATAGGAGCCACCACTCACCGTGGGGTTCGGAGAATATAATTTGGCAGGAGGAAGCCCTGGTTCCGCACAGCTGTCCGCCGGCACCCTTTGCAGGGGTGCTCCTGCCCCCTCCTACTTCCCCTTGCCAAGGGAAAGGGTCCAAAATGCTAGTTGTTATTTAATAGCCCTTGTGCAGGGGAGGAGATGGTGTATAGACTGTACATATTTTAATCCAGATTCTCCTGAGCTGCTGCTGCTCCATCGTGGAATGTTACGGAAGCTTCGTAGGGCGGCTTGTTTGTAAACTCCACACACACATCTGTCTTACTATTTTTTAAAATGTGTAGCTACTAGATTTTAAGTATTAAGACACAGAGATGAGAGAGTAGAATGCAGACTACTTTCGACATCAGAGATGGAGAAAAGGAATTGTTGGGACAAGGAACATTTGAGCCTCAGGAGAGAAACGCAAGTGGTCTTGAACAGCTTATGAAGGGAGAGAAAGTCAGAAGGTCGCATGTGTCTGTGGCCCCATGGGGGCCACTATCCCTCAGTTACTTATTTTATTTAGAATTTTGTTAAAATTTCTGGACCATGCTGAGACCAGTTCTCAGTCATCAACTGCAATTTCTTTCCCACAGTTGTGGGGTAGGGAGACTTTTAAGTAAAGTTTTTGACAAATGATGTGGTTTCTGGAGGGTTGAGGTCCTCCTGTCATTTCTTATGGGTCCTTTCCTCCCTCCATCCACATCAGGCCTCCAAGTAACCTCCTCTGCCTGGTGGTTGCTGGGTGAGGAGTGGAAGGGCTTGGGTCAAGGCTCCTGGACGTACATGTGAAGAAGGGGTGGGCAGTGTCCAGGAGGTCACAGGGAGAGGGAAGAGAGGAAGTAAGCAGGGTGTGGGGGGGAGGGAAGAAAGGGAAGTTCTTGAAAGCTGGGGGATGTGTAGACAAGGTGCAGATTGAGCTGGAGTTCAAGTTTATGTCAGGAAAGCGAGGGGAAAAAATCAAAGACAGGAGGTGTGTCTGTGCAGACTGGAAGGCTCCTCCCAGCTTCCTGGGACAGAGGGACATCAGCCGGCACCAGGCACAAAATAACTGGGGTCGGGTGAGGTCTGGGATGAGATCATGTTGCTGGGACAGCATTACAGGGAGCATGGAATTGGGAACTTGCAGTCCTGCAGTATCCCGGTCCTTCCTCCTGGCCTTCCTGGTGTCCCCTCCCTCTCTGACTATTCCCAGGTATGTCCAGAGGCCGAGTCCAGCCACACTGGGCCCCCACAGGTCAGGGTCAGGGTCAGGGTGTAAAGCAGGCAGCTCAGTTGGGTCACAGCCAGGGAGAGAACCGTGTAGGATGTGTGTGTGTGTGTGTATACGGGGGGCAAGGTGATAGTATTCAGTTGTGTCGGCAGTGTCCCCAAGTGTCCTAAGAGGAGAAGCCCCTGGACCAGAGAGCTCTGTGGCAGTTACCATGAGGAGCAGGGAGTTTCAGTGCCCTGCCTACCCCAGGTCACAAATCCCACCAAACAGGATTCAGAGTGATCAGCCTGGTTTATGGGCAGGTGTCACCATCCTCCCTCCCCACCTGATGAGGCTCCTGGAGCCACAAGAGCCAAGCCCTCTTCCACCTCTGCTGCCTTGGAGTGGTTCTTGCCTCTACTTACTCATTTGAGGTGTGGAGAGATTCCTCCCTTTCGCTGTTCATTCATTTAACAGTTATTAGGCATCCGCCATGTGTCAGACGCAGTCCTTGGCACTGGGATATTCCGTAAGAGATCCAGATCCCCTCCCGGAGTGTGGTTCGGGGAAAGGGGGCAATGACAAATGGATGCAGAGGCTGAGCCCCTCCATACCCAGCCCTGGAGCCCCTCTGTCCTCCTGGGGACACAACAAGCCTGACTCACTGGAATTCCCAGGGGGGTTCTTGGACCCTCAGTAGAGTCTTGTCCCTGCTGGTTCCACTATCATTAGATATTTGCCAAGAACTCTGCCTAAAAATGCCTCAGCCCACTCATAACTACAGGTGGGAGATGAGAAGATCGGAAGATGCAAGAACTTTGGGGGTGGTGGTGGTGAGTGTCTATCTTGGATTTGTGAGAAAGTCACTGCCACTGTTTCCGGCCAGTTCCTTGTGGTAGCTATGAGGCTTGGCTACAAGAAGCAAAAATGCCAACGGAAAGAGAACACAAGTCACTGTTCAAAAGGGTTGCATCCTTACGGTAAAGGACGGGCCGTCGTAAACGTTAAATGCATCATCCTCCCGGGGAATGGTGCTGGCACTGAGGCATCATGCAGTGTAGCGGGGTGGGAAGAACATTGGACTGGGACTTGAGAGATGTTTTAAGTCCTCACTCTTCTTGCCCTGTGACTTTGACAGGGGGTGACTTTGATGGGGCGTGTGCTCCCAGAGCCCAAGATTGCCTGGAATAAATGAGGACCAGGGCGCAAGGTCCTTCCTTTCCAGCTCTGACATGCTATCATTCTTTGATTTTATTATATACTCATATTTTTGTTCATTGCTTTAAGAACTAACCCTACTCAAGAATATTTAGCTAGCTTAAAAAGAAAAAAAAATTTATTTAATAAACAAATATGTGGCCAAATGCAATGCTGAGGAGACAATCATCGTATACCTTTATAATTTTTCCCCCCTGCTTCGGAGTGTCATTTGACAAAGGCAAGAGGCTTATTCTGTTGTGCTTCGGCTTTCGGGTATGTTTGATTGCTTTGATTTGTCATGGGGAAGAGACGTTTGTGTGCAGCTACCTCCATGTACGTGAACTGGATAAAGCAAGGTTGCCTTTCAATAAATGGTGTCACCCGACAGGACTCTTGACTCTCCCATTATTTTGACTCCTTGTTTTCTCCAGAGCTTGGCTCTGTGCCCACCAAGAAACAGCCAAGGTGAATGGTGGCGGGAAGCTGCTTGAGGAAGTGGAATTTGGTGGCATTTCACTCCCAGAACCGGTTTCTGAAATTAGAAGAGCAAGAGTGGGTCAGTCAGTAAACACAGAGAATTCATGCGCCTGCAGATGGCAATGTTCTACAAAACCCAGTCTGCCCATTTGCAGAAAAAGGCAAAATGGAAAGTGCGTTAGTTAACTGAGAATAAACAGACACGCCCTGTTTATTCCTTGTTCCTAAAAGTGGGTTCTCCTATGATCAGAGTTTATACATGATCTCTCTTTGTAAAAGATTTTATTTATTTATACATGAGAGACACAGAGAGAGAGGCAGAGGGAGAAGCAGGCTCCCTGCGAGGAGCCCGATGCAGGACTCAACCCAGGAGCCCAGGATCACGCCCTGAGCCGAAGGCAGGTGCTCAACCGCTGAGCCACCCCGGCGTCCTTATACGTGATCTCTCTTGACTGACAGCAGGCTGACAGCAAGTACCAGGGTCCCCATTTTACAAGAAAGGGGTACTTCACCACGAAAGGGACCTACACTGCTCTTCCTTCATCCTCAGATACATTCTCTACCCTGTCCTCCATCCTTGCAGGCCCAGGGCCCCTCCATGCCCTGTGGCCGCTCTGTCGGGTCAGCCAATAGGAGCAGGTGGGGGTGGATGCTTCTGTTACCATTCCCTGCTTGGTGCACCATTTTTGGCTGTGGCTCCTGTGGTGGGGGTGTGGAGTGGGCGGGGAGAAGGGTCCCTCATGACTCCAGCTCCCACAGGACTTGGGTGACCATACTTCCTCCTCATGCCTCTGGTCCTGAAGGTGGTCCTGGCTTCCTGCCTTGTGCCTGTGTGTCCTCAGCAGCCCCAGCAGGTTCCCACGACACTGCCTACCCTCCAGTACGGCTCTTCACTAAACCCCTTGGGCCGCTGCAAGTGGCTGCGGCTTCCTGTCCAGAGCTCTGCCCACTACCCCCTCGATGCCTGCGGCCATGTGAACGTCCGGTCTATCCAGCTATCCTGCCGCCCTTGACTCTTCTTAGACTAAACAGAGCATCTCAGGTATAAAGGAGATTTTTCTAATTTTAGTAAATCCTCAAAGGCTTTCCATAAATGCTGTTTTCATTTTTCTCTAAGGTGAGGTTTATTGAGGTGTAATTTTATCATTTGTAGTAAAAGGTGCCCTTTTTGGTATTGTCTGCTTTTGAAACCATATGTAGGGCAGCCCCGGGTGGCTCAGCAGTTTAGTGCCCCAGCAGCCCAGGGCGTGATCTGGGAGACCCTGGATCGAGTCCCATGTCAGGCTCCCTGCATGGTGCCTGCTTCTCCTTCTGCCTGTGTCTCTGCCTCTCTCTCTCTCTCTTTCTCTCTCTCCTCTCTCTCTGTGTCTCTATGAATAAATAAATAAAATCTTTAAAAGAAAAACCATATGTAGACCCCTTTCCTTGGTCCTCTGCCCGCCCCCCCCCCCCCCCCGCCAGCACCCTCCTGGTGAGGATAGGAGACCCAAGGGGAGCCCAGAGCCAAAGGGAAAAGTTCTCCCAGGCCTGTGGCACCCTTGTCTGCATTCCTGGCATTCCTTCCTTGAATTTGTTGCTAGCAGCAGTGCTGCTGTCTTTGTTGGTAGATAGTCATTAACCAGAAAGTTTTCTCTTCTGAATTTTCACATGCCAGGGGGAAATGACCTGATGGCCAGTTCCTGTCAGGGGCCCAACAGCCCCCACAGGCAGCAGTGCCAGGCTTTGCAGGAGGATCAGCCTGCCTTGACCATGCTCTCAGACCTGTCGAATACCAGGCGCTTAAAATCATCGCCCGCATTCACGCCTGTGTCTGTCAGCAAAGCGAGATTGGAGTGTGTGCCCCACAGCAGGTGTATCAAGGCTGGAAAAAACGTGCCAGTGCAGTTCCAAAAGATATTCAACGATAATACCTATTGGGCCAGTTTCCCACCGTGTGGAATCCCACTTGGTTTCACAACAGATTGTCGGTGACTCCTTGGGGATGAGGAGCATGATTCCAGAGGCTTTCTGGGTAAACAGAATTAAACAATTTTATAAGAAAGGAGTCTGAGGCTTGGAAAAGCTGGGTGTTTTGCCGTAGGTCACATCTGGAGTGGGGAGCCCCCCCTTCCCCGCCACCCGGGAGCAGAACCTGCCACCCTGGGCCAGGCGCAGCAGCAGGTACAAGGTTTAAGCCACAGTCTGGCACCTTTAGGACCTTACAGTGTAATTATCAAAATGGTGATTTTTGAACTAAGTGGAAATTAGATTTAAGTATTAAGTACTTCATGTATTTATGACATACCAAATTTGTCTTTTTCCCATCTATAGTTCCCGACTTCCCAAGGGCATGTGGTTGGAGGTGGAGGTGCCAGGACTGGAGTCTGGATCTGGTTCTGGAGCTCACACTCTGCCCCCAGGAGCTCTGCTAGCCCTCACCCACACTTACCGCCCTGGAGGACAGAGGGCTTTCATTTGATCCTGTATTAGGGACCCTTCCAGCCTCTTGGTCTTTCCTCTTTCAGATCCCCCTCAGTTGTGAGTTTCTATGCAACTCAACCACCTGTTCCCTGCCCCAGACTGTGAGCACTGCAGCCCGAGGCAGGTGGAAGTCAAATTAGCCTTTGAAGCCACAGACCTCATGGACAAGGTGAGTCACAGATTTTTTAGCTGCTCATCTAACCCAGCTGTCTCTGGTGCCATTTGCTATTGTGTTTGCTATTTTAGTTATTCTGACAGCTGTGAGCTTGATAGCTCATTGTGGTTCTGATTTGCATTTCCCTGATGATGAGTAATGTTGAATATCTTTTCATGTGTCTGTTGGCCATCTGGATGTCTTCTCTGGAGAAATGTCTGTTCATGTCTTCTGCCCATTTTTAACTGGATTATTTTGGGGGTTTTTTGGTGTTGGGTTGTGTAAGTTCTTTATATATTTTGAATTCTAACCTTTTATCAGGTCATTTACAAATATCTTCTTCCATTCAGTAGATTGTCTTTTAGTTTTGTTGATTGTAGCTGTGCAAAAGTTTTTTTTTTATTTTTATGTAGTCCCAATAGTTTTTGCTTTTGTTTCTCTTGCCTCAGGGGACATATCTAGAAAAATGTTGCTAGGCCTGATGTCAGTGAAATTACTGTCTGTGATCTCTTCTAGGATTTTTATGGTTTCAAACCTCACATGTAGGTCTTAATCCATTTTGAGTTCATTTTTGTGTATGGTTAAAGAAAGAAGTCCAGTTTCATTCTTTTGCATGTTGGTGTCTGGTTTTCCCAACACCATTTGTTGAAGAGACTGCCTTCTTTCCCATTGCATATTCTTGCCTCCCTTTGTCAAAGATTAATTGACCATATAATCATGGATTTATTTCTGGGCTCTCTATTCTGTTCTGTTGACCTGTGTGTCTATTTTTGTACAAGTACCATACTGTTTTGATTACTACAGCTTTGTAATATAACTTGAGTTCTGGAATTGTGAAACCTCCCATTTTGTTTTTCAAGATTGCTTTGACTATTCAGATTCTTTTGTGGTTCTGCACAAATTTTAGGATTCTTTGCTCTAGTTCCATGAAAAATACTGTTGGTGGGTTTGTTGTTGTTGTTGTTGTTGTTGTTTTAAGTAGGCTCTATGCCCAGCATGGAGCCCAACATGGGGCTTAAACTCATGACCCCAAGATCAAGACTTGAGCTGAAATCAAGAGTTGGACACTCAACTGACTGAGATACCCAGGCATCCCACTGTTGGTATTTTGATTGGGATTGCATTAAATCTTGTAGATTGCTTTGGGTAGTATGGACATTTTAACAATATTTGTTCTTCCAATCCATGAGCATGGGATATCTTTCCATTTGTCTTGTCTTCAATTTCTTTCATCAATATTTTATAGTTTCTAGAGTATAAGTCTTTTACCTTCTTGGTTAAGTTTATTTTTATTGGGCAGCCCAGGTGGCTCAGTGGTTTAGCGCCGCCTTCGGCCTAGGGTGTGATCCTGGAGACCCGGGATCAAGTCCCACATCGGGCTCCCTGCATGGAGCCTGCTTCTCCCTCTGCCTGTGCCTCTGCCTCTCTCTATCCGTTTCTCAAATAAATAAAATCTTCAAAATAAGATAAAATTGTCAACCTTTAAAAAAAAGTTTATTTTTATTATTTTATTATTTTTGGTCCAATTGTAAATGGGACTGTATTTGTAATTTCTCTTTCTATTTAATTATTAGTGCATAGAAATGCAACAGATTTCTGTATATTGATTTTGTATCCTGTGACTTTAGTGAATTCATTTATCAGTTCTTGTAGTATTTTAGTAGAACCTTTAGGGTTTTCTCTATATAGAATGTCATCTGCAAATAGTGAAAGTTTTACTTTTTCCTCACCAATTTGGGTGCCTCTTATGTCTTTTTTTTTTCTTTTCTGATTGCTGCGGCTAGGACTTCTAATACTATGTTGAATAAAAGTGGTAAGAGTGGGCATCCTTGTCTCGTTCCTGACCTTAGCGGGTAAGCTCTCAGTTTTTCACCATTGAGTATGATGTTAGCTCTGGGTTTTTCATATATGGCCACTATGTTGAGTTGTGTTCCCTCCCTCTAAACATACTCTGTTGAGGGTCTTTATTATGAATAGATGGTGTACACTGTCAAATGTTTTTTCGGCTCTCTTTTGAAATGATCATATGGCTTTTATTGTTTCTCTTTTTTTAAAGATTTTATTTATTCATGAGAGACACACAGAGAGAGAAAGAGAGAGAGAGAGAGAGAGAGAGGCATAAGACACAGGCAGAGGGAGAAGCAGGCACAGGGAGAAGCAGGCTTCATGCAGGGAGCCTGACATGGGACTTGACCCCGGGACCCCAGGATCATGCCCTGGGCCAAAAGCAGGTGCCAAACCACTGAGCCACCCAGGGATCCCCTATTGTTTCTCTTGTTGATGTGATGTATCATGTTGATTGATTTGTGACTGTTGAACCACTCTTGTGTCCCAGGAATAAGTCCCACTTGATTGTGGTGAATGATTTTTTTTTGTTTTTTAATGTATAGGAATGATTCTTTGTGAACATCTAAAATCCCTTAGCAGGGTAGAAGGCTGCAATTGGGCAGGCATCCATGGGCCAGAAATCTTTGCACTTTATCTGATTTAATGCATGCCTTGTAGGTGGGTAGTGTTACCCTTTTCACACGTTAAGGAACATGTGAAGAAAGAAAGATAATTTGTCCAGAGTTACCAGCTAGTAAATAGTGCAGCTGGGAGAAAGTCCTTGGTCTGCTGCTCTTACAAACCAGAGCTTCCCTGTACCTTGGCCATTCACCCTTGCTTCCACTCCAAAACAGTCACCACTGGCATCCCTAGACTTCCCTAGCTGAGGCCGTTTTAGGCACAAAGTCTGGATGGGGGCATCTGAGGTCACATCACCCCTACCTCTGGACTGCAAGTCTACACTTGGAGCATTAGGCCTGCCCACTCCTTTCTGCATGCCCCACCCTGCCAGCTGCAGGCTACTAGCCTGGCCAACCTCTGGGCCCTCTGGTCCTTTCAGAACCAGCTTGTTTTCCAGGAAAGGGCTTGGAGATTAAGCTAAACCAGGTGTCCAGTTAAATGCCCTTTGGCCTTTGAAAGGATGGGACTAATAAGCCTGTGGTCTCTGCTCTTTGTTTTACTGAGTTCCATATCTGGGGTTAGGGCTGTCTGGTCTGTCACCAGGTGCCGGTGAGTCCCCAAACTTCTCAGCCTATCAGTGGTCATGAATTCAGGGCTCTTTGGAGATAGGCACAGGGCTCCCTGCAGAGCCAGGCAAGGGAAACTGGATCTGTAGAAGGTAACAAGCAGGGCAGCCTGGGTGGCTCAGCGGTTTAGCGCCACCTTCGGCCCAGGGTGTGATCCTGGAGACCGGGATCGAGTCCCACATCGGGCTCCCTGCATGGAGCCTGCTTCTCCCTCTGCCTGTGTCTCTGTCTCTCTCTCTGTGTGTGTCTCTCATGAATAAATAAATAAAATCTTTAAAAAAGAAGAAGAAGAAGAAGAAGGAGAGGGAGGGGGAGGGGGAGGGGAAGGGGGAGGAGGAGGAGGAGGAGGAGGAGGAGGAGGTAACAAGCACCACTGGGCTCCTGGCTCCTCTAGAAGGAGAGGCCATGTCGCTGTCCAGTCTCCCTGGGGAGAGTCTCGTGGCATTTAGATAATGAAGGACTAGAAAACAGAACTAGTTCCCACTCAACTTGCCTGCAGCCTCGGATCTGCCCAGCTAAATATACTCCAAAGCTCTGATTCTCCTAAGCAGCATTCATTACTGATTCTCACATGGCTTCCTAAACCAGCTGCCTTTTTCAAATGAATAACAATTTCTACTGCCTCCTCCCTCCAAGGCAGTTTTTTTCTTTTGTTTGTGTGTTTCATTGCTGCTATATTCTAAAATTTAGGGACAAGGGGCTTGTGGGCTCACTAAACTGGGTGGCCTTCCCAGACCCCATGGAAAGGTTAGGCGTGCCCAAGGTAAGCAGGGCTCGTTCACTCCTGGGAGGGAAGTAGGCATGCAGGCCGGGCAGGGGCTTTCTGAGCAGTGCCCTCGTGCATCCAGGGCTTGCTCCCCAGATGTTAAGAGGCCAGCTGTGAAGTTAGTTCCTGTAACTTTGCTACCAACATCAGCAACAAAGGAACATTTAGGAAGCACCAAATATGAGGAAGACAGAAACAGACAAGGTTAACTCAGCATCGGATCTCTGAGAATTTCCAGTTGAGGAGTTTGGGTGTATCTTGTAATGTTCTGTTTTAAGGAATTTGTGTTCCCACCACCAAGAATCAACAATGGCTAACATTTGGTCATATCTGCTTCCCATATATAAATAAAATGTTACGGATGAAGTTGAAGATTTCCCCTTTGTCCCCCACTCCCTGTTCCTTTCTCCCTCCAAAGGCAATCACTATTGAGAGAATCAGCCAGTTGTATCAGCCTTCAGGATAAATGAAGTGAGGGACAACTGGAGGTGAGAGCCTTAGAGGGAAAGATGACAGCCACACTGGGGAATGGTAAGACTTGCCCCCCACCCCCAACCAAGGGGCAGACTTGACTAGTGGTGTGGTATCCAAGCTGCCTCCTAATGGTGAACCAGATAGGAGCAGCACCAGCACCCTGGCTTGGCTGAATTGGGATGCTCAAGTTTGGAATGTTGCCCCAGAGATATTCCTTCTCCTTCCTTACCCCCCACCCCTCAAATATGGTGGATAGGTATTAAAGAATATTGATTTGAAGAAACACCCAGTGATTTGCCTATTGGAGAAGTGGTGTTTTCAGCTTGCCTGTGGTGCCCACAAGTCTTGTTCCAGGCTCACAAAGACCAAGGTCTCACTGGCTGTCTACCCTAGGGGAACAAAGAGCAGTGGCATCCTGTGTCATCCCTGCACATACCTGGCCTTCACCTGGAATTGGCATTGTTCCTTGGCTGCTGCCTCGATGGGCCCTGGTGCTTGCAACCTTTCTTGGATGGTCAGATGGGTGAAGAGGACTCTGTGTGCATCATTCAGGGCCAGCTGGGGGCTGGCTGCCATCTTTCTTTTGCTATGTTCCATTTGGACCCCCAATGGTCAGAATGTGAGCTTCATTTGATAGACTTTCCTTTTAGCTGTGACATAGTAGCTGGAATCCTTCCATCCTAGGAATAGCTCTTCTAACAGTATGGCAGCGGAAGCAGCCATTATGGTGTTTGTTCTTCTTTCAGCAGGCATTTTCCAGCCCAAAGTTTCTGGAAGTAGGATCATCCCTCAACTTACCAAGTGGCCTCATGTGTGCTTCTGCTTGGCAGCTAGAGGGACTGAAAGACCTCCTTTCTTTCTTTATGCATTTATTTTTCCATATAAAATAAGACAACTAGGGCAGCCCCAGTGGCACGGCAGTTTAGCGCCCCCTGCAACCCAGAGTGTGTCTCTGCCTCTCTCTCTCTGTGTGTGTCTCTCATGAATAAATAAATAAAATCTTAAAAAAAAAAAAGACAACTGTATTGCCAAAAATTGGAAAATAACCCCACTAGCCTGATGTCACCATCATGAACATTTTAGCACGTTTCTTTCCAGTCTTTTTTCCTTATGCAATTTCTTTGAATTAACCACAACCACAGTGTTTATGTGATTTTATATATGCGCTGTGATGACTTAACATTAGAATAAGCCAGTTTTCCTATATTGAATCATCTTTATCACTTTTAAAAATGCTGTGAAATAAGCCATTGAGTGAATTACCATCCCCATATTATTGGGTGTCTAGGATTCTAAATTTTGCCGTCCTACAATTAATATTTTTGTATCTGTACTTTTTTCCATACTTCAAATTATTTGCTTTGGTAGATGGTCAGAAGTGGAATTACTGGGGTGGCAGGTGAAAAACAAATCTTTAAGTCTCTATAAATGTCACCAAATTCCTTTTCAGAATGGTTTGCCAATTTGCATGAACACCAGTAACATACAGATGTGCTACTTCCACCACATCCCCTGCCCCCTTCTTTCTTGCTAATTTACCTCTTTTCCTGAAGAAGAGGGTAACCTCTTTCATCAGGTTAATCTTTTGTATTGTCAGTGGGGGTTTATTTCACAAGATGTTCTTTCAAGAGATGTCTATTGTTGTTCCTTTAATCTTTATCTGTGAAGATTAGTGTATTTTTTGAGTAGCATAGAATAGAAAATGCAAACAATGTAATAGAGTAAAACAGTATAAAAAATGAGTCCTCCATCCCTGATCCCAGTTTCTCCAATCTCTACCCAGGTGCAACCACTCTATCTAGTTTCTTTTATTTCTTCCAAGTCAACTTCTTGATTTTCATCCAGGCCCCAGAATTTTTAAATGTCCCACTGGGCACATTCATATAAAAATAAATGAAAGAAACTTGAGGGATTTAAAAGGTGGTGAGGTGAGCTGTGGGCCCTGGGCCCTCCTCCACCTTCCCCACAACAAAAGAAACCTGCCTTTGGACTGCTCACCAGCAGGGCTACATTCAGGACTGGACTTCCTGACCCAGTGAAGTGATCCTGAAGGAAGGTGGGCCAAAAGGCTTTTTTTCCCCCAAATAACTATAGTGTTAAATATGTGAGGAATCTTCACCACAAGAGGCCAATATCTGTCTGAAGAGAATGGATCCAGGCACCCAAATCCCTGTGCCTAGACATGCCTAGGACTCTGTGCTCAAGCCCTGAGCCATGGCCGTGTCAGCCCCAGACAACTTCATGGACTGTCCTTTCCCACCTGACGACTCAGGAGTTAAATACCTTGGTCCCTCTTTTGGCAACTATCTTCTGCTTCTCCCAGATTCTTAGGGATCCTGGATTCCTTACTCTCTGATTTCCCACTGGCTTTCAGATTCTCTTTCAAGGACACCCTTTGTCCCAGCTCCAATATCAGACCCAGTGGTTCTCCCTCCTTTAGCAGGTCCACATGATCAAAATCGTAAATGTGGGGACATTTATTGGGAAAGGCAATGAAGATGGGGACCACTGGGGCAAGTAGCCTGGGAGGAGAGAAATTATAAGGTCAACCCCATTTCCTGAGATGGCAATAGGAGATTTGGACCAGAGGCCCAGAGTCTGTGGGAGGTGGCATTCCTACCAAGGTATAAATGGTGGCTGCAGGTGTGAAGTTTTCCAAAGGCTCCTGGGTTCTCCTATGGGCTCCTTAAGGGATAAGAGACATGGGATGAAAGGCTTCACAGGGGGGGCTACCTGCCCTGAGTCCTGGGCAGCAGCTGCTGTGGCCAGCAGTGGGGGCTATGGTTGCTTCTGGCCCTGATGGTGGATCAGTGGGCACTGCATATCCAGAGCCCAACCCATCAGTAGGGGAGTCCCAGAGAGGACTCTGAAGATACCAGATACCAACGTTTGTCTTCCCAGCCTAGCCCAGGTCATCTGGGGCTCATAAGTTACCGCTATTTTGCAATGTTTGCAGCCCACTGATTCTATTTCCAAAATTTGTTGTGAGCTATTATTTTGCTCACCAAAGTTATTCATTTATACCTATCAGAGGGCATTTGCTGTGCACCTACTCTGCACCAGCCTATATCGAGATAAGTAGGATTCAGTCCCTGAACTTAAAGGGATAAGAAATGACCACTAAGAAATAAAAAACCAGGGGCAGTATCTAAAGCGCTAAAAGAAAGATACAGGTGAAGTGTGATGTCGTTCATCAGGGGAAAGAAAGATGGCTATTGGCTGGGGCAGTTGGGGAAAGCTTTGTGGAGGAAATTTTAATCTTACAGATGGGTGCCTCTTTGGTGGAAAAAAACAGGGTGAATGCATGGATGCAGCTTGGATGCCGAGAATCAGCCAGTTGTGTTAGAGTCTAGGATAAATAAAGTGGAGGAATGATTGGAGGTGAGGCTGGAAAACAGATTTGGGACTATATTTTTGGAAGATTTTAGAAAAATATTTATTTAAATTCTAGTTAGTTAACATACAGTGCAATATTGGTTTCAGGAGTAGAATTCAGTGATCCATCACTTACGCACAACAGCCAGTGCTCATCCGAACAAGTGCCCTCCTTAATACCCGTCACTCATCCAGCACGTCCCCTGCCCACCTCCCTCCGTCACCCCTCAGCTTGTTCTCTATCATTAAGAGTCTATATGGTTTTTCCCCCTTTCTCTTTTCTTTCCTCCTCCCATATGTTCATCCATTTCGTTTCATAAATTCCACATATGAGTGAGATCATATAGTGTCTGTCTTTCTCTGACTTATTTTGCTTAGCATAATATACTCTAGCTCCATCCCTGTCATTGCAAATGGTAAAATTTCATTCTTTTTGATGGCTGAGTAATATTCAGTTGTAGATATACACCACATCTTCTTTATCCATTCATCAGTCAATGGACATTTGGGCTCTCTCCATACTCTGGCTATTGTTGATAATGCTGCTGTAAACATTGGGGTGCATGTGCTCCTTTGAGTCTGGATTTTTGTACCTTTGGGTAAATATGTAGTAGTACAATTGCTGAATCATAGGGTAGCTCTATCTTTAACTTCTTGAGGAACCTCCAGACTGTTCTCCACAGTGGCTGTACCAGTTTGCATTCCTACCAACAGTGCAGGAGGGTTTCCCTTTCTCTGCATCCTCCCCAACACCTGTTGTTTCCTGTGTTTTTCAGTTTAAACATTCTGACAGGTGATATCTCATTGTAGTTTGCTTTGCATTTCCCTGATGATGAGTGATGTTGAGT
Source organism: Vulpes vulpes (assembly GCF_048418805.1). Taxonomy (NCBI): domain Eukaryota; kingdom Metazoa; phylum Chordata; class Mammalia; order Carnivora; family Canidae; genus Vulpes; species Vulpes vulpes. Next base: position 62,526,387 of record NC_132794.1, read on the forward strand.
ATCTTCTCATGTGTCTTTTAGCCATCTGGTTGTCTTTTTTTGGAAGACATGTCTGTTTGTGTTTTCTGCCCATTTCTTTACTGGATTATTTGTTTTTTGTGTGTGTTGATTTTGATAGTTCTTTATAAATTTTAGATACTAACCCTTTATCAGATATGTCATTTGCCAATATTTCCTCCCAGTTCATAGGCTGCCTTTAAGTTTTGTTGTTTTCTCCACTGTGCAGAAGCTTTTTACCTGGATGAAGACCCAATAGTTTGTCTTTTCTTGTTTCCCTTGCCTCCGGTGTTGTCTCTAGTAAGAAGTTGCAAAGTCCTAGAGGAGAACACACGTAGCAACCTCTATGACCTCAGCCATAGGCCTGTGTTCTCCTCTAGGACTTTGATGGATTCCTGTCTCACATTTAGGTCTTCCACCCATTTTGAATTTATTTTTAAATTTATTCTGTGTAAGAAACTGGTCCAGTTTCATTATTCTGCATGTGGCTGCCCAGTTTTCCCAGCATCATTTGTTGAAGAGACAGTCTTTTTTCCACTGGATATTCTTTCCTGCTTTGTCTAAGATTAGTTGACCATAGAGTTATGGGTCCATTTCTGGGTTTTCTACTAAATATATATATATATATAATTTATTTATTAGAGAGAGGGAAAGAAACAGAGAGAGTACGAGCAGGGGGAGGGACAGAGGGAGAGAGGCCAGCAGGCTGCCCCCTGAGCAGGGAGCCCGACATGAGGCTCCATCTCAGCCTTGAGATCATGACCTGAGCCCAAGGCAGACGCTTAACCGACTTAGCCACCCAGGTGCCCCATTGGGTTTTCTATTCTGGTCCATTGATCTATATGTCTGTTTTTTTGTCACTACCATACTATCCTAATGACTTCAACTTTGTAATACAGCATAAAATATGAATTGTGATGCTTTCAGCTTTGCTTTTATTTTTCAAGATTGCTTTGGCTACTCATGGTCTTCTGTGGTTCCATACAAATTTTAGGATTGTTCTAGCTCTGTGAAAAATGCTGGTAGTATTGTGATAAGGATTGCATTAAATGTAATTGTTTTGTGTTATATAGACATTTTAACAATCTTTGTTTTTCTAATCCATGAGCATGGAACAATTTTCCATTTCTTTGTGTCCTCTTCAGTTTCTTCCATAAGTGATCCTTAGTTTTCCAAGTATAGATCTTTTACCTCTTTGGTTAGGTTTCTTCCTGGTGCATTGCAAAAGGGATCGATCCCTTGATTTCTTTTTCTGCTGCTTCATTATTGGTGTATAGAAATGTAACAGTTTTATGTACATTGATTTTATATCCTGCCCCTTTGCTGAATTCATGTATTAGTTCTAGCAATTTTTTGGTGGAGTCTTTTGGGATTTCTACATAGAGTATCATGATGCCTGCAAATAATGAAAGTTTTCTTTGCTGATTCAGATGCCTTTTCTTTTTGTTGTCTGATTGCTGAGACTAAGACTAGCAGTACTCTGTTAAATAGTAATGGTGAGGGGATCCCTGGGTGGCTTAGCAGTTTGGCGCCTGCCTTTGGCCCAGGGCATGATCCTGGAGTCCCGGGATCAAGTCCCGTGTCAGGCTCCTGGCATGGAGCCTGCTTCTCCCTCTGCCTGTGTCTCTGCCTCTCTCTCTCCCTCTCTATCATGAATAAACAAATAAAATCTTAAAAAAAAAAAAGGCAAACCTCTGATATTTCCCACTTATAAAAAAAAAAAAGATAGTAATGGTGAGAGTGGACATCCCTCTCTTGTCCCTGACCTTACGGAGAAAGCTCTCAGTTTTTCCCTACTGAGGATGATACTGACTGTAGGTCTTTCATATGTGGCCTTTATATGTTGAGGTATGTTCCATCTATCCCTACTTTGCTGATGGAAGACTTTTAATCCTCCTCCCAGAAATAGGGAAGCAGTGATATTTATAAGCAAGAGACTGAATAAAAAACAGAATGTTGAGTTTTATGTTTTCTCATCCTTTTTGAGGACATAAGTATATATATTTTTAAGTGGTTGGTAAAACTTAGCTCTTATAAAGGTATGGTCCTTGATTATCAAGATGAAGAATCAGATTTTCCTGAGAATTCTCTGATTATTCATTAAACGTCCCAGGGTGCAAATCACTACTTAATTTAAATAAGTGATTTTTGAACTTGAGTGTGCATCACAATAGCCTGGAGGGCTTGTTAAAACTTAGACTGCTGGCCTCACTCCCAGAGTTTCCAGAACAGCCAAGAATTTGATGCACATTGAGAACCTCTGGATTTCATTTCCTATCTGGTCTTTCTCAGTATTTCCACTGGGTGGCAGCAGAGAGCAAGATAGTCACCACACGGACCAAACCTGGACTGAGCCTGTGAGTACTGCTTCTGTAAGGCTTCCCTGCAGGTATTTGCTACTAAATGACCATATAAACCAGCCTCAACCTCAAGCTGTCCAACATGCAGGATACATTGTAGAAGGGAGGGTCTAGTGACTTAAATCTTGCTCCTCCTCCTGGGTATCCCCACTCCCAACTTCACTCCCAACTTGGCCCTTAGAAATCTCCTCATCCAGTCCCTCCCTGAGGAGTACAGTAGGTTTAATAACTTTCAAGGTTAATTCCAATAGAGTTTTTATCTGAGCATAAGGTGAACTAGAACTTGGAAGGGAAACTGTAAAGTTCAGAATGGACGGGTTAGCCTGTGGTTGTGGGGACCTCCTTCAAGCAGATCTCATGGCACACTGCACACTGCATCTCAGCAGAGACCAGCCCTGATCCAGACACAGGTTAGAATTAGGTGCCCTCCTGAGTGGTATGGCATCCTGCCACATTCTCCCCCAGAGGTCTGCATCGTCTGCTCTTCCTGCAAGGATTGTCCCTGTCAGCAGCAACAAGGGCCATCTGGTTGATGTTGATCCTTTTATGAACCAACACAGGACCCCGAGAATGATCAGTTACACACTGCCTGTTGTTCAATGAAGGATGTCATCCCTGCTTGGGATCTGACGATTCCATCCACCAGTTGCCAAAACTGTAGCCATGCTTAGTGCAAAAGTCCCATATGAAGCTTTCCTTTACCCTTCAGATCCGTGCTGCTCCCTTCTCTGGGCTCCCCTGGCCCTTTGTTCTACTGTGGCCCTTCCCAGACTGTGGTTAGTGGATCATAGTCGTTTTTCCCTTCACCATTAGGTGGTGAGCTCCTCCAGAGCAAAGACTGTGTCTCATCATTCATCTTTGTAGGAGGGATCTCGTAAATGTTGCCATTGAAATGACTTTTGGGGGCAGCCCCAGTGGCTCAGGGGTTTAGTGCCGCCTTCAGCCCAGGGTGTGATCCTGGAGACCTGGGGATCGAGTCCCACGTTGGGCTCCCTGCATGGAGCCTGCTTCTCCCTCTGCCTGTGTCTCTGTCCCTCTCTCTTTGTGTGTCTCTCATGAATAAATAAATAAAATCTTAAAAAAAAAAATGAAATGGCTTTTGTCTTGCATTTTGATCAGTGATCAGGGCTATATTTACCTAAACTTTATGGTTTTGTAAATTGAAAGCATATTTCCTCTGGGCGTTTCTCCTCTAAGACCAAATAGATGTGATGATTTTAGTTCTACATCAGAGGGTAACGTTCACCCATGAAAGAATTGATGTTCTAATAAGTCTGAAAGTTTCTACGTTCCTTTGTGAATCATTGAGAAAGAATCCACTCTGTTCTGGTCAAAAGGTGACAAATGGAATTCACTAATCAGCAAGAGTCAAACATGCCTTCTGCTAATGATGATTCTCCCTGTTAATGTTTTTTTCTAATTATTTCTAGTTTATTCTGCTTATGATATTTAATCTTTTTTGTTATATGCTTGAGATCAGTGTTTTTACTCTAGTTTACTTAATATCAGTAACATTCTCTAATATTTTAAAGCATTATTCTGATGTTTTTGAATATCCTGAACATCTTTTAAAATCACTGTTATTTTATGATGTATAGAAAATCACTTTACCTAATTTTTATAGGCAATATTTTCTTTGGTATTTGGGATTATTTCTTAGAATAATATCCCCAAATTGGAATTATTGTGTCAAATGCTTTTTTTATCCACATAGAATTAGAATAGTATCCCGAAATTGGAATGTGTCAAATGCTTTTTTTATCCACATGAAATACATTTTTTTCACTTATTCAAATAATTTATACTCATTGTTAATAAATACAGTTAGGATAATAATTATATGAATATGAATGAAAAGGAGAAGAGGAGGGGGAGCAGTTTCATTAGCTAGAAAAAAACTATTAATATTTTCATGTATATACTTCTCTAGAATTTTTTCCTCTCTCTGCATGTTTATTTTATAAAATTTGGAATCATGCTGTTTGCACTATTATAGAGCCTACTTTTCAAATTACCATGAATTTTTCCATGTATAAAATATATTTCTTCAGCACAGTTTTAACAGCTGCACAATGTTCCATGGAATAATAATGATAGTTGACACTCATTTTGTCCCTACTATATGCTAGGAGGTGAGCTCTTTCAGATCCTTTTGTGATAAGCATATCAGATAGGTACCATTATCCTCTCCATTTGAACAAAAAGAAAAATTCAGGCATAGAAAGATTAAGTAACTTACCTAATTAAATGTATATGAACCAGTAGGCTTTTGTGTGACATTGAAGTCAGGGTTTTTTTGTTTTTTGGGGTTTTTTTTTTGTTAACTGTCATAAGTGATGTTGCTCTTGATTCATGAAACACATTTATTGAGCTCCCACATATGCTGGGTGTTTTGCTGGAAGGTGTGTATAAAGAAGTAAAATTGTCAGCAGAAGGATTGGCTGAGGAAAAGACCCGTCTGAAGGGTACCTGGCATCAGACTGAGTGTTCTCCATTCTGCTTCCTCCAGTGGCTGGGGCTGGGGCGGCGGGGCAGGTGGGGTGGCGGTGGCTGTGGCTGTGACAGCAGTTTCTGGCTGCCTGTGCTTCTGTCTCTTCCATCAGCGTCAGTATTTCCCAGCTTCTCTTCCTGTGCTGCACACCTGCCAAAGTGGGGCCTCATGGAGGTGGCCTTCTACCTTCCTGAGACAGGCCACCAAAGCCAAAGGTGTGTCTGGGGTGGGGGAGGGGCAGAGAGCCATGTTCACTGTCCGTTATTATTATTTTTTAATTATTTTTTTTAAGATTTTATTTTTTTATTCACTAGAGATGCAGAGAGGCAGAGACATTGAGGGAGAAGCAGGCAGCCTACTCTGGAAAACTGTGTGAAGTTTCCTCAAAGAGTTAAAAATAGATCTTCCCTACGACCCAGCAATTGCACTGTTGGGGATTTACCCCAAAGATACAGATGCAGTGAAACGCCAGGACACCTGCACCCTGATGTTTCTAGCAGCAATGTCCACAACAGCGAAACTGTGGAAGGAGCCTCGGTGTCCATCGAAAGATGAATGGATAAAGAAGATGTGGTCTATGTATACAATGGAATATTACTCAGCAATTAGAAATGACAAATACCCACCATTTGCTTCAAGTGGATGGAACTGGAGGGTATTATGCTGAGTGAAGTCAGTCGGAGAAGGACAACATTATATGGTCTCATTCATTTGGGGAATATAAAAATTAGTGAAAGGGATTATAGGGGAAAGGAGAGAAAATGAATGAAAATATCAGTGATGGGGACAGAACATGAGAGACTCCAACTCTGGGAGATGAACAAGGGGTAGTGGAAGGGGAGGTGGGCAGGGGGTTGAGGTGACTGGGTGACAGGCACTGAGGGGGGCATTTGATGGGATGAGCACTGGGTGTTATGCTGTATGTTGGCAAATTGAACTCCAATAAAAAAAAAAAAATTAAAAAAAGAAAAAGAAGCAGGCTGCCTGCAAGGAACCTGATGTGGGACTTGATCCCAGGACCCTGGGATCATGACCTGAGCCCAAGGCAGAAGCTCAACCGCTGAGCCATCCAGATGCCCCTCACTGTCCGTTACTAAAGAAAAATGCACTGACTGCTCCATGCTGGAATAGCTTCCCACCAGGCCTCCTCCACTCTGCTCGATCCCCACCCTTTCTGGTAGGCTATTTGCTGATGTTTATTTGGTGTATTTGAAGGACAGCTGAGACCTTTCTGGGCATCAGAAAGGAAAAAATTAAGCATTCTGGGAGCTTTCATGTATTTTATTTTAGTAAGTTTTAAAGTGTACAATTCATTGTTTTTGTTTTTGTTTTTTTTAGATTTTATTTATTGATTCATGAGAGACACAGAGAGAGAGGCAGAGACACAGGCAGAGGGAGGAGCAGGCTCCATGCAGGGAGCCCAATGAGGGGACTCGATCCCCGATCCCCTGTCTCCAGGATCACGCCTCAGGCTGAAGGCAGCGCTAAACCGCTAAGCCACCCGGGCTGCCCAGGTTTTTTTTTTTTTTTTTCTTTAAGATTTATTTATTTGACAGAGAGAAGGAGCCAGAGAGCACAAGTGGGGTTAGAGGTGGGGTGAGGGGACTGAAGACAGAGGCAGAGGGAGTAGCAGACTCCCTGCTGAACAAGAAGCCCAATGTGGGGCTCGATCCCAGGACCTAGAGCTCAGGACCTGAGCTGAAGGCAGACACTTAACTAACTAAACCACTCAGGTGCCCCAATTCATTGGTTTTTAGGACACTCACAGTTGTGCAACCATCAATACTACCTAATTTCAGAACATTTTCATCACTCCCAAAAGAAACCCTATATCCATTACCAGTCACTCCTCATTCCCCGCTGCCCCAACCCCCATCCTGTCCTCCTGGCCCTGGCAACCACTGATGAGCTTTAGTCTCCATGGATTTGACTCTTCTGGACACTTTATATACACAGGATCATACAGTATATAAGCTTTTACATCTGACTTGACCTTAGTGTGGTGTTTTCCAGGGTTCATCCATGTGGCATGAATTGATACTTCATTCTTTTTATGGCTCATGAAATTCCCTTGTGTGAACAGACCACATTTTGTTTGTACAGTTATCTGTTGATGGACATTTGAGCCATTTCCACTGTTTGTTATGAATCATGCTGCTGTGAACACAAGTGTACAAGTTTTTATTTGAACCTATGCTTTCAGTTCTCTTGGGTATACACCTAGGAGTGGAATTGCTGGGTCATGAGGTAAAACTCTGTGCTACTCTTTTGAGGAACTGCCAAGCTGCTTTCCAAAGTGCCTGCATAATTGTATGATCACACCAGCCTTGAGGGGGATTTCATGATTTCTCATTGCAGTTCCCATGACAGTCTCTAAAAGCCAGGGAGTCACCGGCCAACTGGCACAATGGCTCCCCAGCTCACAATCCCACAGTGCAGAGGATGTTCTCAGTCAGCTGTGATCCTCTTACCTTTCTGCAAGACAAGGCGACAGGTGTACTAGATCTTCAGGTCTCATGCTATTTAGACAGTCTTTCCTAATGACTCATCGTTTTCTTCCTGATACTTGACTTCAGTGTGGAAGCTCTATCATACTTTTACCTAGAATCATATGCTTAGGACCAATAATAACAGTATCTTTGTGCGGTTCTTTGCAGTTAATGATGCACTGTACTACTTCCCTTCCATCAGGGCTTTGTGCTCTGCTTTTACAGGTGTTGGACTTACTAGAGCAACGTAATCCCTGCTAAGGTGTGTTAAGGCCAAGGAGGTGTTGGCCTTCCACAAGGGAAGTGTTTGCCTAGTATGAACACATCTGTGATGGGGTGAGTATAGACCCACAGCAGAGTAGACCGGCTTTTGAGGCCTTCTCAAATCTGGCCCTGGGGGATCCCTCCATGTGCACAGGCCATAAGCTCAGCATTGTTGTAGGGACATAGTACCATGTTCAAGCCACAAGATTTTTTTAGAACTTTTCTCTTATATAAAAATCATTTATGAAAAAGCTTAAGATTGATGGCAGGATGTCAAGGAATTTTTCTTTCTACTTATTTTATTTTCGTTTCCTAAACACTGAAGTTGGAATAACCAAAAATGTTCAAAAGAAGCAAAAAGAGTGTGGTCCAAAGCCCAGGATCTGGAAACCTCCAGGATTTAGAGTTCTTCTCCAACAGCAGTTCTTGTCCGTGGGTGCTCCTTCCTTCTTGCCCATTAGCCACTTCTCTGTGCCTGAGAAAACATTCCTCACAACCATGGCTTCTTTAAAAAGACAGCCTTTGCCAAAGACTCTTGTCAAATGTTTTTTTCATTGTCTATAAATTACATATAACTGTTTTGCTCCAACATTAGCATCAGTGTATATTTTGATTTCCTCTGGAAATGCTCAGGCGTGATCACTCCTCCGAGAAGCTGTATCCCCATCCCCCTCTTTATCTCTCACCAAATTTTACGTATTCTTTGTGTGAGCTTTTTATTATGTCAGTTCACCGTGGGTAAATAGATACCTGATTCTGTGGATAAATCCCATTTAAAACCTAGCTCCCGGGAAGATGTGTGTCTCCCAAGCCTGAGCTATCCAGAATCCTAGTGAGAAGGCCCTGTGGTCAATCCAAGGGCTGGATATTCCTCGCTTAAATTCAGATTTATTTTCCAGCTCTCGTGCAACTATAATTTGCAGTACTACCCTACAACGCTTACTGGCATAACCCACCTGTATGTTTCCAGTCCTGGCATTACGTTGCTTAGTGGTGGTTCCAATATTCCAAAAAGCTACCATCCGGAAATAAAGCAATTCAAATTCCTGGCAACAGTGGGCTGCCCTATTTCCATAGCCCTGTGTCCCTGTGATATGTGCTCATCAGAGATGCATGGATTCTTTGTGACTTCAGAGCCATCTCACTCCATTCCTGCTTCTAGAGAGGACTGGATCTACAGTAACCATCATGTTCTGACTGCCCATCGTAGTCTTCAGGTTTCATAGGTGTGGAAAAATGACATCTTCAGCAAATGAAGACTTCCAGTATCTAATGTTTATGAATTTTGGAAGTTCTACTTGAGCATAAGCTGAATATTTCTTTTGCTGCATTGCAGGCCATTGTCTCAGAGTGGATCTGGTCACTGAAAACAGTAACCATGATGTGTTGAGTACATAGTCTATGCCTCCCAGTTATTATTACAGTGTTTTTTTTTTTTAAAGATTTTATTTATTTATTTGACAGAGAGAGGGAGAGAGAGCACAAGCAGGGGGAATAGCAGAGGGAGAGGGAGAAGCAGACTCCCCCCTGAGCAGAGAGCCCAATGCGGGGCTCAGTCCCCGGACCCTGAGATCATGACCTGAGCTGAAGGCAGACCCTTAACTGACTGAGCCACCCAGGTGCCCCACTATTACAGTGTTTTATAAATGGCCCCTCATTTGATTCCTAGAATAGCCCTGAGAAGTATGTATTATTAGCAGTGCTTTCCAGAGAAGGGAGAAGAGGCCTAGAGACACAAAGTAACTTACCAAGATGACACCGATTTTGGTGAAGCGACAGGTTGAACTCATTCCTTATCACTGCTCTTTCTTGAAACCCTACTAAAATAACACTCAGCTCTTTTTTTTTAAGATTTTATTTATTTATTCATGAGAAACACACACACACACACACACACACAGAGAGAGAGAGAGAGAGAGAGAGAGAGAGGCAGAGACACAGGCAGAGGGAGAAACAGGCTCCATGCAGGGAGCTGACGTGGGACTCTATCCCGGGTCTCCAGGGAAGCTGGAGAGATATGGACAAGTGTCAATTGAATAGACCAGAGAATGGTGGAAGCTAGAGTGGAACATGGCCAGAGAGCAAGAGTTGTTTGGAGTGTGCTGCATCCTCTGAAAATGGGATGCAGGTAGGGCTACAAATAGCATTTGTACATGAGACAGTCCTCCTAGATTCTCTCTCCATCCTCAAAGAAGAGGAGACATTGGTTTCCTGGAGCTGTAGGCCTTGTGCAATAGCACGGTGAGGCACTGGGCTACACTGGGGACCAAGTGGTAGTCGGTACCCTGACCAGTGAGATCACTGGCCACTCCCCTCCCCAGCTCCAGGAGCACTGGCGGCCAAGTCGGTTTCTGCCAGACAGGAGGCTGGAGGATTCCTTCCTGGGGAAGATGGCTGGCTCAGGGCATAGAACTTAATGCTGAGGATTGGATGTTCCCCCAAAAGGTACCCACTCATTTCCTCTGGTGAATCCCACAGTGGGTGGATCCTGTCCTCACACAGAGGGCTGCCATCCACTACTCAGCACTCCACTCTCAAAAATGAGTCATCAGACATTTGGGAGAAATCTCTAGTATCAAACAGTTGAAAACAAAGAAAGAATTAAAAGGAACTTGGAATTAACAGGCAAGGTGGGTGGCAGAAGGGAATAAGCACGGTAACAACACAAGGCTTGTGATTGACTGATCCCTGGGGGGTATATACTCAAGCATAGGAAGTTGTCATCAGAGAACATGGAGTGAAATAATCTTTGGAATTTTGAAGTTTTAGAGTAGAAGGAAAATTTAAGTAAAACAGAAAACAAAGTTAAGGAAATCATTCCAAAAGTCGAACAGTGACATAAATGAGATGGAAAATAGGAGCAAAAACATAATAAAACTATGGGATCAGACCAGGTGGTCTAACATCCAAATAATAGCAATTCCATAGAGGTGGAAGAGAGAACATGGAAAGAAGAAAGGTATCAAAGACACAAGTCAAGAAATTTCCCCATATCTGAGGGACATGAATATATAGAGGGAGAAGTCCACAGAGCACCAAGCACAATGCATGAAAACAGATCCACAACAAAGAATGTAATCGTGAAATTTCAGGCCATTAGGGGAGAAGAGGAGACCCTACAAGCTGCTTCTGGGAGAGGGAAGAGGCTATCAGGAGTCAGGATGGCATCAGATTTTTTATTTTATTTTTTTTAAGATTTTATTTATTAGAGGGCTCGAGAGACAGGACAACAGATGGGGAGGGGCAGAGGGAGAGGAAGAAGCAGACTTTCCACTAAACAGGGAAATTTCCCCCATGTGGGACTCGATCCCAGGACCCCAAGATCATGACTTGAGCTGAAGGCAGACGCTTAACCAACTGAGCCACCCAGGCACCTGTCATCAGACTTTTTCAAAAAAGCAACACTAAATGCAAGAAAACAATGGAGGAAGGCTTCAAAATTCTGAGAGAGAATGATTTCTCAATACCAGAATTCTATACACACCTGATCATTAATCAAGGCAATTTCAAAATTACAAAGTCTTGAAACCTTCAATTCTGTTTATCTTTAGGTGTATTCCTCCAAGATGCAGGCATTCTCCAAGAAAGAAAAGCAGGTGTGATCCATCCCAGGGGATGCATTCTAAGAATCCCCAGGATGGAAAGGGAAGCCCCAGGGTGGTGCTGTGGAGCTGGCCTGGAGAGCGTCCAACCCAGGCTGGAGCAGGAGTTTGGAGGACTCTGCCAGGACGTGGGGTTGGGTCTGTTTCCAGAAAAAGATGCTAAAGCACCACATGCATTTTGTTGTACTGAGAGATTGCTACTTATGCAGGAAGGTTAGCAGTGCATTAGTAATAACCATAGTAGTTAAGTAAACGAAGCAAAAGTAATAATTGTTAATGCCAGGAAAAAGAAAAATTATATGAGAAAGAAAATACCACCCTATAGTGCACTTCATGACCTAAAAGTCACACAGTGATGGGGTGTAAGCAATGAAGATTGATTTAACCAAAATTATGACATAGTTCTATTTGGAGAATGGAGGAGTGGAGGTCGGCAGGAAGATTTAAGCAAGCAAAACCTCAACTGCCATAAGGAAAGTCGGTAGATAAGGTCTAAAATCTAAATAAAATCTAAGTAGAGCCATATAAACGAGTCATTTGAATAATTAGAGATAAATACCGTGGAAGAAGTAGCTAAAAGAGTTCAAAGTGGTTGTGTCTAGAGAGTGGGAATTAGGGTGTAGAGAGTGGAGCCGGAGAGTTTTTTTTTTTTTTTGAGAGGCTCTTTTTTTTTCTTTTGGTATAAATTTATTTATTTATTTATTTATTCATTCATTCATTCATTCATTCATGAGAGACATAGAGAGAGGGGCAGGTGGCAGAGACACAGGCAGAGGGAGAAGCAGGCTCCATGCAGGGAGCCCAACATGGGACTCGATCCGGAGACTCCGGGATCACACCCCGGGCTGAAGGCAGGCACTAAACTGCTGGGCCACCGAGGCTGCCTGAGAGGCTCATTTTTATAGAAAGCTAGCGAACCTTTGAACTTTGAAAATCATAAACATGTGAAGCCTCGATTTCTTTTAAATAAAGTCAACAGTTAGTAGTGACAGAATCCGTATTTGAGCCCGATTCTCTCTGAAGTCAAACCTCTATTTCCTCAATTTTGCCTCTCAGAATAAATGTTAATACTTATTCACCCTAAGACTCTGATTTTCTTTTGACTCTGGTTGGTGCAGTTCACCCAACAACCCTCAGATTCCACCGGTGTGTGGTCTGTGCTTATTTTGCTGACCACTGTAGTCCTCGTGCGCAGTGGACCCCCTGGAATAACTAAGCTCTCACAGAACATCATCTTGGCATTAGATCCATTTTCTCGGGCAGCCCAGGTGGCTCAGCGGTTTAGCACCTGCCTTCGGCCCAGGGCGCGATCCTGGAGACCGGGATCGAGTCCCACATCGGGCTCCCTGCATGGATCCTGCTTCTCTGCCTATGTGTGTGTGTCTCTCTCTCTGTGTGTGTCTCTCATGAATAAATAAATAAAATCTTAAAAAAAAAAAAAAGATCCATTTTCTCAATCTCTAAAGATGTTTCAATCTTTAGGTTTCAATCCTTGAAGTCCACATCCCTCTTTAAGGCCATTCTGTCCTGCATACAGACATGAACATTGCACCAAGATGCATGTGCAGAAGTGAATTGGAATTGCACAATCCCCTAGGAAACCCAGGGTCTGTGGATCCCCTAGGAAACCCCACTGCTCAAGGACCCGTGGCTTCCCAGAAGACGCCATTCCTGGCTCCCCTTTGACCAGGGATGTCTTGCTGGAGCCAAGTCTGGTCCAGAATTTAATGAGATGAGATCTTAGCTTGTACTTCAAATGACTGGCTTACAGATGCTTCCCAACTGACCTTCCCTTTCTTGGTCCTGACCTTCTTTCTCTTGGTGCACATGTATGGAGGACCTACTACTCACTGGGCACAGGAAGGGTGGTGGGTGGGGAGAAATCTGAGAAAATAAAAGGTGATGAATGCTCTCCTTGTCGCAAGGAGCTCACAACCAAGTAAAGGAGCTGGGCATGCAGTCAGCTTCCCCACCAGAGCAAGGCAGAAGGAAGCTAAGAGCTATGCTCGAACCCACGTGGAGTGTGGGAATGCAGAGCAAGGAACATATGACACCAGCCGGGGTCCCTAGGGACGCTTGGAGGGCAGCGAGACACAAGGCTTCGGGTGAAGGACACAGGCCTCCAAGGCCTCAAGTCCTTAATGGCAGTGCAGAGGAGATAGCAGAGCACAGGAGATAGTAGCACTTCCTACAGATCATCCAAAGGGGCCCAAGCTCCTTCTTTGCTCTTCTCCTGAGATGGGCTTGGAATTTGAGTTTACAAAATCCCCAGAAATGCCCAGGGGCTGTTGGGAGAATCTGGAGTGACCTCATTCCTGCCTAGAAGAAGAGTTCAGGCTGTGAGTCCCTGGAGCCTGTGGCTCTTGCCAAGCAGCAATGTGTTCTGGGGCCTTGGAATGAACTGGGGCAGGTAGGCTCTTTGGTTGCAAGCATCATCTGAAGCCCACGGGATTACCAAGAATGATAAGGAAAACCTGCCCTGAGGGGCCTGCTGGGGCTGCTAGGCTGTCCCTGTGGGACCCCAGACAGCCACACCCCAGACGAGCCCCTGGCTTGGCCCCTCACGAGGCCCATCACCTTCAGAGAAGGTGTTTCCCTGGGTAGGAACAAACAGGACCAGTGCTGCCTGGGGTCTGAGGAAGGCGCCCCAGTTCCCCTCCCCCTCTTATCAGCTAGGTAGCCACCGCCCGGTGGGACTATCCAGCCCTTGAAGTGTAGCTAGTCTAAATTGAAATGTGCCGTAAGACATACAATGGATTTTGAACACTTAGTACCCCCAATACATCAAATATCTCACTACTATTTTACTATTACAAACGGTAATATTAGTATTAATGTTGAAATGATATTTTAGATATATTGACTTAAAAGACATTAACATTAATTGAATCTGTTTCCTTTACTTTTTTGAAATGCGGCTTTTGAAAAATTAAAAATTATGAAATTGGCTTGCTTTGTGTTTTCACCAGACATCGCAATTTAGACTCTAGACCTTTATGGAAAAGCACAAAATCACAGCCTTGCCACTACTCTAGAAAGTTGGAAAGAGGTATTTCTGCAATACTAAAAGCCTTAGCCTTCATTTGGTGTTAATTTAAGAGTACCTTGTCCTCCAGGGTCCCAAACCCTCGCCCAATCCACAGCTGCCCCAACCCTCCATCCTGCCTGTCACAAACCAGCCCTAACCATGGGAGACCAGGCAAGGTCAAGGTTGCTGACATAAGGCCCCTACACTCTTAGGGACCTGCAGATGTTCTTAGGGGGGAACTGAGGCCATTCTACTACTTTGGAAAGCTGGATAGAAAATTCTAGAGCTTCCCAAGTATTGCCACCTTGAGGAGATCTGTGGTTCCTGACCTGTGGCTTCCAGCAACCCAGCCAGCAAAAGTGGTGGTCTCAGCTGGTCAGAAGCTCTAACTGGCAACTGTAAATCTTTCTAGTTAATGGAAATGTTGAAAACAAATTACTCACGAAATGTGATCAGATAGTCAAAATCTTTCCAAATGTGCTATTCTTAAAGGACACTACTGAAACCTGCCTGTAGTGATGGCAAGATGAGCCACTGGCAGAAGTAATTTTATCCTTCAGGGTCCCGGTTCTTGCATATTTGGTCTCCACACTTGGCTGGTAAGTGATGGAGTTCCCTTCAACTTTCCCCCAGGGATATGTCCTTGGCATGCACATCCCTCCAAAACTGATAGAATTTTGAGATTCAGTCATTCACCATCTGGGATGATGAGCAACCGGTCATCACTGTCCAAGCCCCATGAGCAATCCCGTGCTCTCTGTTAGTCTCATTGACTCCTCGCCTTGGAATGTAGCAAGCTTTAAACTAGCCCATCTCCAAGAACTAAGAGTTGCAACCAAATTCCTTAGTTTACGCTGCAGCTCTGCACGCCACTGTCACACTCACAGAACCAGTTCCTCACCCTTCCTGAGACCACAGACACCTGGGACCTCCCAGTGCGCTGACATCCCACTCTCCTTGACCTCCACCTGTGCCTCCAGCCCTCACTCTTTGGGAAGGCGGCCTCCACCAGAGTTAAGGGCATGTGCTCAGGGCAGGCTGCCTGGGCCATCTCCCCACACTTCCCTTGTTACGGCCTGTGAGACCATAGGCAGGTGACTTCATCTTTCTGGAATTCAATTTCCTTATCTGTAAACTGGGGTTTATGAGAGCACTTACCTCACAGGGAAGGATGTGATGAATAATTGTGTGAATGTGTACACATAATGAGATAGTGCAGGTAAAGCTTTCTATACTGCCTGGATCATAGACGCTCTCAGCAAATATTAGCTATCCTTAGCTGTTACTGTCTTTCCACCTGCTCTCTTTCCTCAGCCAATGGAGCTGCTCAGAGAAAGCTGGAGAATCAGGCTGCTTGCCTCTATTACACTTACCATACTCCCACACTGGACCTGCCCATGGCCTGGCCCTCAGTGTATGTCTGTGCATGCCTGTGTGTGGGGTAAACATTTAATCCACAAATATGTGTGTTAATGTGTCTTTTCTTGGTAACAGTTTTATTGAAATGTATTTCACATGTCATACAACTCAGGGCGCACCTGGGTGGCTCAGTTGTTTGTTAAGGTGTCTGCCGTCAGCCCAGGTCATGATCCCAGTGTCCTGGAACCGAACATGGGATGGGTCTCCCTGCTCCATGGGGAGTCTGCTTCTCCCCCACCTCTGCTCTTGTGCTCTCACTTGCCCTCTCTCTCCCTCTCATATAAATAAATATAATCTTAAAAAAAAGTTTAAAGTGTGCAACTCAGTAGGGTTTAGTTATATTCAGAGTTGTATAACCATAATCAATTTTATTTTTTATGTTTTTTTAAGATTTTTTTAATTTATTAATGAGAGAGAGAGAGAGAGAGAGAGAGGCAGAGACATAGGCAGAGGGAGACGCAGGATCCATGCCGGGAGTCCAATGTGGGACTCAAGGATTACGCCGTGGGCTGAAGGCAGACGCTTAACCACTGAGCCACCAAGGTGTCCCAACCATAATCAATTTAGTACATTTTCGTGACTCTCAAAACAAAGCCCATACCTTTTGCAGTCAGTCTTCATTTTCCCCAAGCCCCTGGGGCCCCAGGCCACCACTAATCTTTTTTTTTTTTTCCTCCAGGTCTGCCTATTCTGAACATCATGTAAATGGGACCATAACATGTGGTCTTTTGTGACTGTTTTATTTCACTTAGCATAATATTTTCAAGGTTCACGCATGTTGTAGCATGGATTAGCACTTTGTTCCTTTTTATGGCCAAACAATATTTCATTGGATGTCTCTTGGGTTCTGGCTTTAACTCTGATATAGGGGGAGAACTTACCCCACACCAACAAGTAATGCTTTGACTCTAGCTGGGTGTCCTACAACTTGACTCTCCCGTCCTGACACGATTTATCTGGAGACAACATCAGATCCTACAGGTTAAGAGCTCAGTCTGAAAAAGGTCGTCAACTACCTCCATTCTGACCTCAGTCTGTACTTTCTAATTAATGAAGTTCTTTCCAGTTTATCTCAAATCAGACAAAAGATCCTGTGGGCAAAGCCTCCCTGGAGGGCAACTGAAACTATGCCCTCAAGCCATAGGGACTGCCCTAAGCCAGCAGGTGATTGCCCCAAGACAAAGATTGGCCTGCGGGCCCTGCGGCCCTGCTTACCCGCATGAACCTACTGGCCTCTGCCCCACATTTGCCCTTTTAACACTGGAAGTGTTTTCAGCACTTTGGAGAAGGTCTTTGAGACCTAGTCTGCCGTCTTCCCCATGTTGGCCTCACTGAAATAAATTCCTTTCTGGTTTTGCCGCCGCTCATCTCTCTGCCTTTGGATTTTGTCAGCGGCCAGTGGCTGAACCTGGTCTGTGTGGGACCCCCAGAGCCAGGTGCTCTTGCACCCCTGTGTCTGGGTTATATGTCTTACAAGACTGCCTGCACCCCCTGTAGACATCAGTTGCAAGTCCAGATGTCACCTGTGCTTATGAGCGACTGGTTATAGATTGGAGGTTCCGAAGACCCCCTCCTCGGGTTTGAATAATTTGCTAGAGCAGCTCACAGAACTCAGAGAAACATTTTACTTACCCTGTTACTGATTTATTATAAAAAGGATATGTCAAGGAACGGGGAAAAGATGTAGAGCTTCCGTATCTTGTCTAGGCGTCCTGCTCTCCCCAGATCTCTACTTCTTCATCAGCCCGGAAGGTCTCCAAACCCTTTTGGGTTTTTATGGAGGCTTCATTCTGTGGACATGATTGATTAAACCATTGGTCACTGGCAGTTGATTCAACCTCCAGCTCCCCTCCCCTTCCTAGAGGTCAGGGGATGGGACGGAAAGCTCCAGCCCTCTAATCAAGAGGTTAGTTTCTGAGCAACCAAGTCCCAACCTTTGGTAAGATTCCCCAAGTCACCATATTACCATAACAAAAAAACACCATTATGACTTTCATCATTTAGGAAGTACCAAAGCTTTTAACAGGCTCTGTGCCAGAAATGGAGATGAAGGCCAAATATATATTTCTTTTTCTTTTTTAAAAGATTTGATTTCTTTATTTAAGGGAGAGAGAGCATGAGCAGGGGGGAGGGCAAAAGGAAAGGAAGAAGCAGGCTCCCTGCTAAGTGGAGGCCTGATGCAGGGCTCCATCCCATGACCCTGAGATCCTGACCTGAGCCGAAGGCAGAAGTGTAATGGAATGAGCCACCCAGGTGCCCCTATATTTATTATAAGTCACAATAGCACAGTATGAATATAACACATTTTATTTATCGGTTGATGGACATTTGGGTGATTTCTACATTTTTGGCGATTATAAGTAATGCTGGTATGAGCATTTGTATATAAATTTGTGAGTGGCCGTATGTCTTCATTTCTATTGGGTATATACCAGGAGTGGAGATGCTGGGTCCTATGGTAAGTCTGTTTAACCTCTTGAGGAAATGCCAAATTGTTTTCCAAAGTGGTCGAGTCATTTTATATCCCCCTCAGCACCGCAGGAAGGTTCCCATTTCTCCATATCCTTGCCAACACTTGTCATTATTCATCTCTTTGATTATAGCCATTCCAGTATATTCGAAGTGGTAACTTGTTACGGTTTTGATGTGCATTTCCCCAATGGCTAATGATGTCCAACCTCCTGGCAATCATTTTAGCCATTATTTGCTTATTAACTCCTGGATTCCCATTATGGGTAGTCTCAACATGTCCCAGACTTCATGAGGTCCCAATTTCTGTCGTCTCCAGAGATCCCATCTCTTCTGCTGTTCTGAAACATCTCCATGCACTCATTTGTTCTTTTTTTTTTTTAAACATAACTTTTTTAAAAAAATTTTATTTATTTATGATAGTCAGAGAGAGAGAGAGGCAGAGACATAGGTAGAGGGAGAAGCAGGCTCCATGCACCGGGAGCCCGACGTGGGATTCGATCCCGGGTCTCCAGGATCGCGCCCTGGGCCAAAGGCAGGCGCTAAACCGCTGCGCCACCCAGGGATCCCCCTCATTCGTTCTTCAACAAGTAGTTCTTGAGCCTCTTTTGTGTAGTATGTGCTGATAGCTAGGGATACGTGATTCTATAAACCATGATCTTTGCCTTCTACCCCCATTCGTTCCTAGTTTCTGTGTGCCACTTACAGTCTGGGGCAACATGTCACTTGGGACCCTGCTTAAAGTGTTTCATTGGCTCCACCAGGGCCTTTGGGACAAAATTTAATGGCAAGCCTCACAGCAACACAAGGCTTTGTGTACAGCCACCCTCCCACCATTCTCCTTGCCATACATATTTCACCACCATCTTAGGCTCCAAATGAATCATTCTCTCATGCAACCCATCCCTGGTTCTCCACTGCCCACCTCTCTACTGGAAGCTTCTCCAGGGCAGGGGATGATTCCTACACATCTGTGCATTTCCTATAGGCCTAAGACAATACTTGACACACTGAAAGGACTTGATACCATACAATGTACAGGATATATTTACCATTCAAATTAGTAAGTGAATGGAGGTGAGATCTGTGAATGAAGATATGCCATTCTGCCAAGCAGTGCAATTTTTTTTTAAAGATTTTATTTGTCTATTCATGAGAGACACACACACACACAGAGAGAGAGAGAGAGAGAGAGAGAGGCAGAGGCACAGGCAGAGGGAGAAGCAGGCTCCATGCAGGGAGCCTGACGTGGGACCCAATCCCGGGACTCGGGGACCACACCCTGGGCCTAAGGTGGCGCTAAACCGTTGAGCCACCCAGACTGCCCCAAGCCGTGCAATTTATTTTGGTTTTTAGTTGGCTGAAGGTGGCCTCTATTCTGATCCTCATTTCACACTGTCCGGCCGGCATGATATGCCCGGCCAGCTGAATTTATGAGGTGCTCTTTTATCCCAGTGTTTATAACAGGTAGTGATGCTGTAAGGGGTTTTAACTCATGGTAAGTTCAGATTTGTTTGTGCCCCATAGGACTTTCAACAAAATGAAATAAAATGATAGAACATAAAATACCCACAATCTGAACATAAACACGTTGAACAGAGTCCTGTTAGGGGACACTGTGTTGACGTGTGCAAGGAAAACTGAACAGTTGAAAGTGTCCAGTCCTGCTGTACTTTCCCCTTTTGTCATAATATAGGCGGGACAAAGGTCTCTCTCCACCCAAGACAGGGAAGTGTTTTCCTCCTGGATGGTTTTGTTGAGAGAGGGGATGGAGAGGACGGAAGTGGGCTTCCAGGGGACTCTCCGGCGGGACCTGGCCCCGTGGGAGACAGGATGCAGGCGAGCCAGCCCCCCCAGCGCCCTCCAATCAGGCCATTTCCTCTTGCCAGAGGTATATGTGGTGGCCCGTGTGATGCAACCGTCATAAATGCATTGTCCTCAAATCTAAACTGGGGCGGGAGGAAACGCCTGGCATTTATGATATGTCTGTCTTCTTATTCGCTGAGCATGTTGTTTGGGGGAGATAATAAACACTGTGGAGATAGTGTTTTCAGAGATCTTTGTGGAAACAACGTCCTGATGAAGGGCGAAGACTCTGAGGACATCTGAAGCAGGACACGGCTCTCCGACAGCCTCTTGGTCCCCGGCTCTTCCCCTCTGCTTCCCTCCTCCCCTTGTAGGGTCCTCCCTCGTGTCCACAACTCACTGGAATGGCCCTTGACTCTTCCTCCCTAGGGGACTGACCAATAGGTGGGTACAAAGGCCCAGCCTCCTTGCCATCCAGCTCCAGAGCAGCCCATGGGATCAGCCAGAGGCTCTGGTGTGACTGCACCCCCCGGGGGCCACCCCCCCACTGCTTCCCCCACTCCTGTATCTCCTCAGGGCACCCCTCACACCGTCCTGCACACGTGCCTCCCTGAGTGTGTGACCCAGCGAGCCCAAGACACGTGGAGGCGTAAAGGTAGAGAACGTGTTCCAGAAAGTCGAAGTAGTCCGGGGCTGGCTGGAGGATGGGAGGTGGGGGCGTGTAGGACATGCGGGGGCCTCCTCCTGCCTTTTGCACTGAACATCCAGCGAAGGCCTGTGTCTGGTTTTCTCCAGAACCTCGCCTGCAACGCTGCCCAGGGCCGCAGAGGCCTGACCTATTAGCAGGGCAAACTGCCTGTGGCTTAGAGAAAATGGCAGCTTATAACCTGAGTAAATAACAACGGGGAAATGTCTGGGAACCGTTCTGTTGGTCAAGGCTTTGGGAATGTCAAAGCTACACAGCCGCCTGCGAGCACATCCCGTCCAAGGGCCCTCCGTTAGCACAGGGGGTGTGGAGCCCCAGAGGAAACGTGACTTCGGGTCAACGGAGAGTGTCGGAGCCACCACAGGAAGCCAGTTCATTCGTCTTTCCACGGCTCCTCTGGTAAGCCTGTGCTTCCTACCCAAGAAGAAGGTGGACGTAAGCCCTTGGTACTCGTCTTTGTCCTGTGACAGTGACTTGTCCAAAGGAGTGTGAAATGCCCTTAAAGAAGACTGTCACTGGGCTTCCTGCAAGGCCCCCAGCAGCTGTCCACAAAGTGAGCCTGATTTGCTGGTGCCAGGCACTCAGTTCTTCCAGAACCCTCCCTATCAGATCAAATCCAGCTTTGTTTTTCCTCCAGTCATGGTCAAGACACATATGGAAGCCATAGAAACCATAACTGGGGGGACGTCTACCTCCGTGCTTTTCTTTAGAAGGGACCTCACGTGCTATGGCCACTTTGTTTGTATTCTATCCTCTCATTTGAGCCTCACAAAGACTCTAAGAGGTGGTAGGGTGAGCTCCCACTTCACAGGTGAGAAGACTGAAGTGTTTAGTGCCAGCTCTGGCTATGAGGTTAGTGGCTCCTCTTCACCACACCCCTCAGGTTGGTTGGACCCCTCTCTTCCCTGGGGAGAGGGTTATCAGGAAGCTGACCTTCAGCTGGAGCACGAGTTATAACGAATAATTATATGCAGCCACAACACACTAGCTTCTGATTAATGGATGGCTCCAGACTCAACTGTGTGGGAAACACCAGTGCTCAATTTGGGGTGTCCTGTCTAGAACTGGGGTTGGTCTTTTGATGTGCCTCTCTGAGCTTGGCGATAATTAGCCCACATAACCAGATTCTGTGTGACCTTCTCTTCCCAGATTAGGCATATTTCCGGAAAGCTACCTTGGGACAGTCCCCAGCTGTTTGTTTTGCTAGCTGCCTATGAGCTCAATGCAATCGCTTTTCCATGGATGGGGAGGGTCTTGTAGTTGGCTACGTTGGAGAAACATTGCATAGTTCTGTATCTTTGGAAGATGTTCCATCTACTTTAAGGCAATAAGTCGTATTTTAAATCTGACTTGGGTGGCCTGGGTAGCTCAGCGGTTTAGCACCACCTTCAGCCCAGGGTATGACCCTGGAGACCCGGGATCGAGTCCTCTGTCGGGCTCCTTGCATGGATACTGCTTCTCCTTCTGCCTGTGTCTCTGCCTCTCTCTCTCTCTCTCTACTCTCTGTGTATTCTCATGAATAAATAAATAAATTCTTTTTAAAAAATCTGCCTACTTTTGTTTCACTTAGATTTTTCTAATTTTTTGGCTATAGAAATGTTTTTTAAAATATGTTTTTAAAATATTTTATTTATTTATTTATTTGACAGAGCAGAGAACACAAGCAGGGGGAGCAGCAGAGGCTGAAGCAGGCTCTCCACTGAGCGGGGAGCCTGAGGACTCTGAGATCATGACCTGAGTCAGATCTTTAACCGACTGAGCCACCCAAGTGCCCCCTTTTTAAATATTTTAAAATGTGCTTTTAAAAAAAAAAACAAAAAAACCTTCTTGAAGTGCCTTAACCTCACCTTTCTGAGGTAAATTTCTCTCATCTGTCCTGGTTCTTACAAATGGGTTTTCTGTCTTGGTCATTCTTTTAGAATCACTGTCCCCTGTCTTCCCTGTGTCCCCTCTACACACCAGGGTCTGGCCTTGATCTTCGGGCCTTGCTCTCTGCTTCTGGTCTTGGGACTGATGGGTTTCCTGGGACAAGGGACTTCCAGTGCCAAAGCTGAGGATGTCCCAGGCAAACCAGGACATGTTGGTCATGTATTCTGAGCCGTGCTCCATGCAGTCCTGCAGCTACCTGATGGCTGCCCTGGTGCCTCCCTGGCTTCTCTAAGGATTCTTGTTTCTGGCTCAGCCTACCTGAAGGACATGCAGCTGTTTAACCTTCAACTCCCTGCTCCTGGTCTGGGGGTGTGACTATAAGTTGCCCCCTGCCTCTCAGCTAAACTCAATCTCATCAGCCCTCTGTAGCTGGGGCAGACTTGAAGTTCCCTTGTTGCCCCGGTGAGCGAGCAGACCCCATCTCAACCCCATCCTATCCACCTCACGTGGACTCAGGTAACTCTGCCCACCCTGTCTCTGCCCCTAGCTCTGACAGGCTCAAGGGGAACTGAGTGGCTCTCAAGAAGGGTCATGGTGATGTGACCCTGTCTGAGACGAAGCTGATGGGGCATAGGCTGCCCTGACGTGTGTGTGGAGGCAGAGAGAGGGCCAATGTGTCTGGGAACAGAAGCTGTGGCCTCCCAGGCCCTCCCTCCATTTCTGCCCTGTCACCATAGTTAGGCAGGGTTTGGAGGACTGGCACCTGGGATGGACAGCTGTGTTTGTGTCTGGGCCACACAGATGTCTGCTGATGAATGAGTCATCTCTGATGTCAAAGGCTCAGTCACAATCGAGGAGGGTGATGGAGGCATGGGGAGGAATGAGAGCAATCAAGTGTCCCACGTGTCCCAGCACCATTGAGGAGTGATGAATTTGTCTCTCGTTTTTACTGCTGCCAATCTCTTTCCTTAGTCCCCTGTC
Organism: Vulpes vulpes; assembly: GCF_048418805.1. Lineage (NCBI taxonomy): Eukaryota > Metazoa > Chordata > Mammalia > Carnivora > Canidae > Vulpes > Vulpes vulpes. The sequence goes on from NC_132794.1 coordinate 62,549,868, forward strand.
TTTCCCCAGCCTTTCTGCTCCCTTGCTCCAGGTATTTCTGTGTGGGTTCAGATCCGGAGTGCCTTTTGTTCATTAAAGCTCTGATTTACTGAGATACTGGTAACTTTAGTTCCTGAAGGGGAGGGCTTGAGTTGACCTGTTGCAGGGCAGGAGGCTGACACAGTCATATCAGAGGGAGGTCTGGACAAGAAGTAGATGTTTCTCCAGATCCGGTGAGCCCTGGAGACCCACACCACTCCCATCCAGAGATGCTGGGACCTCTCAGGGACTGAGTATGCTGTAGCTCTGGGGCCACAGAAAGACCACTCACTCATTCCAACATGCTCTACTGGATGCCTGTCTAGTGCCAGGCACTGTTGCAGACTCCAGGTTAGAGGAATGAACAAAGCAGACTAAAACTGATGCCCTCCTAGACCTTGGGTCTCAGGGGAGACAGACACAAACCAAATGCCCCAGACTTGGGCTTTTGTATGAGGAGCTGTGAAGCCATTGCAAGGATCTGCCCAGAGGAGTATGGTTTTACATGGATCACTGTGGCCTTTGTGTTGTGAAGAGACTATAGGGGGACAGGGGCAGAAGCAGAAAGGCCAACTAGGAGGCTATATTTCAACGATCCATGGGAGAGGTGACGGTGGTATAAAAGGCTTTAGCTGTTGGACATGTTTTGAAGGTACAGCTAGATAGATAAAAGGTAAGGTATGAGATTAAAGGGACAAGTCAAGGATGACTCCAGGGATTTTGGTCTGAGCTACAAAAGAATGAGCCTCCATCAGCTGAGCTGGAGAAGGCTATGGCAGGAATGGCTTTTTGGTGGGGTGGGGATCTAGCACGAAGATAGCTGGGTCCTGTGTCTCCCATTCCAGGCAGGGCCACACTAGCCCATACAGCTGTGTGTGGATTAGAAATGGCATCCTATCTTCTAATGGACACAGCTTCATGCTGGGGGCACAGTTTACCAAGAGGTACCTTAGCTCATCCAGCCTGAAGCCCTGCTGCCGCAAACAACCTTCACAACCACCTACGGAGGCCCTGCCTCAAGTGACTATGGGCATAACAGAAAGACCCCTGCAGGCAGGAGGGGCCAGATGGGTACTTGGGGCAGAGCAAACTGAATTTAGAGAATTGTTCATATCCTCATGTTATATTTCATAGTAAACTCTATCCTTCCATCAGCAGCTATAGTAGAAGCCTTACTTGCATGAATTCAATAGAGATATAAAGGCAGAAAAATAATGAATATTGTTGATCTTCTTAGAATTAAAAACTAATGAATGCTGTTTGGTTTTGAACTTAGATGATCCTCTTTCGTAAATGCTAAGAGCAGATAAGCTCTCTATATTAATCTTTCTTAGTAGAGCAAACCAAATATAGGAAAGAACAGCATTTATTCTTTCCTAACAATCTTTTTATTTTTAAAGATTTTATTTATTCATGAGCAACACAGAGAGGAGAGAGAGAAAGAGGCAGAGACACAGGCAGAGGGAGAAGCAGGCTCCATGTAGGGAGCCTGACGTGGGACTCGATCCCAGGTCTCCAGGATCATGCCTTGGGCTGAAGGCGGCACTAAACCCCTGAGCCACCTGGGCTGCCCACTTTCCTAAAAATCTTACATCAGCACTGGTATGGAACAATTTGTTGAAGAATTTGTTCCATATCTAAGAGTGTTTGCTTTGGGGAATTTGTTCCAAATCTAAGGAATGTTCTATTCTCTTTCACACCTACCATTACCCCCAAAATGACCAGGCAATTCATGCTTTTCTTTAGAAGGGGCCTCACATGCTACTGTCACTTCATTTATGTTAAGTACTCTCATTCAAGCCTGACAAAGACTCTGAGAGGTGGTAGGGTGATCTCCCATTTTACAGGTGACAAGACTGAGATTTGGAAAGTAGAAATGACTTGCCCAGGACCTCTCAGATAATACACGGCAGAACCTGAATGTAAACTCAGGTTCGTTTGGTTCCAAAGCCTGTATTCTTTATTAAATAGTGTTCCTCAGACTAGAATCCCACAGTCCCAGGGCCACAGATGTCTAGGATTTGATGGGAATAAATATATCTTCTCTGTACCTCCTTCTCCATCTGATACCTGGGCTCCCTCTAATTCTTCTTCTTTTTTTAAGATTTTTAATGTATTTATTCATGAGACACACACACACACACACACACACACAGAGAGAGAGAGAGAGAGAGAGAGAGAGAGGGAGAGAGAGGCAGAGACACAGGCAGAGGGAGAAGCAGGCTCCATGCAGGGAGCCTGACATGGGACTCAATCCCGGGTCTCCAGGGCCACACCCTGGGCTGAAGGCGGTGCTAAACCCCTGAGCCACCGGGGCTGACCTCCCCCTAGTTATTCTTGATGAGATGTATCCATCCGTGGTACCAGTCCCTGTCCTAGTACAAATGCTGGGAAAAGTTTGGGAAGCTTATTAGAATATGCATTTTTGGTTGTCATCCCAGAAAGGTATTATTAGAAAGTCCCTACATGGCTTCAGTGCACAGTGGGCCTGGGGATGGTTGATGGAGCCACAGCCCAGTGTAGGGGGAATGGCCCACCTACCTCTGGAGTGGGCCCTGCTTGTCACTGCCCCTACTCCAAATTCTTCCCTCTCTTCCCTCTCCTCAGCTAGCTCTGGCTCTTGGAGTATCTCTTAGATTACATTAAACCCCATTTCCCTGTAGCTTTTACTTACTGGGCCCCATTCTACACTTTGAGTCACACAGAACATGTCTAACTGCTCTGTCACAGGGACAGGACTGAAGGCACCTAACATGTTTCCAAGTTTTTCCTTCTCTAGAGACAACACTCCCAGTTTTGTCACCTGTGTTAATGGTATTAAATTCAACCTGTGTTCTCAACATTAACCACCAATGAAGTGGCAGACTAGTAATCGTGAGTTGATCCTGCTCATTTCAAAGCCTCACAATGGCTACCTGGTAAAACCACCAGAAGAAAATCAACAATTTTTGAGGGAAGTTCCCAAAGAGACTTCCCTTGGGTAACTGGAATAATCCTTCAAATTTTGACAACTCCCTCAGTCCAAATTCAGGCACTTTCCTAGCACCTACAACAGATGTGACAAAATGACACCTTCAGCCAACATTTTATTTTACACCATTATTTGATGCCAAGTCAAAAACCATCTGTGTCACGTTCTTCCGAAATCATCTGGGTGGTCTTTGTTCTTTAAACCGTGGCACCCAGAATCAAAGGCCACACTCCAGGCAGGGTGGGGCTCTCACCACACAGAGGGCCACTTGCCTCTCTGGTCCAGACCCTGCCTTCCTCTGAATGCAGTGTGAAATTAGATGAGATGTTCTGGGCCATGGAAGGGCTGGCTTCTGTGGAGTCCTAGGCCAGACTGAGTCCCACAGGTATCTTCAGTACATGACACTGCTGAGCGGGGTCTCTTGGATCTGCCACCGGTGCCATTGCTGACTCTGGACCCACAGTGAGGACCATAGATGTATTCCTATCACGTTCCCTCTTGTCAGATTCTCCAGCCTCTTGGTTTTTTGAATCCTGCCTCTTCCCTCAGTAGATTGAGTGTTCCAACCTCTGATCTTTCAGACTGTCTATATTCATATTGTTGTTTTACCAGACTCTCCAGGCCACACGATGGTTGGTGGTTACTGTCGTACCAGAGATCTTTACTCCGCACCATATTCCATACCCATTGATATCTGTATGTATATCCAGATTTTATATAGACGACGAGACATAGATGTTGTGGACAGTTGGTGCCCAACTAATCTCCTTGGCTCCCTTTTACCAGCTTTTTCTTTTTTTTCTTTTTTCTTTTTAAAAGATTTAAAAAGCTGTTTACCAGCTGTTTAACATGTGTTTTGATGCTAATGGTTTGCACCTGTGAGCTTCAGAGGATTCCCTATGGACATGGAGATTCTTGCCCCTACAGAGTACCACAGTGCTTGAGAGTTATATACCTGCTCTCCCCCCACCCCTATATCAGGGAATGACTGGCTCGTGTGGGAGTACAAACATCATTTTGTCTTAAAGCACGACTAACTCTGAGGTACAGTTTATACTCTAGAGCTGTCCATGGAGTCAGTCTGGATCTGGAACTTTCTCTAAAATGGCGCCCTCGCTTGCTTCTTCCAGTGTCTCCAATCCCTTCCTGGTTTCGCCCTCAGAGCACCTCCTCAGTAATCATATGGATCATCGGCTCAGAGTTTGCTTCTGGGAGAAGGTGGTAGTTGTAGCATAAATAGATGGATCCAATATTCTACATGAATACACAGATAGAAGCATCTCAAGGCTTTTTGATTATTTAAAAAGCAAAAGAACACTTCCCATTATAAATTCACTATTTTGTTTTTGGCACAGATTCAAATACAGGTATTACTCATATTTTCATCAGTCCAAATGGGATTTACTGAGAAGTCACCAATTCAGAAGCTTTGGGGCAAATCTAAATTATTCATGAAAGGGAGCACGGGGTTACAAAAAGGGATGTTCCTTGTATTGCTCTGCTCAGGGAGGCCCCTAATTCCTTTAACATTTCTCATCGGTCTTACTCCTTCCCTTCTGTGTGGATGGTTTTTTTTTTTTTTTTTTTGACATTGGGTGGAGCCCACTTCCTCTTAAAAGACAGTCACCAGGATGTCTTCCTGAAAAAATAAATACATAAGATTTCCACCTTTGCACCTGCAACTTTCCTACTACAAGCCCATGTAGCTACTTGGAAAAGTCAGAAGGGCAGCTTTTTTGAGATTTGCCCTTTTGTGTTTAATGCACAGCAAAGCCCCAGGGCTGAGAAAGGAATCACTTGTCCTGTACTGATTCTCCTTCCCTCAGGATCTATATAGGTATTGGTTGACTACTCACTAAGGTGACCTACAATTCACCAAAATCCTCCACCTTGTGCTTGGTCACTAAGTTATGTTGATTTGCTGTGGTTTGAATTCCTCTGCTCCTTTCCTTTTTCCACTGCTGCTAATGGCCCTAGTATAAAGCCTCTTTGTCTCACATCAATACCATTTCAGCAGATGGGTGAGGACTCTGGAGTCATGTTGCCCGGGCCAACGCTTACTTAGCTACACGGCTTACTAGCATTGGTACCACGGACAAGTCACATCATCTTCCTGTGGTGTGATTTCCTCATCTGCAAAATAGGAGGCAGAATGGGGCCTTTCTCACCGAGATGCTAGGTGATGTGTTTTAAAAATTTTGAATGCCGTGAGTGCAGTAGACGTAGTAGATATCATTTTACTTTACTAAGTGCCTGTATCTCTTCCCAAATTGATTGTAAACACCTAGAAAATGGGAGCTGTCTTATTCATCTCTGTGTCCCAGTGCCTGGCACACAGTAGGTACTTGCTACATAACTGTTCAATGAGTTGGCTTATTACTCTGCCAGCAGTTCATTTGTTCACGGGCTAACTGGTGAGTGCAGGGTTATTTGCAATGAGCTTGTATTCCCCAGAGTGGGCCCACAGCATCTTCCAGCCCCATGTCTAGACAGGTTTATAAACGCTGTGTATCTGGGTGACTTGGCCAGGGTGTTGGGTTCCTTTCAGTCTGCTTCCCTTATCGCTAGGGCCTGCTCTCTTCTCCAATGCCCCATGAATATGGGGTGTTTCTTGTTCTACTTTATCCAAAGGGGCTCTATAATTCAATACCCTTGTCCTTGGGTTGGAGATGTGTCCATCCTTTATTGTGAAATTTAGTCTCTGTTTAGTACTCAGAACAGGAGAATATGTCAGGACTGTGACAGCTGAATGGCAGAGGAAGAAAAGCGATGCTTCAGAGACATAAGAATGAGGAGGGCACAAAGTAGCAGGGAGCCTGGCTTTGCTTGGGTTTACCTACCCTGTGTCCCTGTCCAGAGATTCAATTTCCCGTTGGTTCTGCCAAGAAATAACAATAGTCTCCGTTGCTCAGGACTTTGCTGGAGAAATGGGCCCCTCAACTAAAGATGCCAATAGAGAGTTTGGGGGGTGTTCAGCAGAGAGCCACAAGGACAATTCTGAAAGCAGAGGCTGGGAAGAGATGAGAGAATTCTAGAAGTAGGGTGAAGGAAGGAGGTTCAATTCAGTGATTGATTTCAAGTAAATAGTGTCTATACAGACATCTAGAATTTTTTATAGACCTGTGCTTCTCTGGAGAAATTCAGGACAGCTCTTAGGAATGTGTGATCATCACTGTGGATGGGAACGATGGCAAGTAAGGCCACCCTGTCATAGCTCCTGTCCCTTTAGCCCAAACAGCAGTAATACTTGGTCACCAAAGATCATGGTGGGCCCAGAGTAGACCGGAGCAATGTTGAAAGGAAACAGGGTGACTTTCCACACCAGAGCCCTATCCTTATCACTCTGCCATCTGCTCAACCCAACCCTTTAATTCCATAGACCGTGGAGGGCATCTGACTGGGGCAGAAGCATTCACTTTTGATTCTCCTTTTGAAAGGAGTCAGTCTTTCCTTTCCGTCTTCTGTCTCAGAATTGTTCATAGAAACTCGTGACTATGATTTTGTTTTTGACTTGTTCCTTTCATTTTAGACTCACTTTCTATTGGTTTCCCCATCCCAAAATGTCTTCCTAGTTTCTGTCCTCTTTCTTTCCTACTTTCTGGGGGCTCCCTATTCTCCTCTCTTTTGTAGTTCCATATGTGTTGGCCTGGTAGGGAGGGACTGTGGCATCTGTCCAATCACAGCCCTTAGTGACAGCCAGTGTGTGGAACTTTCCCAGATGGGATAATCCTGGGGCTCTGTTTCAGCTGGCCAACTGCTCAGAGACCCTAGCCCACCCTAGAAGCCAGGTTGGCAAGGATCCTGGTTTCTGTTTTGCTTGACCTTGAGTGAGTTGAAATATTGCTCTCAAACATCATTTCTTCATCCATTCAACATTTAGTGTGCACTTGCAACCTGCCAGTTACTGTTCTAGGCAGAGATGTAAACATGATCCAGTTACCCAACAAAGAATTCACAAGCTGGTGTGCAGTCTGCTGCTTTTGCCATAAACTATAACACAGTGTGGAAAATATTATATTAACAATATAAAAAAGACCTGGGTAGATGGAGGGAAAATTAATCTATGGGCCACACTTCCTTTCAAGCGCTGACTCCATTTTGGGTGGTCACTTGGGTGGTTGCCATAATATAAATAAACATTGATGATGCCAGGCTATTCTGGCTCTGTCTGAATGGCACCCCATTTCCTTTCTCCGCAGGGCAACATAACAAAACAACAATAATCATTAGCTTCTTTTTACTGAGATAACCGTGCAGATATTTTTAACCTATGTTGGCTTTCAACAGCCACTTTTTGACCACTACTTATTGAAAGGCAGACCCAACTTTTAGTTTTACAAAACTCTCTGAAGAAGAGTGGGCTGCAGGGAAGTAGGATATAAAGAGACCTTTCACGAATGACCTCGGGTGGGTGGATGGGCGGGTAGTATAAAAGCAGTAGATCTGAAGTTAGAACACTTTGGTCTAGTTCCAGTCTATTCACCAATTAGCCTAATGTCCCTGGGCCTCACCTGCAAAATAAGGACAATGACAGCATTCATCTTTTGGGTCAGGGTGAGAAATTGATGAGAAAATGTACACAGAATCCTTAGAATGCAAGGCACAGCAGTGGTGGTGAGGACAATAGGCTCAGTGACTCTGGGACACTTAGGCACTCTGCCTCAGTTTCTTCGTCCACAGAATGACGGAGTCTCATAGGAACATTTGGAATTCTGTCCAGCAACAATTTTTGAGCATCTTTCACGTTGGTGCCACACTGGGGATTCAGAGAGGGGCAAGGCCTGCCCCTTGCCCTCCAGAAGATCACCACTGGGGAAGGGGACACACACAGGCACACACATGAACACAGATGACTCTAACAGAATGCAAGACCCCAAAATGCTGCTAGGTTCATGACTGTGAGTGTTCAGGGAAAGAGGATCCTGGAGAGCTTGATGGGGAGACAGTGTTTGACCTGGGCTTTGAAGAGTAGGTAGAGAGGGATTGTCTTTCCCTGCTGAAGGACACTTTATCGGCAGGATAAAGGCCAAACCCTTTAGCTAAGTGCACCAGGTTCTTCATGATCTGGCTCAGCATCCTTCTGCTGCTTCTCTTCCAATATTCCTCCCAGTGCTCCTCCTACTGTGATACTTTCAGTACCTGGAATATAGTACCTTCTCTTGTGCCCATCTTTGCAAATGCCAGTTCTTTTGCTCTGTAACTTCCTTGCCCCTCCCTCTGCTAGGGGAGGGGTGCAGCAGAGAGGAGAAGCAAGGCCCTGGGGTCAGACTGTAGGGATCCAGCCTAGCTTTGCCCCTGCCTGCTGGTGGGGCTTCTTCTGCTGTGTTACTCATCTCTTGGTGAGTCAGTGTCCTCGTCTGCAAGATGGGGATATGGTATATGAATAGTGCCTGCCTCAAAGGGTGGTTGCGAGGATTAAATGAGGTAATATATGCAAAGTGCTGGCCAGGTGGGCCCACAGTAATCGCTGAATAAATACGAGCAGTTGTGATAAACACCCTATGCCTGGCTTCCTCCTGCTTGTACTTCAGGTGTTCGCTTAGTCATCACCTCCGCTCGGAGGCCTTTTCGGGCACAGGCCAGCTCCTAGGGCCCTGAGGTGCGCTCCCGTTGGCACCTCCTCCTCCACAGAAGCACGGACACCTGTCACCCCTAGGTATCCCGACAGACTGCAAACCTCCCGAGGACAGACAGCGCTAGTAGACTGTGTTGGCTGCTGGGAGGGACACATGGCAGGCACTCCATAAATCCTGGATGACTGACAAGGGGTGAGCGTTCCAGTGATGCGGGGAGGCGGGTTGGTGGTGGGCCGAGGAGGAGCGTGAGGGTGAACGGGCAGGTGGGCTTCGACCCCGCAGGCAGGAGAGAGGTCCCGGGTGTCCAGAGCTCCCAACCGCCCCGGGACGACCCCGGGCGGGCGCTGCGCCGCGGGAAGGGGACACGGCGGGCCGCCGGGGCTGGGTCTGCGCCCCGGGGAGAAAATGCAGGCGGACGGGTCCGTCCCGCGCGCGGCGGCCCCTCCCCTCCGCGCCCGCCCCTGCCCCCGGCCGGCCCCTCCCCTCCGCGCCCGCCCCTGCCCCCGGCCGGCCCCGCCCCTCCGCGCCCGCCCCTGCCCCGGGCCGGCCCCGCCGCAGCTCGAGCGGCTACAGACCCACCCCGCCCCTCTGACCCCGCCCCCTCTGGCCCCGCCCCCTCCGCGCCGGCCCCGCCCCCTCCAGCCCCGCCGCTGCCTGAGTGGCTACCATCCCCTCTGACCCCCGCCCCCTCTGGCCCCGCCCCTCCGGCCCCGCCCCCTCCGCGCCGGCCCCGCCCCCTCCAGCCCCGCCGCTGCCTGAGTGGCTACCATCCCGCCCCCGCCCCGCCCCTCCGGCCCCGCCCCTCCGGCCCCGCCCCCTCCGCGCCGGCCCCGCCCCCTCCAGCCCCGCCGCTGCCTGAGTGGCTACCATCCCGCCCCGCCCCGCCCCTCCGCGCCGGCCCCGCCCCCGAGCCCGCCCCGCCCCCGGCCGGCCCCGCCGCTGCCCGAGCTACGGTCCCGCGCCGCCCCTCCGCGCCCGCGCCGCCTCGCCCCCCGCGCCCTCCTCGCCGCCTCCGAGCCGCTGTGGGCCGCACCGCCCGCGCTCAGGGCGGGCTCGGCGGGCTTTTTCCGCCGGAGCAGCGCCGCAGCCCGCCAGCCGCCGGCCGCCGACGCGGGATGCTGCGCTCCACGTCCACCGTCACCCTGCTCTCGGGCGGCGGCGCCAGGGCGCCCAGCAGGCGGGTGAGTAGCCCGGGGGCGGGGAGGGGGGGGCGCCCGGCCGCCGCGGGGTCCGGCGTTGGGGACGCGCGGGACCCGCCCGGCCTCGATCTCCCGACCCTGGACCGAGCTCCGGCCGGCCCTGACCCTTCTCTCAACGTCCAGCCAAGGGCTCGTGGGGCTTAGGGGACTTTGTGGAATTCCCAGAAATTTCCTCTCCTTCCTGCCTCCTCTGTCAGGCCACGTTTATTGGTGGCATGAGTTTGAACAGCCAGGGGGAAATGCCCCTACCTTGAGACTCAAAGGTAATGAATGTCTTTAACACCCAAACTTGCCTCCTTTCAGCGATTAAAAGAAAAGGTCACTCGTCCCCACCGGTGATAGAGTAAGTGGCTCTGGAGTGAGTTTAGCCAAGGCGCAGGCTTCTCCTTACAACATAGAGATCAGCAGCTGGCCACCCCGTGCCCCCTCCAGGAGCCCAGTGGTGTGGGGCTTGGATTTGTGCAAGCCGCTTTCTTCATTCTGATCTCAGTGCAGCACAGTGGCAGCAGGGGTAGCCCTGGAAGCCCTGGAAGCCCTGGGCACCATGTCCAGGGAGGCTGCCCTTTAGAAGCGCCCTGTCGCTGTTCCCCTTGTTGGGTTTTCCCTCACCTCTCCAGGGGCTCAGTGAAGGATGCTAGGCACAAGCAGGTGGCATCATCCCCGTTCTGGTATCTCTTCCAGGATTAGCACCTCAGCACACTGCCAGCGCCTTGGCTTCTGGCTTTTTAGTTCATCCATTCCTCAAAGTATTCGTGATAGTTATCATTTGGTGCCTCTTTTCTGTGGTTGAGACTTCTCTAATCATGTTCCCCAAGTTTTAGCTTAAACAGGTGCTTAAGTCCAAGCCAGGACCCCCTTGGGCACTCCGGACTTCTAGTCTTGTGGACATCCTGTTTGTATTTCCATACCTCAGCCAAGTGACAAGCGGTGGCCTTATGTGCTGTCTTTCTTTAGCTCTAGAAGAAAGGCATTGCGTTACTCTTGGGTGTGGGCGAAGCGATGGATTCTGCGGGGAGTGGGGGCGGGCGTGTGTGTGCGTGTGTGTACGCCAGACACATACAGTTGACAGAACTCTGATTGTCCAGTCATTAGCTTTATATATTTTTTAAAGATTTATTTATTTATTCATGAGAGACACAGACAGAGAGAGAGGCAGAGACACAGGCAGAGGGAGAAGCAGGCTCCAAGCAGGGATCCTGGGATCATGACCTGAGGTGAAGGCAGGTGCCCAACCACTGAGCCACCCAGGCGTCCCAGTCATTAGCTTTATAAAGCAAGATCCACATCAGGGCCAAGCGAGTTTCCAACTATATGTAGTCTGTCTTATTCTAAGACAGGCATTTGCCTTTTTTCTATGGAAATTGTGCTCAGTTGGAACACAGTTGTGATTGAGAAAGAATGAAGTCACTGAAAAGCCAGCCTTGAGCCTGGATAGGGTCATGCGCAGGACCAGACTGCATGAAAGTGTCAAGTCTCCCTCCAGAGATGGGCAGCTAGAGCGAGTGGATGCCGATGTGACTAATACACTACATAACCTTTCTGTAGATTGTTTTTCCCAAATGTTTACTTTCAAGTATTTTTTTAGTTGTAAATGGCACAGTGGACAGACTATTGAAAAGGCTTTGCCTTCTGCTTTTTTTTTTTTTAAGATTTTATTTATTTATTCATGAGAGAGGCAGAGACACAGGCAGAGGGAGAAGCAGGCTCCATGCAGGGAGCCCAATGTGGGACTTGATCCTGGGACTCTAGGATATGCCCTGAGCCAAAGGCAGATGCTCAACCCCTGAGCCACCCAGGCATCTCTGCCTTTTGAATAGGACAACCAAAGTACTTTGGGCTGGAGAGGTCAGGGACCTGAATCAGACCATCTGAGACTGTTTTGAGCACACAGGTACTGGCATACTTGTTCAGGAAAGAAGTCCTAGGTTCCCTTTACGATTTCCTCTGCTCATGATTTGCAAATGCCACAGGTCCTGTCTGTGTGGATGTGCGTGGGGGGCAAGGTAGGAAGATGTGATCTGTTGACTGATTTTTTTTAAAACAACATGTATAGATATCCTTCTGGATGATACAAGGCTGGGCATTGGGGTCCACTGTACCCATGAAGGCAGTTTTTTTTTTTTTTTAAAGATTTTATTATTTATTCATGAGAGACGCACAGAGAGAGGCAGACACTGGCAGAGGAAGAAGCAGGCTCCCCGCAGGGAGCCCAACGTGGGATCAATCCCAGGACCCTGGGATCATGCCCTGGGCGGAAGGCAGACGCACAACCACTGAGCCACCCAGGCACCCCTATGGAGGCAGTTATTGTCACAGACTACTATCATACAAAGTGATGGTTGTTAAAGTGGGGTACAGTGTTTTTCTTGTTTTATTTTTATTTTTTTTTAAGATTTTATTTATTCATGAGAGACACAGAGATGCAGAAACACAGGCAGAGAGAGAAGCAGGCTCCCTGTGGGGAGCCTGTTGCAGGGCTCGATCTCAGGACCCCGGGATCACAACCTGAGCCAAAGGCAGATGCTTCAACCACAGAACCACACGTAGGTGATGGTCTTGAACAAGAACATGCTAGTGATCAAAATAGCATCTGTTTTATCCAAAGAGCTTACCAAATTAGGGACTGCGGGAGAACCAGGCCGTGCTGGTCCAGCTATTCAGACAACTAGAAATGGTGGTGACAGCTGACATTGAGCAGGGAATTTTCTGAGTCAGCCACCCGGGGTGGTGTAGCCAGACCAGACTGTCACTGGTCATCCCTTGTTCCGTGGCTGCCACCTACAATTTGTACTTCCTTCTTATCCGAATCATGTCCCAAAGAAGAAAATTGGTGGGGAAGTAATTTCTGTCAGCTGATAAGCAAAGAGGCATTTGTGGATGCCAACCAGCAGGGTTGTGAAATTAAAAAAAAAAAAAAAACAAAACCTACCTTCAAGCCAGTTGCAAAACTAAAAATAGTTTTATCTGTAGCAACAACAGGAAGATAGATTGGCTGGAGAATAACAACAGACAGAATGATGTCCTTAGTGAATGGGGGAAAGCATTTAAAAAAAAAACACTTGAATTGCTTCATGATTTTGAAGGGAATTTTGCACATCAAGTTAATCCCACGAAATGGGCCTTTGAGATGAAAGGTCAGTGGTGTGGATAGGTTGTGTGTGTTGAGGGGGAAGGCTTCACACAGCCAAGTACTTTTGGTTGAGTTGCTCAGCTGGGGTGGTGAGAGACTTAGATCTGTCAAGGGTTCCCTCCAGCACCACGCTGTCCTGATAATAAGAGATTTTTGGCTGGTATTGCTGGTATCATGGCCCCTCAGTGGCTCATAAAAAAAAAAAAACAAACTAGAAGCCAACCCAAAAAGGCCACAGGATAGCACTGTCTCCTACCCTGCTCTTAGGGCTATTTCTTTCTCTCTGGCAAAGGCTTCCTCTGTCAAAACCCAGTTGGCCTGCCGGGCCTCACTCCCTAGCTAATGCACACTCTCCTTGGTCCCATTTTGGTCTGGTTGGCTCAAAATAAAGAGTGTTCCTTAGCTGGCCAGTGAATGGGTCAGACAGGTATTTACCCCACTTCCTTTTCACAGAAACACGTGTGTGCACAGCTTCCCTAGAGGTGGGCTCTGAGGAAGGGACATGGCCTTGTGGGACCTCAGGGCCTGGTAGGAGGAAGTAGCACCCAACTTGGTGTGTCAGAGGTGGGATGAACAGACCTGGGTCCTGGGGACTCTTAAGGAAACTTGATTTCCTCAAGACTGCGACCCCGTGGTGGTGCTGCAGAGGGTATGGAGCGGGATCCTGGCCTGTTTCGTGTCTTCAGTGGCCTGTGAGAGGGCTGCATCTGTGGTCCAGGTCACAGTTGTCTGCACTGAATGCCCACACCTGAATGAGAGACCCAGAGGCCCAAGCTTCTGATCACTTGGGAAAGCCTTTCAAGTCAGCCTCAGAAATTGTCTAGTTGTGCTCCAGGAGCTGTGGATCCAGGGTGAACTAACCAGAGACCATGTCAAGAAGCTTCCATCTGAAACACTTGGAGCAATTGGCAGCGTCCTGGTCTTAGGGCTGCCTGTGGCAAGCTCCCCCAGTCTAAAACTGGTCCAGTGGGCTATTTCCCTCTGTTCAGCTTTAGGTGAGTGCTGGTTTCCTAAATTTCAGTCATCCTGCTGCTGATTCTCCTTAGTACTCCGAGACCGGAAGGCCCTTTCTAAAATGCAAAATCTGGTTAGGTGATGTCTCTGCTTAAGGAGCCTCCCTGCTACTACCAACAGCAAGTGCAAAATCCTTATTTTAGCTTCCAGACCTTTCTGATTTGGCCTTCGCCTTCGTTTTCCCCCTCCCACACTTTTTCAAGATACTCTGAATTGCTTGCCATTCCCCAAGGTTTCCATGCTGTTCCTCGCCTCTCTCATGGTTCTTTAACAAAGGGTCTGCTCCTCCAGGAGCCTGTCTGAGCTCTCCCCTTCCTTGTTTCCCTAGAGGCCGGTGCACCCGGTCATTGCTTGCATCAGCTATGATTAACTATTTGAAGAGAGGGGTTAGGGCCCAGCATAATTGGTGCTTAAAAAGAGGAGGATGCCACTGAGGTCCTAAAGAGGCCACACTTCACACCGAATTGGCAAACAGGAAACCAGGAAGAGAAGCTTGGGATAAAGCCATCCCATCACCCTTGGCCCACCTGGACAGGAAGCAGGTGACAAATGGATGGGAGTACTGGCCCAGGTGAAGAGTTTGATAGTTCTGGGAAGGCCTCCAAATAGTCCAGTTGCCTCATCCTGTTGCACAGGTTGGAGCTACATTCCTTTGGTTAAGTCAGTGGTTCTCAACCCTGGTTATACCTAGAATCACTGACAAGCTTAAAATACCTATGCCCAGGCCCCACCCAGGCAGTTTAAATGAGAACCTCTGAAAGTAGAGAATAACACCAGTGTTTTTCAGGAATTTCCTCAGGTGATTCTAATGTGCAGCCAAGAATAGGAACTACTTCTTTAATCATTGCTGTCTTCTTACACTTCCTTGGGAATACAGACACTCCCGGGACAGTGCTCTGGAAGGTCCCTTTGGCTTTGTGAAATGTCAAGGTGGTGGTGGGGGCAGAGTGGGCGGGGGGGCGGGGCGGCTGCCACTCCAGGTCACACTGGTATTTGTGTGCATTCATTTATTTGCATTTTCTGTCTGCATGTTGGCATTCCTGAGCACATTGTGTGCTTGTACAGAAATGAGCCAGTGAGGACAGGAAGGAGAGGTCACTGTCCTTATATTTATGAGTTGTGTCTGGAGTCAGTCCTGACATAGGAAAGAGGGGCTCTAGAACATTTTACACCACCTACAGAGTCCAAGTATGTAGATTAGCTACTGTCTTTGGGGCCATATTTGGCCCTCCTGCCTTGTTTTGTATCCCTCTGTGATAATGATTTTTACAGTGGCCTGTAAAACCTAAGTATTTACTATTTGGCCCTTTACAGAAAAGGTTTGCCCCTCTCTGGTGTAGATAATCAGTCCTGTAAGTTCAGGACAACAATAGAGCTAAGAGGCCTACTCTACATGGGGCATGCCCTGTTGCACACAGCCTGACCCACATATTCCAGAGACTTTATGCTTGTGCTGAGTAGAATGTGGTGTCTGTGCTCAGAGCCACAACTACATGAACCACACCTCTTGTTGTTAGGTGGAACTGGGCAGGAACCCACAGTCACAAAGTGGACCAGGCCTTAGAGAAATGGAAATGCATTTGGCTAATTTCCTTAGGGAAATACATCATTGTATACTGATTAGCAACCGCCTAACCCCACCCCCTCCTTGGGTCATCTTCTCCACCCCTTTTTTATTTGATGATAGTTTTCTCTTGGGTGAACCCATATACTGAAGCTGAGAGCATGATGGTATGTGGGTTTCCAGATTCCCCCATAGATGGAGATCTAGCCCTCTACCTCCACAAAGGGGGAGGTGGTCAGAAACAAGGCCCCAGAGGACCTGCCTAGCTCCTAGGTGCCCTGAATTGCAGACAAGGGCTTGGCTGTGTATGTTTTTGTGGAGGAGGCTTGAATACTATCTGCCCCTCCCTTGACCTCTCTCCCAGAGGGGTTGGTTTGAAGAAAGTGGAAGGCTCTCTGGGGAGTTTCAGATATAGTCACCTTACTGTGTTTTAGTTCAACCTAAAAAGAAACTCATACTGACATTTAATTTACTGAGCAAGCAAGCGCCTGTTACGTGTTGATACTATGCTAAGCCCTGGAAGGGCAACGAAAGCAATTAAAGTACAAAGTTTGCTTCATCTCTCCCCTATTTCCCCCCCTTCCATCCGTGTTGTAATGTGTGGAATGTAATAGGAGGTACTCAATAATTGCTGTTGAATCACTGAACTCAGATTTGAGTGTTAGTCCCTTCCTCACAAGAGCTGAATGACTCCTGATTGTCTTCCACTAGAGACCTTGCTTCTCCATCAGGCATTTGTAGCTTGTTAGAGTTTGGCCCCTACCCATTTGTTTTCTTCTCCCACTCTAGTGTAGGCTGCAAGCCCACTTACAGTTCTCAGAACATTCTCACATCTGTGCCTTTGGCCAGCCTGGAGCAAATGCCTTGCCTGGTAGTTGTGTGCTGTATTGTGATGATGGATTCTCCAAACCTTAGTGAACCACAAAGTCCTTTTTGTCCTTCTATAGCCAGCTCAAATGTCATCTCTAGGAGCCTTTGATATATGTCCCCCTTGCCCCCCAGTTAAGACAGTTCCTTTCATATTCCTACTCCTTTATAAGGAGTGCGGTTCCACCATGCCTTAATCACTGAGCTACCCTGCCTCTCAGGACCTTATATTGGTTATGCTAAGTGTTCTTATTTGCCTTGATTGGGTATATTTTTGGGTTCTGAGCTCTTGGCAACATGGCTGTTTCTTTTTTATCTTGGTACTCTCATTGCCCTTAAAGGTATTTTATTTTATTTTTTAATTTTTTACTTATTTTATTTTTATTTTTAATTTTTTTTTCCTTAAAAGTATTTTATAAGTAGTAGGTGCTCTGTAACCTAATGATGACATACACTGAGTCCACCTTCCTGCTTTCAATCCACTGGAAGGGACCCTTGCATGTAGGGACAGCTAACCCAGTAGCTGTGGTGTTCAGGGAAAGTAAGATTCAGTTTTTCTCATTGTTCAGAACATAAGGCTGACCCAACTGCTGCAGGAGTCCCTGGGAATAAAATACTCTACCTTCCTCAAGTATTGCCCAGCTTAGGCTGCTCTGGGTATTATTATCCGAGTTTAAGGAAACCATGGAGACCAGTATCATAAAATGCTCAGAGAGATAAACAATGCTGCCTTGATCTTACTCAGTGGGAAATTTTCCCACGGGAAGATTTCCTGAAAGTGAATGAATAAAAGGAGGTTAACTTTACCATGTCCACCTAAGTGGGTACCTTCAGGGGTTACTCTGTGCTTCTGTTGAGGAATTCAGAGTGTTTTCTAGACCTCTGGGTTGTTCTCTTTGCTGCTCCTGAGGCAGCCCTATGGACCTAGGAAAGCTTGATCTGTTGCTCTCTCTTTTCGATACAGTCTCTCTCAATATTTATTATTGCTTTTACTGCTATTATCTTTATTTTTTTAATTTTTATTTATTTATGATAGTCACACAGAGAGAGAGAGACAGAGACACAGGCAGAGGGAGAAGCAGGCTCCATGCACCGGGAACCCGACGTGGGATTCGATCCAGGGTCTCCCGGATCGTGCCCTGGGCCAAAGGCAGGCGCCAAACCGCTGCACCACCCAGGGATCCCCTGCTATTATCTTTAATTTAAAAATTTACACATACTTGAAACAGTTGGAAACAATGTGAGAATCCCACTATACAGAGATAACCATCACTACCACCAGCTGGTATGTTTCCTTAAAGACATTTTTTTTCGCCCATAAACCTATGCAGATTACTAGAGTATATTTAAAAAACAAAAAATAGGGTTATTATTAACATTTTTTCTTGCAACTTTCTTTTTTTTCACATGACAACACATTTGGCCATCTTTTTAGGAAG
Source organism: Vulpes vulpes (assembly GCF_048418805.1). Lineage (NCBI taxonomy): Eukaryota > Metazoa > Chordata > Mammalia > Carnivora > Canidae > Vulpes > Vulpes vulpes. Next base: position 62,567,646 of record NC_132794.1, read on the forward strand.
GCATCTGATCCTCTTCAATGCTGGATTTAAACTGTGTCTGTGTGGTTCATCTATCAGAGGGCCAGCACTGATGAGAGGATGCTGGCCCCATGTGTAGCCCGTCCTTAAAGCACCTCTAATGACATGAGAGAACATTTACCACAGGGGCCTGAGTGTGGCCTCAAGAACCCGCTGCAATTGCCAGATAGCTTTGAAGGCAAATGTGTTATTTTACAGGTTCATTTTATGTTAATTAATTATCTAACACCAGGTAAAACTGGTGGTTTAGGGAAATATTTTCTGTTTATCCTGTGGCTTTGTCATACCCCAGGGTATACTTGGCTCATTGTTGAGTGCTGCAGGAAGCCTGTTGAGGAATATCAAAGTACTGGGTGGACAGATAAAGAATTGTCTCCAATAAGGGAGGGGAATATTGTACTTTTGAGGGATTGGACCGATGGGGTGCCTTCTGGGCCTTGTCTCCTCTTCAGTCTTTAGTTTATTCCTAAGATTACTGCTATTAAGGATTACCCTTCTAGACCAATCACCCTACAAAAAGTATCACTTACAATAGATCTGTTGATCAAATTGATATTATCATGGAAAGTAGTAAGTTGCAGGTATATTAATTTGCTAGGGCTTCTGTCAAAAGTCCCACCAGACCACTTGTACACTTGTGCAAGTGTGTGCATCTATTTACCCATGTGTAGGTACACGTGTGTGTATGGAATGGGGTGTAGGAGAAAAGCACTTCCTTTTCTCTGCAAAATTATGCTATGGATTAGATCAGCCTATACAGAAGATTACTGAACGTCACAGACTTGGATTGCACTCCAATGCTTGTGCAAATGCCAGCTGGTTTCAGCGAGTCCATGTGATCAGAGGTTTGCCTTTCTCTGGAGGAACTCGGATTCTCCTTGGTGCTATTACCTGTTGACTATGAGAGCTACCTCCTAGCTGGAATAGGTAGTTTGTCTTTGGCCAACATGACTAGCAGTTTGTCTTTGGCCAACATGACTAGCAGTAAGCTTTGAAGGTTTGTTGCAAAGTTGGCCACATCAGAGGCAGTTGTGGCTCCGGGGCCCTGGGGGATGAGGCTGGCCCAGAGGTGAGTGAAGATGGAGTATGATTGCAAAATCAGGTCATTTAGTTGAAAGAGCTGGGGTTTTAAATCTCGAGGAGAAGAGGTTCAGAGGAAGGAAGCCTTTGTAGGGAAAAGAGAATTGGGTTGTCTTCCCTGAAGACAACCCAGGGTCCATTAGGTAGGAGTTCAGAGGGAACACATAAATTCATCATCAGGAAGTTGGAAGTACGAGATGTCTCAAAGGGAGGTGACAATGTATGTGGAAGTACTCACACATGTTCCAATGGGCTCTCTTACCTGCTTACCTGGATGCAGGATGGAAGATGCCATCCTCAGTCTCTGCACCCTCTTCATAGGCTGGCAGATTGGACTTCAAAGGTTTTTTGCAATCCCATCCCATTCTGGGTGTCTGGGCTGCAGGGTAGTTTTGCTCAGAGGTGGCTGTGCAGATGAAGTTGCAGGTATATTAATTTGCTAGGGCTTCTGTCAAAAGTCCCACCAGACCAAGTGGCTTAAACAACAGACCTCTATTATCCCATAGTTTTGGAGCTAGAAGTCCAAAATCAAGGTGTTGGTAGGGTTGGTTCCTTGTGAGGCATGTGTGAGAACAATCCATTCCAAGCTTCTCTCTTCAGCATGTTCACTGGTGATCTGCCTATAGTGTGTCTATCTTCAGGGTTCCCTTTTTATAAGGACATCCCTCATTTTGGATTAGGACCCACCTTGATTACCTCATTTTAACTTAACCTCTCTGAAGACTCTGTTTCCAAATAAGATCACATTCAGAGGTGCTGCTGGGGCTTAGGGCTCCAACATAATGCATTTTAGGGGGACATAATGTGGTCCATATCAGGGACAAGCAGCACGCCCATGAGGCAAGCCCACATGGCTGCAGCTGGGTACTCTGTCTGCTGCTGGGACCCTCTTTGGGCTTTTCTGGTGGCCTGATCACTTCTCCCTGGGAGGTCACAGCAGGACCAGGCTGTGACATTAGGGTACCTCATTGAAGTAGAGTCAGTGGTTGAGCGTTTGCCTTTGGCTCAGGGCGTGATCCCGGTGTCCTGGAATCGAGTCCTGCATCAGGCTCCCTGTGGGGAGCCTGCTTCTTCCTCTACCTGTGTCTCTGCCTCTCTGTGTTTCTCATGAATAAATAAATACAATCTTAAAAAAATTTTTTTTTTAAGAAGTGGAGTTCTACAACATTTCTCTTTGTGTGATTGGCTTCTTTCACTTGACATAATGTCCTCAGGGTTCACCCATGTTGCAGCATGTGTCAGAATTTCCTTCCTTTTTGAGTCTGGACAATAGTCCATCCTGTGCAGACACCACATTTTATTTATCCATTCAGCCATTGATGGACATTTGTATTACTTCCACGTTTTGGCTGTTGTGCAGAGCACTGCTATGAACATGAGTGTGTAGACTTTCATAAAACTTTGTGCTTATGCACACGCATGTCTGTTTGAGAAAAATTCAGCATATGGTCAACAAGAAAGCGACTCCACCGTCCGATCACCATGGTGTATATTTTGACCTCTATCCGCCTAGCCGTATTCTGACCTAAGCACCTGAGATATGATCATTCTGTACACACTGTTCTGGAACTTGAGCCATTTAAAGAAACGGATGAATGTTGTGAGATGACTTGGTGATGTCCTTGTTCTGAGCAGCAGGGTGGTGAGTGCCTGTTCTGGGCCACGCAGAGGCTGGTCTTCTCTTTGGAGCTCCTGTGTGGTCAGTATGATCACCTCATTGCTTAGTGGGGGACACAGGCTCTGAGAAGCACAGGGTCACCTAGATCTTTCTACCTTAAATGTGGGTCCCTCACTGGCTTCTCTTCCCTGTCTCTCCTAGGCAAATGTCTGCAGACTGCGGCTGACAGTACCCCCCGAGAGTCCAGCCTTGGAGCCAGGTGAAAAGAAACTTGAAAGAAAAGAACAAGTAAGCCGCCTCTGAGGCAAAGCTCTGACAAGTTCTCCTCTCTGCACTCTTTTATTTGAACCCCTTACCCCTCCCATCCTCCATCCAGGCTATTCACAGTCTGAATGTCAGCGACTTGGCTGATGAAAAGGCCCTCTCGACCTTGCCACCCCATCTTCCATCTTCTCAGAAGTCAGGCCGCCCTGCCTGGCTGGCCCTGCTGGCCTCCTGCCCCTGCTCTTGTTTCCTGGTGAACGCTGGCTCTGTGTGGCCTCAAAGCTGCAGGGACACTGGCCTTCGTGACAGGTGCTGTGGCAGGGAACGAGTTTTTCCTGAAAAAGCTAAGTCCTGTCCAGTCAAAGGGCCCATTGTGAGCTGCCGGCGGCTGAGCCTTTCTCAGCAGCTGGAGGTGGAAACCCAGCTCCTGGTGCAGGCCACCCGGAGAGGACAGGCCCAGCACGTAGCCCGGGCGACAGGCAAGGGCACTAGGGTGGAGGGTGGAGGAGGTCAGCAGGGATTTTTGTGCCAGCCTCTGTGCTCAGTGCTAGGCCGTGAAGGTAAGTCTGACCTTGTCCTTGTCTTGGAGGAGCTCGAAGTTCTTCAGGTGAGACAGACCTCTGAACAATGCTGACATGATAGTTAAAGCCTTAGGATCAGAAGGACAAGAAGGTCTCTGGGAACACCAGGAAGGGAAGAACTGACCGCTGGGGGTGACATTGAAGCAGGGCCCAAAGGATACACAGGGGGCACTACTCAACTCCAGACCTCTTATCCTGGGCAAGCCCTTTATCTCATTCACAAATAGTTAGGAGACACCTTCGTATCTCAGGCACTGGGCATGTGAGTGTAGCATCCTAGAGTGTACTACACTGTGAGGACAGTACTGAACAAAGCAGGGAACAAAAAAGTGCCTGTCCTTTTTGGACTTATCTCCTACTTGTGGGGGAGAATTAAAAAATAAAAAAATAAAACATATCTCATAGAATTTAGGAAGTAATAATTGCTGATGAAGACAAAGCAAGGGAAGGGGACGAGAGGGCTGAGGGGCAGGTAGTAATTTTTCTTGTGCATTTATTTTGCATAAGCATAAAATCAAACAGTAAAATACCACATATGGATATGTGGTAACAGAAGTTTTGTAAATGGAATCATGAAATAATGACAAGCTTTGCTATGGAGCTGACCACTAATGTATAAAAAAGGAAGGTTGTCTTTGAGTGGTAAATGGTTGATAACGGCCCTAAATTCACTGTTGGTCTTTGTCTCTTCTCTCCTTCTCTTATTCCCTTCTTCTCCCCACTTTATACCAAGGACAGAGCACTAATTCAAATGATGAATGACAGGGTAAAGGAGGGGAAATGAGGTTATGACTAGAGCAAGGCTGAGAGAAAGTCAAATTGCTTATCTGCTTAAGGAGAGAGGTTGAGTTCCACCAAAGGATCCAGAAAAATGGCTGATTCCAAGTGGGAGCAAGGCAAGTACAGAGCAAGCCTGGGACATCTCGTGTGGGAAAGTGAGGTGACGCTCAGATGAGTGGGGTCCTAGCAAAGGACCCAGAAGCCAGTTTGAAAGGGGGTCTCACTGCACTGGCAAAACTGCCAACAACGTGAACATCAAAAAGCAATGGCAGTAATATGTTTTGACAAATTGAATAATTAAAAGAGTTCATGAGTTTATAGTAAGCATCAGATTTAGAAAGAGTGCTCTTCTACAGAACTTCAGCTGATAAATTTGGAAAATCTCTATTTTGTAATCTCAAGGGCAGTTCATCAGTGGATGCAAAGCTAGTTGGTGGAAGTTTATTGTGGGACAGTATTTTCACGTAGTCCCAGAGTATCACCTCACAGGTTACTTTCTGACTTGAAGGCACAGTGGTGCAATCTGGCAGCCAGTGTTTCAACCAAGTGATACAATCTAGCTTCACCAATAGTGGGGCAGCCTGGTGGATGGGCTTCCGAGGTGATGCAGTCAAGGACCGCACAGGATCACCTATGTGATATTCATGCCAAACTTGTTAAACTAAACTGAATAGTAAGGAAACAAAGAAACCCCAGATATGGGACATTGTGCAGAACAATTGGCGTAGAGGAGACTAAGAAGAGGTTAATATCAAATATAAGGAGCAAACCTTGGTTAGATCCAGGATCAAAAAAAACCTGTACAGGTCATATTGAGATAGTGAGGGGCTCACAGGCTGCTTAGCACACGAGGAATCAGGAGTACTCTTTGAGGAAGCGGCCCAAGCTGGAGGGAGTGACAAGACCAGAGCCATGGCAGCTGTTCCTGTGTGCATGGCAGGGGAGGTGGGGGGATTGGGCTGTTGGAGTTAGACCCAAGCTGCAGGCCTGGACGGATGTTCATGAAGGGTTTCTGGTGCTGTGAGGCACCAGAGGGCATGTCACCGCTAAGAGATATCAAGTATTCCCAAGGAACAAAGGCATGTGTTCCACATCAAGCAGGAGTTGGTAACCAAGTTATGTGCTTTGATTGGCCCATTTGACCTAAACAGTGCTTTTCAAACTTTCAAAGCAATAGGATCTGCTTTTTTTTTTTTTTTAATCAGAATATTACTATGAGCCCTCATATATAAATCAGGTAGAAGTGGTGCTAGTGTGGGGCCAGGGTCCCCCTGTTTTCCCTGGCCACCTCCTGTGGGTACGTGAGAACCCCGGGGCTGTGAGGAGCACAGGGCAGAGCCATGAGGGCAGAGCATGCGTCAAGTAGCCTCATATGCTGGGCGGACCAGGTGTGCAGCCTAAGTGCCCATCTGTGATGTGTCAGTGACTCACTGCAGAAGAATTGGGGTAGAGTGGAGGAAGGTGGGGCCAGCTGTTTCCCCAGGACTGAAGTCCTTGGGTGGTGGTTGCACTAGAAGGTACTGGTGGTTACTGTGAGGCTGTTCTGAGTGATTTTGCCACCATGTCCTGGCCAGCTGCCTGGGCTTGAGTCACGGGCCAGTGGTGAGGCAGGAGCAAGGAGGCCCTGAAAGTGCCATGGGATGTGCCTCCACCATCGTTGTCCCTCCCTGGGACATTGTGGGCCACAACACTGCAAGGTGCCAAGAACTCTGGATGGCCCTCCCTACTGAGATGACTTGGGTTTCCTGGAGGCGCCAGGGGTGTGCAAAGGCTGGGGGGATTGGAGCTGACTCCAATCAGTCAAAGTGGGAAGGTGTAAAAGGCCTCAGTGGCTTCTGATGAAGGTAAACTTTGAGGACAAAATCCAGGATCCCGTTAGAGCTGTAGGTGACTGAGGGCAAGCCGGGGCTTTGACACCATCATGGATGATGCTTAGCATACTTTGAGCACCTGGGATTCCACGGGACAGCTGGTCACACACAGATGCCACTGCCACTTGGGCCGTTCTTCTGTGTGCTCTTCCCCGAATCCCTGGAGAAGGGGAGGGGTGTGGTGGATGGTATATTTTGCCCACCTTCATGATGGTGTGTTGGAGACTTCTGGAGGCAGTCACAACAGAGGCATCTTTTTCAGGAGTCCTGCGTTCCTGAGGTTTATGTGGAGGCTTCCTGCCCTTATGGCAGACCATTCCTTTTTTTTTTTTTTTAAATATTTTATTTATTTATTCATGAGAGAAATAGGTAGAGGTAGAAGCAGGTTTCTCGGGGGAAGCCCGATGTGGGACTGGATCCCCAGACCCCTGGAGCTGAAGGCAGACGCTCAACCAGGTGATCCTGGCAGACTGTTCCTGCCTGCTGCCTTTAGTCTTTCTCTTCTAGAAGATCCCGACTGCCCCAAGACTGCTTTTGTGGGCCACAGATGAGCTCCCAAATGCTTCCTTTCTCTGCTGCTTAGTTTCCTTATTTTAAAGGAAGCACAGTAATGCCTGATTGCAAAGAATAAGTGAGCTAATATATGCATATGCTCACCATATTGCTTAGTGAGGCAGCGACTCAGAGCCAATGTCAATCCTTCGAGTGCCAAGCACAGTGGCCCTTCTTTGCTTTTTTCCCTCATACCCTCTGGGAGTTATTCCCCCTTCCTGAAACTGCCTGTACTGCATTTTCCTCTTGGGCTGTGCCCACGCATCTTTGTTTGGTGTCCTTGTGTCCTTCTCCATAAATCTGAGCATCCTCCTGCCCATGTCCTCAGGCCTTGCTGCTTCCTCTCTCTGCAGACTTTACCTCAGAGAACTTGTTCTTCCACGGCTTGGAGCCAGCCTCTGCAGGGAGACACTTAACCTACACGCCAGCTCTGCCCTCCTGATCCTGAGCCCTGTCCCACTGGTGGCCGTGCCAGTGTTCAGTGTTCTCTACATGTGGTGTTTTTCGAATATAGATACCTAATCAGCACATCACCATTATTTTGGTATTTAAAAATATGAATGAATCTGGATCATTTATGAACAGACATACCCAGAAAGTTCTAGGCTGAATTGCAGTTTGGAATGGAACCTAGGTATTCACATTTAGAAAGTGTTCTGACGCCATCCCTCTCTGTTTGAGAGTCTCCTGAGGCATCTCACAGTGAGAAAGATGACCAGTGTTTTCTTACATTTGTTCATCATAGGTATTTCCCTCAGAGCCATTTGAAATGAGGTGATGTCTTTTTATTTTGTCTCCCAGAGCTTAGGTCCCTGCCTTGCACATAGGACGTGCTTCAAGAATGCTTTATGTGTTTTGTTTGTTTGTTTTGTTTTTATATTTTCTTAGGGCTGCCATAGCAAGTACCATGAACTGCATGGCTTAACAAACAAATTTATTGGCTTACAGTTTTGGAGATTAGAAGTCTGGAGTCAAGGTCCAGTCAGCAGAGTCATACCCTCTCTGCAGGCTCTAAAAGAATCTTCCCTTGCCTCTTTCAGCTGCTGGCGGCTGTGGCAGTCCCTGGCTATGGCTGCCTAACCCAAGTCTTCACGTGGTATTCTCCTGATGTGTGTGTGTGTGTGTGTGTGTGTGTGTGTGTGTGTATCCAAATTTTCTCTTTTTATGAGGATGCCCATTGTGCTGGATCAGGGCTCACTCTAATGGCTTCATTTTAATTTGCCCTCTCTCCAAATAAGGTCGAATTTGGAGCTACTAGGGGTTAGGACTCCAACATTTCTCTTTTTTGCAGGACACAGTTCAGCCCCAAACAAATTTTTTTTTTTTGGTAGAATGTTATCTTAAATTATATTAACTACTCAGATAAATTAGCCATTGGGCTTTATTTATGTGTTGAAAACCATTAAGAATATGAGAGAAGAAATGCTCTTAGTTTGTGGATACACATTTCATACTGAGGAATTGATAATTGGTGTAGATAATGTTGAAATTAACCCCCATCATTTTCAAAGAATGCCATGAATGTATGTACCCATATTCCTATGTAAATCTGTATGTGGTGTATTCTTAGATACATGCACATAGCAGTAAGAGACAACACCAGCTATTATGGATTTATCAGCTAAATCGAGGTCTCACTGTGTACTTGAGTTTTAGTGAGCACAGCCTGAGCTCTGCTGATTCTGAGTCTGCGGGATGGCGAAGTCTTTTGCAAAGCAACAGAGTAATTTGAAGCAGATGATATTTCCGATAGCTGGTAACATCCTACCATTGTAGGTGTCCTTTAGCGACCTGTGTTTTTAAAGAACTCTAGTGAGGGAGAGCAGGTATATGTGTATGTATGAAACATTGGGAGCTTTCATAGCCCAGTATAATGTTTCAAAGGAGAAAAGTCTTGCCATTCAGTTTTACAGTCCCCTTTCCCTTAAAAGCCCCAGATGAGTAAGCGTGCTGAGTCCTCGTCCTTGGGGTGACTGTTTATACAACAGCCCGGGCTGTTGCCAGGTGAGGGAGTGTGCTGCCAGGATTCAGATCGGCACTGGGGCTGTCCTGATGGTGTGCAGGACTGTGTGTGCCTCTCAGAGATAGCAGGCCCAGGAGGATGTGAAGAGGCCCGAGTCCTAGTTCTGGTTCCCTACTGCCCACCGTGGTGTTTGGGCCAGGCAAGTCATCTCTAGGCCTCAGTTTTCTCTTCTAGCAACTGTAGATATTAGCCTGGAACCAGTGTTTTTCCAAGTTTCTTTAGCTATGGAACTCCTTATTCAACTGAATATATATATATATATATATATATATATATATATATATATATATATGGAAGTCCATCGATAAAAGAGGGAAGGCCTAGTAGCTGTGGTTTCAGGCAAGACCAGGGCTGTGCCGGCTGTTCCAGCAGTGCTCCCCCACCCATCCTATACCCTCTACCCCCTGCTCCAGCCTCAGCCTTGTCAGCCACTGAGGAGGGCTGGGGTACCATTTA